>NC_143421.1:16938750-17289375 GCF_059467195.1 Physcomitrium patens
TTGTCAAATGCATATTGTACTATATGAAACATATATTAGATTTTGGCAACTTCTATACATAAAAAGAAGATTGTATATTGATGTAGATTGAGAAACTTATATATAAGAAGACACTCCATTAGAGCTTACATCTTTATACATGTAGGTAATTTAAACAACTAGGAAAATAAGCAAAAATTAATGGTCTCAAGATCTTTAATAAAATTAAAATAATGAATCCTAAATAATAAAGTACAAAAAAATATCTAATTAAAGCAACTGCTATAAGAAATTTAAATAATTGTCAAGGACATACACTAAGAAGTTGTAGAAGATTCTAGAAGGTACTAGAGAAGCTTTCTAGTTTGTAGAAGCTACTTGAGAAGTTTTCAAGCTCGTGGAAGCTACTTGAGAAGTTTCTTAGCTTGTAGAAGCTACTTGAGAAGCTTCCTAGTTTATGGAAGCTACTTGAGAAGCTTCTTAGCTTGTAGTATATATAGGAGCCGAGACTGAGGGAATCCTCACTCTCCACAATACACCTATTGAAGCTCTAGCTCACCTCTCTAGTATTGTTCTTGTACTCATCAGATTAATCTAGTTCTTATTGATTCTTCTTGAGCTTTTTGTTTAGATTTCCATTCAGTATTTTAAATTTGTAACAGTCTTTCAAGACTACATTCATCTTTCATATCAAAGCTAATTCTTTCTTGTTAGAGTGTGGATTACCGCTCTGCTTGAAGGTGCTGGCAATTTAGAAGTTGTGGATTACCTTCCTCTAAATTGATATTTCTTCTATTATAATATTAGAATCTTATCTTTCTTGGAGAGATTGAAGGAATCATTGTAAGACTTTATAATGATGGAGAATTCGAGATGGCACAATCGAGGATTCACCAGCCTCAAGCTTCAACACCAAGAGAAACAACTTTGCCTCTAGTTCAACAAGGACCATTGGTATTATAATAAAAAGAGCCTCGAATTAGCCTTCTAAACGAGTTTGATGGTACACGTTCCAAGTTTCGAGGTTTTGTCAATCAAATTAGATTAATAACAACTTTACAATCCAAACGCTATCCGACAGAGGAGTCATGTGTTGGACTGGTTGGAACTTTATTCACATTCCAAGCTCTATCGTAGTTTGCTCCTTTGTTTCAGAAAAAATCGTCAATTTTGAATAACTTTGAAAAAAATTTGGAAGCATTTGCGGAAGCATTTGGCGAACATGATAAGGTGCGATGGGCTACAACAAAGATCCAGTCGCTACGATAAGAAGCATTCTCCAAGTCAGTCTAAGTATCATATTTCAGACGATTAGTGTGCAACATCAATTGGGACGAGGAAGCATTGATGAGTCAATTTTATTGGGGCTTGAAGGACGACGTGAAGGATTTGTTATTATGTCTTCTTGATCCGCAAATGCTCAACAAAGTCATTAGCCAAGCTGTGAAGTACGATAATTGCCTATTCCAATGTTGCCAAGACCAACGCTGAAGACAACATACGACTCACCACACTCCAATTATGTTAGCAAACAGCCTGAATTTATATTCAGAGGTAGAAAACATGCAAATTGACGTGGTATGTGTCAAATTTCTAATTCTAGAAGAAAAAAACGACGTATGGAGGAAGAACTATACTTGTATTGCGGTGAAGAAGGCTATAGAGCTAGAAACTGCCCGAAGAAGTAAAATCGACGCATTGTCAGGACGAGAGGTGCATTTGTTTAGGAAAACAAAGATGCCCAAGTACAATAGGGACCGTGTCGCTGGACAATTCAATACCACAACAAAAATCAGGTTCTTCTCTTTCAGCTGTCTTATTACGTCTTGTTTTGCTCAGGAATGTACTAAGCACTTAGCTGTAGAAGGTGAGATTATGTTTCATAAGTAGCCAAGAAATTTTAATAGGTTTCATCCATGCTAGAAGAATATAATCTGAATTTCAATTCAAAAGTGCTTAAAATACTCTTCTTAGTAGTCTTAATCATACATAAATCCCAATTACCTTGTTACTTTCACATTTAAGCAATTTAGATTTTTTTTTGTAAATCCCAATTCTAATCAGTGAGCTTTAACAAGCTGTAACATCCAATCCAATCGTCTACTTGATGTAGAATTTTGCATAAAATTATCAATGCAAGTCCTCTAAATGCTTAAGAGTTTTTAGCCCAATTTAACTTAGAGATTGTGAGAAAATCTCCAAAAATTGCACCAATGTCACTTGGCTGCTGTAGAATAAGTAGTTATTTGTTGAATTGTAGATACTTAGTTCATAGTGTAAACAGGGATAGATGACTGTTGAAAAGGTAGTTCAGTAGGTAAAATGGATGAATAGTTAGGAAAAGCAGTTTTCATTAGAGATGTAGCAGTTGGTATCTCGTGGTAGCATAAGGAGGATGGAAGAGAGGAAGTAGGGGCCATTACTGTGATAGTGTGAGCCGGGGTAAGCTTGGTGCTACCTCTTTTCTTTTGTTGTTATGTTCTTTGAAATAAGAGTATTGAGAGTTTCTGAATATTGTGAAGTGAATCATGGAATGAAAGTGTGAATGGAATTATATGTTATTGAATGAGAAGAAGAGAGATTGAATGCTGAAATCTGAATGTAGTTCAGCAGAGAGAATGAGTCTGTGTTTGTGTGAAACACTGTAATGTGAAGGCAGTTAATGGTGAAGAACTCCAGAATTTGGATTATAGTATGATTATGTCCTGTCATTTAGGATAGTGCGGGATTACATGTTGTTTGTTATCAGTGATGGTGGAGTATTATTAGGAAGTGGAAAGCATTGTAGTGTTTCCTGGATGTTTTAAGTAGTGCGGAATACAGTTAATTGTGTGACCCTAACGTGTAAGCTCATGCGGTATTCTTTCCCTGTGTTCGAATTCCCCTATACAGGTTTACTCTGATTAGATAAGTTAGAGTAAGTAAAACGACAATCACATTTTGGCGCCGCTGCCGGGGAAATTGATAATAGCATGGAGTGTTAGGTTTTAACTGCCGGTTGAAGTAGATGGGAAATAGGTAGCAGTCGCAGAAGAATATAATGAAAGAGTATGGTTATTAAGAATGAGAACTTAACAGTAAAGAAAATACGGCAGTCAAGAGAAAGAATAGAGAGATCGCAAGCAAGAAATTTGTTGCGAAACGAGCAACAAAGAAAGTTAAAAAGGAATCATAGACAAAGCTGGATTAAGCCATGGTTGCATGCCTGTCGTCATATTCGAGCATACCCAGAAGCTAATCGACATCTAATATTTCAGAAGTATATACCGTTAGAGAAATTGCCAAGAGCACTTGCTGAAAATTTGATCAATAGGCCAGGGTTTCTTCTGAGACCGTTAACTGAGAGTGGGGGAATCACAGAAGAGTTGGGTACTCCATTGGGTACGTTTCCAATAGCGGAAACTGCCGATTCCGTCAAAACTGGTTCCATAGAGTGGCATAAATTATTGGTCAATAAGGGCCAATTCAGTGTGTTTCAAAATCCGTCATTCTCACCTCCTATTCAACCAATAAACTTATTCAAGGATAATAATAGCAAATTGAGCAGGGTGGAAAGTTCGGAAAATATATTTAGGAGAGACGCAGACTATATTAACAAACGATTAAGTGTCACATTGTCAAATTCAATGACGACGGGAGGTCCAGCGGTTCCCATAGCAGTACAAATGGGTACTGTGAGTGATCGCACAACTAGCGTGGCTCCATTACCTACCTTTAGGGGTTTTCCGGGTGCGGATCCAGATCAACATTTGTCGCAGTTTTTGACAGCATGTGTCGCCAATAATGGGAGAACCGAGGATATTTGGTTACGATGGTTGCCAGCAACCTTAAAGGATACGGCGTTT
Organism: Physcomitrium patens; assembly: GCF_059467195.1. Classification (NCBI taxonomy): domain Eukaryota; kingdom Viridiplantae; phylum Streptophyta; class Bryopsida; order Funariales; family Funariaceae; genus Physcomitrium; species Physcomitrium patens. The sequence continues at coordinate 16,942,575 of NC_143421.1, forward strand.
GAATGGTATAACCGTCAACCAGTTGGTCAATTTTCGAACTGGGAAGCATTGAAGAATGCATTTTTGACCCGTTTTCGACCAATTGGTTTTGAAGACCATCTTCGAGGAAGGTTAATGAACATCAAAATGATCCTAGGAGAGGCGGTGGAATCGTTCTATGGCCGAGTGGCTGATATACTTAGTAAGTGGCCGAACCACCAAATGCCGGAGGCATTTATATTATCTATATTAATAAATGGTTTGCACCCACCAGAGCTAAAAATGTTTGTAAAAGAAGCTCAACCAGTTACGATATCTGCATCCCTTGATAGAGCCAAGGTTTGGGAGGAATGCCATTATGATCAGTTTTTAACTGCGTGTGCCACGATGATACCAGTTCAAAGCAATTATCAATATCCGGCTTTGAACGGATCAGTGGGTAGTTATCCACAGATGATCGAAACAGTTGCCCAGTCAAGTGCCAATACTCAGGGGCCAGTTAATGTTACCCCATTGCAAGCTTTACCACCGCAAGTAACAACAGCGTATGCCCCATATTTTCCATATCAAACACACGAGTCAACTTTGGCGGAAAAACAAATAATATCAGCTTCAAAAGATTCCAATGAAGCCTTGTTATTGAACTTGACGAAGAAAATGGAGGAAATGGCCGTTAATATGGCCAAAGATAAGGAGAAGAGGCAAAAGCCAACCAATACTAGGACCAATGTATGGTGCAGTAATTGTCAGGGCCACGGTCATTTGGTAACGGAATGCCCGTCACCTTCACAAGTGTTGGGTAAATGTACATTTTGTGGAGGCAAGCACTTAACCGCTAATTGTTGGAATTTGCAAAGACAACAACAATTCAGTAATCCGACCATGATTCCACCAACTCCATGGGATGTCAATCAAGTTCAAACAGGAAATACATTTGGATGGCATGGAAATCGATCTAACCGACAAAATCGAGCAGTCAATCATTTTCAGAATTCCACTTATAGTGAGGGGTTTGTATCAAATCCTCGGAACTATGGTAAGGAGCAGCATGGGTATCAGCCATATGCTCCATCGATGCCATTGAACCAAGTACAACCGGGACAACCAGGATCGTTTTCTCAACCTACATGGAACAAACCTAGTAGGTATATACTGGTGGAGACACCCAATATGCCTGATGGGGGTGCAAAAAGGCCATTGCGTTGTTTCCGTTGTAGACAGATTGGTCATTATGCCAATGAATGTCCCAATCCAAGAGCCAGTGACGATTATGCCCCAGTTTGTGGGAATTGCAAGCAGTCAGGGCATACGTATCAGCAATGTAATGCTCCATTCAATTTCAATAATCGGGATCAGCAGATCCAGAGTCCAGGAAAAATGGAGGGAATAAATCGAGGACCTCAAGACTCTCCAGTAAATCGGGTGGAATGTGTCCATACCGTTCTTACTAGGAGCCAGCAAAAAGGGAAAGGCCCAATTAAACATTTGGAAGATCCTAAAGCGAAGGGCCAATCACACCCAATTACGGACCAATCCCATTCAGGCCCGGAAACTGGGAAAGTCTTGAGCCCTGATTTGGTTGCGAAGCCCAATGAGGTCCCAATTACGGAGTCTTCAGTTCCGTCTCGAACCGGTCTGTTCCCACCGCAGTTCCAAGAAGCATCATACCCGTTGAAAGATCCCCTTGGGAAAGGAAGTCCCAAGGAAGCTCAATCTGCTGTTCCAATTCCAAGTCCAGGGCGGCAGAATAAATTACCTCACGGAGTTAAGCTCAAACCCATGAAACGGAAGAGGGCATTGGGAATTATCCTAAATATGGAACCCTATGACATTTTAAAGGATTTGGACGCTATTCGGCCTTCAATCTCTATGAAGCAACTTCTAGCAGTCGCACCAGAGTGTCGTTCCACCTTGAATTCATCCCTAACAAGACATCGGCATCGTAATATGGAAGTTTGTGAAGTTAGTTTGAACCCTGATCCAGGTGCACCAACCATTGATGTTTCGATTGATGGTGTTCGGATCTCTGGCGTCCAGGTAGATGGAGGTTCCAGCGTCAATTTAATGAACGCTGATACAATGGATGCTTTAGGTCTGGAACAATTAGTCCCCACGACATTGGTATTACGGATGGCAGATCATAGCCGAGTTAAGCCAATGGGTATTTTACGGAGTGTTCAAACTATAATTGCAGGTATTGCCTATGAAATTGACTACATTGTCTTTCGCTTACAACGTTCGACTTTATCGTACCCTATTTTATTGGGACGACCCTGGCTGTATCAAGCGAAGGCCAAGAACGATTGGGGTCGAGGTACTTTGACAATTGGTAAGGGCGTAGATAAAATGGTGTTACAAATGTACCCAGTACGCTATCACGGGGAGTCTCAGTTGCCAGTATCTGAATTGACGTCGGACGAAGGGCTTAGCTCCGATGATGACACAGAAGTACCGAGTACGGAGGCCAATGTGGAGGCAGCACAGCACCCTGAGGTGGTGTACCAATGTGGAGGTCCGGGGGAGTACTTGATATACCCGAAGGATTCGGAAAACTCTGCTTATGTAAGTATTGACTGGAAACCTGGGTACGATGTGCACCATGTTAGTGCCCTCGAGACGGGATTCGTTACTTCGCATATGTCGGACATACCGAGTAACTTTAAATCACTGCGGGAATTGAAACAGAGTATTGTTGCTGACCCTGTATGTCAAACTATTAACTTAGCGACCACGGCCGAACCTCGGCTAATTAAGGTCTACGAAGGTATTAAGGAACAAGAGTTGACCTGTTGGACAGACTTTTTCTTACATCATAAATCCGCTTTTGCTTGGACTTATAATGATCTACAAGGTATCCCCGCTGATGTCTGTGAACATCGTATCATATTGGAAGAAAACGCTAAACCGGTACGCCAGAGGCAACATCGCCTTAATCCTAAATATTCCCTTATGGTGAAGGAAGAATTGGACAAGCTTCTTGCGGTGGGTTTCATTTACCCGGTACCGAATAGTGAGTGGGTTTCTCCAATTGTGATGGTGCCGAAAAAGAACGGAAAAATCCGAATTTGTCAAGATTTCCGAAAACTTAATGCAGCCACCAAGAAAGATTACTTTCCGTTACCATTCACGGATAGTATATTGGACGCCGTCGCCGGTCACGAATGCTATTCGTTTCTCGATGGTTTCTCCGGGTATAATCAAGTTCAAATTGCAAAAGAAGACCAGCTCAAGACAACCTTTACTACGGATTGGGGCACATTTGCTTATCGCGTGATGCCTTTCGGGTCATGTAACGCCCCAGCCAAGTTCCAACGCGTGATGACTCAGGCTTTTCAAGATTATCTCCGACTGTTTATGGAGATCTTTTTAGATGACTTTTGTACATTCAGTACCAAACAAGATCATCTTCATTGTTTAGGCAAATGTTTGGCTCAGTGTGCCAAATTTGGAATATCGTTGAATTCGGAGAAGTGCCAATTTGGTGTTCCATCCGGAAAATTATTGGGCCATATTGTTTCCAGTCGTGGTATTGCTACAGATCCTGACAAAGTGCAGCATATCATGAACTTGCCCAGACCGGAGACAGTCTCCGGTGTTCGAGGGTTCGTTGGTCATGTCAGTTATTATCGACGATTTATAAGTTCGTTTGCGGTTATTTGTCAACCTTTAACGAACTTACTGAAGAAACCTCCGTCCGATGGTACTAGTCCCCTCTGGACCAAGGAGTGTACCGTAGCCTTTGAGGTCTTAAAGTCAAAATTGGTCTCTGCACCAATATTGGTGGCTCCTTGTTGGACAAAGCCATTTCATGTGTATGTTGATGCATCCAATGCTGCTATTGGCTCGGTGTTAAGCCAGAAGGATGATAAGGGATTCGATCAGCCAATATATTATGCCAGTCGACAATTGGTGGCTGCCGAACGCAACTATACTACTACTGAACGAGAGGCGTTGGGTATGATATACTCGGTTAAAAAATTTCGGCACTATTTGCTTGGGTATCCGTTTGTATTTTATGTGGATCATGATGCCCTCAAATATCTGATTAATAAGCCTCAATTAAGTGGGCGCATTGCTCGCTGGGTCTTACTCCTCCAGGAGTTCAATTTTACGGTGGTTGTCAGACCTGGGAAGCAACATGCGAACGCAGATCATTTATCCCGGTTGTCTAATATTCTCGGCAACGAGCCTGTTCCCGATGATCTTCCCGACGCCGCATTATTTGTGGTGGATGTGATATCCCCCGAGTATAGCGAAATTATTCAGTTTCTGACCTTCCATACTTTTCCGCCGACTTTCACGGACAAGCTTAAGAAGCGCCTTATTCTGAAGAGTGCCCCATACACGATGATTCGTGATGCTTTGTATAAACAAGGACGCGATGGTCTTTTACGGCGCTGTATCTTTCCCAGTGAAGTACAGTCGATACTTACAAGTTGTCATTTGGATAGTTGTGGTGGTCATTTCGCGGGAGACAGCACTGCCCGCAAGGCTTTAATGGCCGGATATTGGTGGCCCACAATGTTTTCTGATGCCCACCAGTTCGTTCGCCGTTGTGATCCTTGTCAACGAATTGGTCGACCTACGGGTACTTTCGCCATACCGTTAGTCCCAATCTTGGCCCAGGTTCCGTTTGAAAAATGGGGTATTGATTTTGTTGGTCCCATTGCACCAGCGTCAAAACCTGGTCAAAAGCGGTATATCTTAGTCGCCACCGATTATGTCACCAAATGGGCAGAGGCGATTGCTACCCGCACCGATAATGCCAATACGGTGGCAACTTTTCTGTATGAGAATATTATCACTCGCTTTGGGTGTCCCAAGGAATTGGTCAGCGATCGAGGCACCCATTTCATCAATGCTACCATCGCCGCCTTGACGACCACATATGAGATCAAGCATCGTAAGACCACTCCCTACCATCCTCGTGCCAATGGGCAAACGGAAAAGACCAACGGCATTTTGTGCAAAGTCTTGACTAAGACAATTTCAGGGGCCGGTACTGATTGGGAGACCAAACTCTTTGCAACTTTGTGGGCTTATCGTACCGCCTATAAGGTAACTACCCACTCTACTCCGTTCCAATTAGTTTACGGTCAAGAGGCAATTTTACCTATCGAATTGGAGGTTCCCAGTTTACGAATTGCCTTAGACGAACGCCTTAGTGACACTGAGTCATTACACTCTCGGTTGATGAAATTGGAGGAATTGGATGAAATACGGGCTGTCGCTCTATTCCACATGGAAGCCACTCAAAAACGGAGGAAGAGTTACTATGATAGTAAACTGCGGCCGAAGTGTTTTATGCCCAATGATTTGGTATTGCTGTATGACAGCCGATTCAACCATTTTCCGGGAAAATTTCAAGTTCGCTGGCATGGGCCATATCGCGTAATTGAAGGATTTTCCAATGGGTCTGTTCAATTGGAGGATTTCACGGGCCATCGTTTCAGTACCCGCATTAATGGAAATCGTTTACGGTTATATAATACCTAAAACCCGGGACGGGTTTTATTTCATTTGAGGGGAGGGGACTTCGAATGGACTCAGGAGGGACCTAATTATGGTATAAGACGTAGAGGCGGCTGCAAGGATATGTAGTAATCACTATTGTGTCAGATGCGAAGGAAGTGAGAAATGGACAGTATGGGTACCATGTTGTCGCTCTCATCACTAGGTAATAGAATAGGAGTGGGGCTCCTACTAAGGGTTATTCTGTGGTGTTATATTATGTTGTTGCTTATTTGTGTCTCATTTTAGTGTTTCGGGCAGACTGGAGAGTGGCATTGACGGTTAGGACCTGTAAGCGTTTGAGTCATGGCGATTGAAAGTACCAAGAGAGCTGTAGACAGAGATGAAAGTGGCCGGAATGTGAGAGCTAAACGCACAGCAAAACCACCGGCTGTGATAATCGTTACCAATATGGAGCCGATGAAGTTAGAAATCTGTTGGACGCAGAGAAAAATAAGGGATTTTTGGACTGCGAAGCTGTTCCAGTTTTTGCACCATTCAGAGCGTTTACCATCAATCAATGTGTCATTAGTGGAGGAATACATTGAGAATTACGACCCCGAGGATGGATCGAGTGTCGTTCAAGGGCGAATTATTGGGATTGATGAAACAATCCTGGAAAAGGTGTTGTTTCTTCCCATTGGAGAGATGGCAGTTGGGACTGATGAGTCAGGCGATTTCAGCCCAGGTAGATATTTCAAGGGAGGAATGTCATCCTTTGAAAGGAGCCAAGGATGGCGGACTCAGGAGGCGATTACACCAGAATATGTGGAATGGTTGCGGTTCGTGCTGAGGCGGTTAGGATTGTACCGACACCCCACATATGTGTCAAAACGATTATTGTATGCAGCAGTAGGGGCGTTTGAGGGGATGGTATTCAACTGGGCGGCTTACGTAGCTACTCGTATTCATGCGGAGATAGGAGCCAAGTTCAAATTGGGGAAGTTCACATCCTTGCTTTGTTCAAATTATGTGTATGCTGTCATCGCGCACACATTGCGTCAACCACCGTCAGAAGAGGAAAACCCTATACCAGTGTCAGCACCTTTGCAGAGAGAACGAAATTTGTTGGCACAGAATCACAATGTAGCGGATGTAATACACGAAATTGGAGAATCAAGTCGTACAGTGGTTCAAGGGGTAGCTCCGGTTATCGAAGCGAGACGGGTTCCAAGTGGTCTTGCGGTGGAAGAGGAGAATCAAGTCCCATTATTGATAGATATCAACCAGTTGGCGTTTCCAGAGGGTCGATTCCCTGAAGGAATATCTCTTAAAAATGCCGTATTGAAGCACATTTCGCAAATACATTGTATGGTACGAGCATTGGATGTCGAAGACAGAAGTAAACGGGATTGGGAGGACAGTAAAAAAAGGATATCGGATCAAAATAAAAAAATCAGGGAGCAAGAACTGAGGATTCAAGAAATTGAAGAAGTCAAGTTGGTCCTGGAGCGGAAATTGGTTCTCCAATATGAGGCTTGGACAAAGGAAAAAGAACAGATTTCACGGATTGTGGAAGGACAACGGGACGAATTGATTCAGAATAGGAAGTCATGGGATTTGGAACGGGAGAAGTTCAAATGCCAGTTGCAAGCGGAAGTGGACAAGACAGAGTTATTGGCGACAGAGAAAGCGTTATTGTGTGACCAATTGAGATGTGAAACGGGGAAAATGAGGTCTGAAATTGAAGTTTTACAAAATGAGGTGTCAAAACTGACGGAAGAGTTAACTGTGAGGAGCCAATCTCAAGCGTCAATTAAAGATGTCCCAGAAGGAATGAGTTCGCAGCAACATCAGTTGGAACTTCGCGATGCCCAGATCCTGAAACTGGAAGCTCAGATCCGTGAATTGGGAGAATACAATGAAGATCTTTCAGCCCAGTTGAGAAAGGAGTCGCTTGAAATATTGGAAGAAGATGAAGACGTACCACTACAGCCAGAATCGGTGGAACCAATAATGGATAATGTAGTAATTGATCAATTGGATATATCAAATAAATAGAAATTTTGGAGAAGTTTTTTTTTTAGTTATGTATCGGTTCTATGTTTGCGAGGACGCTGCACAGATGGGAGTGGGGCTATGTAGAATAAGTAGTTATTTGTTGAATTGTAGATACTTAGTTCATAGTGTAAACAGGGATAGATGACTGTTGAAAAGGTAGTTCAGTAGGTAAAATGGATGAATAGTTAGGAAAAGCAGTTTTCATTAGAGATGTAGCAGTTGGTATCTCGTGGTAGCATAAGGAGGATGGGAGAGAGGAAGCAGGGGCCATTACTGTGATAGTGTGAGCCGGGGTAAGCTTGGTGCTACCTCTTTTCTTTTGTTGTTATGTTCTTTGAAATAAGAGTATTGAGAGTTTCTGAATATTGTGAAGTGAATCATGGAATGAAAGTGTGAATGGAATTATATGTTATTGAATGAGAAGAAGAGAGATTGAATGCTGAAATCTGAATGTAGTTCAGCAAAGAGAATGAGTCTGTGTTTGTGTGAAACACTGTAATGTGAAGGCAGTTAATGGTGAAGAACTCCAGAATTTGGATTATAGTATGATTATGTCCTGTCATTTAGGATAGTGCGGGATTACATGTTGTTTGTTATCAGTGATGGTGGAGTATTATTAGGAAGTGGAAAGCATTGTAGTGTTTCCTGGATGTTTTAAGTAGTGCGGAATACAGTTAATTGTGTGACCCTAACGTGTAAGCTCATGCGGTATTCTTTCCCTGTGTTCGAATTCCCCTATACAGGTTTACTCTGATTAGATAAGTTAGAGTAAGTAAAACGACAATCACAGCTGCCAACTTGAAAAAAGAAATAGAAATCCTAGCAATACTTTCTCCTTCACCAACCAATAACTTTATACCAAAATTGGTGTGTATCTTGATCTTTAAGTCCTTCAACACCATGCCAATTTTCACCTTAATCCGACTAATAGATCTTCAAATATCATAGAAATCCTACCCAACCTCAAACTGCCACCTTCTGAAATCCTCTTGTACTAAAAACTAGATATCTCTAAACACGCTGTTAGATGATCACAAAATTTTGTATACATGTAGAACACCCAATAATCCAAATTGTGTCAAATTTTCAACTGTAGATGTTATGCCAATTACATGAACTAGCCAAAATTACTAGCCTTAATTATATTACATAAAATCCAAATCACTAATACAAATCCTAACTTTGAATAAAAATTGCTAAGTACTCCAAAATCCTCTCAAAACAAATCTTATGGCTCTGGAAAGAACTTCAAGCTAGCTCTCAAATCCTAACCTCCGATCTTCAAATGAAACCCTATTTTGTCCTAGGCCGTCATTTTAGTGGCCAAAGGTCTGATTTCGACCCTGTTTTATAAACGGTCGACCCCTGGGTATCAATTTATCCTATCTTAAGGATTTTTTAGCCTAATCCTACTCTCAACTTAACCCTAGTACCAATTATATTAATTATTTATCTCTTCTAATCTGATTTCATTAAATTATGGTCTTTCTAAGATAATAGAAGAGTCTCCACAACCTAGAAGGTAAAATTACTAACTAACCTTCAAACTACTAATTATTAAGATAAGAAAATAACCTAAGAGGCTTTTATAAAAGCCATGTTTAGATATCTCAAATTATAATTAAGCTAAGATAATTAGATATTAATTAAAAATTCAATTTTGATTATAATTTCACTATATAGTCGAATTACATCACGACATCATTCAGCCTGCCCATTGCTTTACCATTCTACTATCTTTTGGCCCTCAGAAACTAAAAACCTTAGCATTATTAGATTCAAGAGCATCTGTTTACTTTTTAGATGAAAAATTTGCTAAGTGTCACAAGTTTCTTCTAGTACAAAAACCTAAATTTGTTCATGTATAAGTAATAGATGGACAACCTTTATTGTTTGGTAGTATCACCCATGAATCAGAATCCATAGAGGTGACGTTTAAAGACCACAATAGTTATATTATTTTCAATATTATTAGAACTCCGTCAAATCCTGTTATTCTAGGTCTTTCTTGGTTAGAAATGCATAACCCTTCCATAGATTGGAGGTTACGAAGGATGACATTTCTTATAGAACATTTTGAGAGTAAGCCTATTAGAAGATTTCGAATCAAAAAACCCTTATTTATTGGAGCAAGAGCATTTATAACATCGTCCAAGGAAGGCACACCATTTATCATTTATGCAACTCCAACTAGCGGAGAGAAGATTTTGACAGCAAATATACCAGATTTTGAAGATATGTTTCAAAAGAAGAATGCCGACATGCTATCAGAGCATCGACCATACAATTGTGCCATAGACTTGGAGGAAGGAGCACAACCATCTTTTGGCCCAATCTACAATTTGTTACAGACAGAGTTAGCAGAGTTACAAAAGTACATTAATAAGAATCTAACCAAGAACTTCATTCGTCATTCAAAGTTGCCAGTTGGGGCACCAATCTTATTTGTGAAGAAAAAAGATTTCTCACTGCGAATGTGCGTGGATTATCGAGATCTCAACAAGGTGACAAAGAAGAATCGTTATCCATTACCCTTCATATCAAGTCTTCTAGAACAACTTGGGCGTACAAGGATCTTTACAAAGATTGATCTAAGGGGAGCTTACAACCTCGTGCAAATCAAGAAACGAGACGAATAGAAGACAGTTTTCTGTACAAAGTATGGCTATTTTTAATATAATATCATGCCTTTAGGTCTTATCAATGCTCCGACAGTCTTTCAACATATGATGAATGACATCTTTCGGGAGCACTTTGACGATTTTGTTGTCATCTATCTAGATGATATTTTGATATTTTCCAAGAATGTAGAAGAGCATGAGAAACACATTTTTTTGGTCCTTGAAAAATATCACAAGCGAGGAGTTTACATCAAGTTGGAGAAGTGTTTGTTTAACCAAACTGAGATGGAATTTTTGGGCTTTATTGCAACTATGAAAGGCTTGAAGATGGATCCTAAGAACGTGGAAGCAATCGTATCATGGAAAGTTTCAAAGACGATTACAGATGTACAATGCTTTCTTGGCTTTGCTGACTTCTATTGGATCTTCATCAAGAATTATTGTCAAGTTGCTGCTCCACTCACTTGGTTGACATGTAAAGATAAGCTTGAATGGGGACCTCTAGTACAAAAAAGAATTTCAAGATCTTAAGACTACATTTACTATGGCTCCAATCTTCGTACATCTAGACTTTGCAAAGGCCTTCAATTTAGAGACCGATGCTTTATATTTTGCTATGAGAGCTATACTTTTGTAGATAGGCATAGACGAGAAGCTTCATCCACTTGCGTTCTATTCTCGAAAGTTTTCTACTGTCGAAATCAAATATGAGATCTACGATAAAGAACTTCTTGTGATAGTAGATTCTTTCCAAGAGTGGCGTCACTTTTTCAAAGGAGCTGCACATCCGATGACTGTATACACAGTATCGTGTTGTAACACAACTATATAGAGAAAATATAAATGGAAAAAATTTATTAATATTTAATCATCTTGCATATTAGAAACAGTGGCCAATTCGAGTTCCAATATTTAGAGACCAGTTAATGTCACCTCATTGCAGCTATACCACCAAATGTTGTCGTATTGTGGTTCGGCTACTATATGAAAATAATGTAATTATGTACTTAATATATAATTTATTAAGTAACATGATGAGAGCCATGTTAATAGATTTTAGTTGGTTGTAGAATATAATTTGATTATTACCTTGAGAATAGGTTGTTTAAAAAGATTACTATAGAATTTGTATAACTTTAATTTCTTTTTGATAGTGGCTTTTAAGATTGGTTTTGATTGATAGTAACTTCTAAATATTTAGAGTCACCTTTGTTAGACATTGGTGATCTTTCAAAACTTATTTTGGTTCTTTTATTTGGTGTTTAGAGCATAAATTATTTAAATTTTATAAGAAAAAGGATTGAAGAAGGGTTTTGGTAGCAAAAAGAGTAATTAGGGCACCAGTATAGATGAATGGAGATGAAAAATAAAAATCTCCATTCCTATTGGTCAAAAATCATGACCAATGGGCTTTGAGGAGGCTGCCCAAGGCCATATTAGGGATTAGGGCTAGGTTTTCGGAGTCATTCGAGCTTTGAAGGTTAGAATCAGTAAGTTTAGGTTTTTGGCTATGGTTTTGGTGCAAGTTTTGTATGGTTTGGAGTTTATATGAAGGAGATATAGGCGCTCAAAATTAAGGTGTTGATTTGGGAGCTACTGTCACTCTTTTTGGCATAACGCATGCGTACGGACATCAATTGAGGATCGGCGACTGCAAATGGAGAGAGCACTTTTGCAGCTACACTTTTTATATATTGTTTATTGGATTCCAAGTTGAACTAAAGGAGTTATTGGATTTTGAAGTCAGTGCATGCAATCTAAGGGTAGTAAGTAACTCAATTTACTAGTGATTGTATCTTGACTTATATCTTGAGCAATTTGATAAGGTTTTAGCTCAAAATTTCAAAGAATGTGTAATTTTATGTTAGTAAACTTTTTGCATAATTTTTATGACATTTAAATATTGGATTCTTGAGATATTAAGAAAATAGTGCTCAGGTGCTTGTAAATTAGGGTTTAGAGCATCTGCTAGGGTTTCTTAGATGCCAAAAGATTGAGAGTGAATTTACAGTTGATTTTTTTTCTAATAAAATTTAAGAGTGAATTCTACCTATCCTATAAATTAGAGACAAATTAAATGGTTAGATCAAGAGTTATGAATTTCTAAATTTCAAAAAAAGAAAACCTTTTGCGGAAAAAATATGTATTGAAGGGATTTTATTATATTTTGAATTTTATTTAAAATAAAGGAGTTTTGGAAGGCTAAGCCAAGACGTATATAAAGGTTTAAGCTACACTGTCTAGAGCTAGATATCCACTGTATTCCCAGATAGCAAATCATGCCATACGACACCATGCGGCTGTAATCTTATATAATTTTTAATGAAGGTCTTATCCTCTCTTTAGAATCCTCTCTTTGTTTTATAATAAATGTGCATTTAGATCCTAATAATTATAAAGCCTTTGCCTTGATAGATTTAGGAGCCTCAACTTATTTCTTAAATGTAGAATTTATTAAAAGTCATAAAATATCGTTAGTATAGAAAACCAAACCTGTTCATATAGAAGTCATAGATGATCGTCTATTGTCTTTTGAAGATATTATTCATCAAACACTGCCTATAGATGTAGCAATAAATGGTCATAGTAGTTGCATAATCTTTAATATAATTAGATCTCCTTTTCACCTAGTTATTTTAGATTTATCATGGTAAGAAAAGTATAATCCTCGCATAGATTGGATTTCTTGTGCCCTTGATTTCTCTAAAAGCATAATTAAGAGTGAAATTAATCTAATAAAAAGTCATAGGCTAGTGCAATTAAACCTATGTTTGTAGGTGCAAGAGCTTTTTTGCATGCTGCAAAAGAAGGGTCACCTTGTATTATTTATGCCACACTTGTTTTTAATAATGTGAAGACTTCAAGTAGCATTCCCAACCAATATCAAGAATTTTAAGATGTATTTAAGAAGATGAACATGGATACTCTTCTAAAATATTGTTCCTATGTCTGCTCAACTAAACTTCAAAAAGGAGCATAACTACCATTTGGATCAATTTATAGTTTATCACAAAATGAATGAGTTGAACTTAAAGAATATATTAAAGAAAATCTAACGAAGAATTTCATACGCCATTCCAAATCACCAGCATAAGCTCCAAACTTATTTGTAAAAAAGAAAGATGGATCATTACAGATGTGTATTGATTATCGAGGACTCAAGAAGATAACCATCAAGAATAGGTATCCTTTACATTTGATATCCAGACTTCTCGATCAACTGAATCAAGCTAAGATCTACATAAAAATAGATCTATGGAGAACATACAATCTAATACATATTAAAGAAGGAGATGAATGAAAGACTGCATTTTGAATTAGATAGGAACATTTTGTATATAATGTCATGCCTTCTAGACTTATAAATGCACCAATAACTTTTCAACATCTAATGAATGATGTTTTTTAAGAGTTTTTAGATGATTATATTGTTTGTTATTTGGACGACATCTTGATCTATTCTAAAAATACAAATAAACATGAACTTCATGTTCATTGTGTGTTACAAATATTAAGAGATGTGATACTCTTTGCCAAGATAGAAAAGTATGTATTCCACAATACTCAAATTGATTTTTTATGATACATTATTTCAAATGATAGACTTATGATGGATCCTAAGAAAGTTCAAACGATTATGGATTGGAAGATTCTAAAATACAATAAGAGATGTTTAATGCTTTTTTGACTTTACCAACTATTATTGGATCTTCATCAAAGACTTTTTTCAAATTGTAACTCCACTTATATGTTTGACTTGTAAAGATAAACTTGAGTGGAGCAAAGAAGTTGAGGCATCTTTTGAAACTTTGAAGTCGGCCTTTATTTCTGTATCAATCTTATATCGCAACAACTTTTTGAAGACATTTCTTATGGAAATAGATGCATCAGATTTTGCTTTAGGTATAATATTATCACAAACGGAAAAAGATGATAAATTTCACATAGTAGCTTTTGATTCAAAAAAAAATTTAGCAACTAAGATTAACTATAAAATCCACGATAAAGAGCTTCTTGCAATCATGGATTCATTTCAAGAATGACATCATTATCTAGAAGGCACTTCCAATCCAATCACCATTGTCGTATGGCATGATTTGCTATCTGGGAATACACTGGGTATCTAGCTGTAGAAAGTGTACCTTAAAACTTTATATGATTCTTTTCTTAGCTTCCAAAAACTCCTTTATTTTTGTATAAAACTCCAAATATAACAAAATCCCTTCAAAACATATTTTTCCCGCGAAGGGTTTTCTCGCCCAAAACTTTAGAAAATCATAACTATTGATCTAACTGTTCAATTTGTTTCAAATTTACAAGATAAGTAGAATTTATCCTTAACTTGTATCACAAAAAAAACCAACGGCAAATTCCCTCCCGATCTTTTGGCATCTAAGAAACCCTAGGAGACACTCCAAAACCTAATTTACAAGAACCCGAAAACTATTTTCCTTATATCTCAAAAATCCGAACTCCAAATGTCATAAAACTTATGCGCAAAGTCTACTAACATGAAATTACACATTCCTTGAAATTTTGAGCCAAAACCTCACAAAATTTTTCAAGATATAGCTCAAGAGACAAACACTATTAAATCGGTTTACTTACTACCCTTAGATTGCATGTGCTGGCTTCAAAATCCAATAACTCCTTCATTTCATCTTGGAATCCAGTAAGCAGTATGTGAAAAGTATAGCCGCAAAAGTGCTCTTTCCAGTCGCGGTCGCCGATCCTCAATTGCCATCCGAACCACAACACGACGCCGTATATACAGACCACAAGAATCTTGAGTACTTCATGTCAACACGTATTTTAAATCGTCACCAAGCCCGTTAAAGCATGTCTTTATCAAGATTTGATTTCAAGATCACGTATCGATCCAAAAAACAACAATGTTTACCAAAAATCCCTTTTAGATGTTCTTATCTTACACCAAAAGAAGGAGATGCATCTTTTGATCAGTAAAGAATAATTCTCTTGAAGTCAGAGCATTTACATCTTTGTGTAATGAAATCAACATTCAGTGTTGATTCAATCCTTGTAAAACAAATCCAATTAAGTATGTCTTTTGATTTTCTTATTCATAATATCAAGAATCTTTCTTCTAAGCCTCAAGATACTTCTAAGTTTGGGTTCAAAAATAATCTACTATATTTCAAAGGTCGATTATATATTCCAAAAAGAGAAGCAAGATTACGTATTCTTCAAGCACGTCACAATTTTCTAGCAACAAGATATTTTGGATACAACAAGACTTTGAAGCTTATATCCAGAGATTTCTAGTGGCCACAAATATGGAAGGGTGTGAAAGACTTTGTTCAGTCATGCAAGATTTGTTCAAGATCAATAACTCCTCGTCATCGACCTTACAAACTACTTCAGCTATTACCTATTCAAGAACAACCATGGTCTTTTGTTTTTATAGATTTCATCATGGTGTCGTATTGTAACATGACTATGTGGTTAAAGATGATGATATGGATCTTATTATAAAAGAGCCAAGTTAAAAAACAAAAGTAGAAAAATATGAATAAAAGATAGGAAGGTAGTAAAACTTTTAATAGTAATACTATCCGTTTAGAAAAAATAGCTTCAACTTACTTTGTAGGGCCAAAAATAAGGCAAAATAAGCTAGATTGGAAAAATAAATGATGTAGACATCTTTAGAAAGAAGTTAAGAATAAATTCTAGTAAAATTTATTTAGAAAAACTAGATATTGATACCCGGAGAGGGCCGGTTATGAACCTAGGTCGAAATCAGACCCTGAGGCACAAAACTGAGTCTCAACAACGACTTCGGGACTCTTTGGCAGATCGGAGAATAGAATTTGATAAGAGATTAGATAGGGTTTTTATGAGCATTGGTTTTGGGTGATTTTGATCTATATTGACTTTGTAAGAGCTTTGCAAAGTCAAGGATTGTTTCGGATAACTTGGATTTTGTAAAATAAAATTGGATTTATTTTTTGGATGATTTCAAGAGTTTTATAATAGATCTATGGATGAAATTTTCTAGAATAATGGTTATTGTTGTGTTCAATATATGATGTGAATTTGAGCTCAATCTAACGGTTGAATTGAGGATTATTGAGGTTTAAGTGAATCAAGGTCTCAGAAAGTAGAATTTTA
The DNA here is from genome assembly GCF_059467195.1 of Physcomitrium patens. NCBI lineage: Eukaryota > Viridiplantae > Streptophyta > Bryopsida > Funariales > Funariaceae > Physcomitrium > Physcomitrium patens. The sequence continues at coordinate 16,958,816 of NC_143421.1, forward strand.
GGTCTAGTGAGGATTTTCAAGATTTCTTACAATTCACTAATTGGATTGGAGTGAAATTTATGTAAGAAGATACTAGACTTGTATTTCTATGTGTGTGAGATTTTTGAAATCAATTGAACGGTGATAAAGAGAGATATTGGCTCTGAGAGATTGGCAACAAAGTTGGAGAAGAAAGCTGGCCAATACAGGAGCACATTTTTGAGACTATTGTCTATTTGGTGTTTTTGATTCTTTTCAAAATTTTTGTGCTTGTTTTTAACTTAGTTTTTAAGAAGTATGAAAAATTTGAGTTAAAATCGATGGTTCATACATTAGTTATTGAGGTTTAATTTTATTATAAAAATTATTAGATTTTATTTAGAATTTGGTTAAGGTTTGGTTTAGGATTTGGTTAGGATTTGGATTATGGTTTGTTTAGGGTTTGATTTAGGGTTTAGGATTTGATTAGGATTTTGTTTAGGATTTAGAGTTTAATTAGGGTTTCATTTAGGGTTTAAGATTTGGTTAAGATTTGATTTAGGATTTAGGATTTGGTTTAGGATTTGGTTTAGGGTTTGGTTGGGGTTTGGTTTAAGGTTTGTTTAGGATTTGGTTTAGGATTTAAGGTTTGAATAGAATTTGGTTTAGGATTTGGTTAGGATTTGGTTAGGATTTGGTTTAGGGATTAGGATTTAGTTTAGGATTTAGGATTTATTTATGGTTTAAGATTTAATTAGTTTTGGCCTAAAGTTTGAATAAAGTCCAATAGGATTTTAACTAGGACTAAATTAAGATAGAATTGAGATGTATTTGAGATATATTTGTGATCATTCTAATATTTTTTTAAGATTTTTTATTATTTCTTTGAAATTTCTTTGAAGTTTCTTTGAATGTGATTAAAGCTTGCTTAACATTATTATGGTCTAATTAGAGTTTAGTTAATATTCTATTAGAATTAAGATTTTGTTGTTTCAATTTCCATTCTACCTTCTATAGCCAGGAATCAGGAGCATTCTCAAGCAAGACTTCATGTATTACGACAATGGATCTTTGAATTTCACATTCTTATGACTATATATTCATGATAGTAGATCATTTTACCAAGATGGCACATCTTGTACCTTGTACAAAATCTATCACAGCTGAAGAAACAACTAAGCTCTTTCTTGACAATATCTATTACTATTATGGATTATCCAAAGATATTATATCAAATAAGGAAACTTAGTTTGTATTAAGATTTCAGTGGATTCTTTTCAAGATTCTAAAAGTAGATATAAAACTATCTTTGGCATTCTATCTTCAAATTGATGAATAAACAAAGCATGTTAATCAAGTTTTGGATTAGTATTTAAAATATACCATAGATTATCAACAAGATGATTAGACAACTCTTTTCCCATTGACAGAGTTTGCTTATAATAATATGGTACAATCTTCTACAAAAAAAAAACCTTTCTTTATCAATTATAGTTATCATCCACGACTTGATATTTTTGACTTTTCAAAAGCTAATATTCATGTGGTGAAAGATTTGGCATATCATTTATCAGAGCTATATGCAATAATGAAGGTGTAGTTAAAAGAAGGTGTCACGGACATACTCATGTAAGCTAGTAATTATATATACAAATAAGTAGAAGTATGTAAAAGTAAGTAAAAGTAAGTAAATTCTATTGTATTTAATCTGGTAGCTTCTTAGAAGCTTCATAGATACTGTTTTGACTTCATAGGTGTCTTTAATTGATTTTTTGGATTAAAAACATGGTCAATAAGTTGGCCATCTGCCACACATGTTGTTAGCATGAAGACCAAGCTAACTATGTGGCCCACACGTAGAAAAACTTGTCTTGTAAGTCAAGGCATGTGTCCTACAAAGTCAACACAATTTGGAGGTCCTATAGAACGTCACCATATAGTTCCTAGTTAGATAGTATATATAGAGACAAGAGTGAAGCCTTCTTCACTCTTGTCAATTCCTTTCTTGCTTCCAGTCTAGTTTCAAGGGTCTCTAGTTTCCTTGTCTTTTAGTAATAGCCATTCCAATTTCACTTTCAATATACATACTTGTTTATTTAAATTTTGTTACCTTTCTTTGAGTGAAGGCTCACTTGTTTGAATTGCTTTTCCATCGAATTCTCCTCCTTGACAGATTGATAAGACTACACATACAATATCAAAGCTTTGTCTAATCTTGATTAAGAGTGGATTACCCTTTCTTCTTGATAAGATATAAGCATATTAAAAGTTGCGGATTACCCTCTTCTAAACTAATATTGTCCTTAGTATTTTCTTTATTCTCAAGTCCTCTCTTCTATTTGTCTTGAGCGATATTAGACATCTTCTCTTTTTTAAGTGTTATCATGGCAGAACTTATTGAAATAAAGACTGCAATGGCACAAATGGAAGAGCAATTGAGAGAGTTAATGCTTCCAATGCATCAACTCAATTTACCACCACAAGGAGCAAAAGGATTGGCAGGAAGTGAAGATATAGAAATGATTGGAGTTGCTTCAACATATGCACCAAATCATGTCCTTTCTCGTATAGTGGAACGCCTTTCTAGTGTTAGAGAACTAAGAATTGCCCTACCCGAGAAGTTTGATGGTACCAGATCCAAGTTTCGAGGATTTATCAATCAAGTGTAACTTGTGATTGAACTTCAACCCCAAAGCTATCCAACTCCAAGATCACAAGTTAGATTCATTAGTACGCTTCTTTCAGGTTCAGCACTATCGTGGTTTTCATCTTTTTTTGAACGATGAGATCCAATATTGAATAATCTAGAAGCTTTTCTGGTGGAGTTTCGATCCATGTATGGAGAACATGATGTAATTCATGTTGCAACCAATAAGATCCATATTTTACGATAAGGCAATCGATCAGTAATGTTATATGCTTCACAATTTTGACAACTTGCAACTGATATCAAGTGGGATGATGCTGCACTTATTAGCCAATTTTTCTACGGATTATAATATGAGGTAAAAAAATTAATGCTCAACTTACCTGATCCTCAAACATTAAGTCAAGAAATTGACTTTGTTGTGAAGTGTGATAATCGCTTTTTTGAATTTCGATCTCAGAACCGTACAAGTGGACCTCAATATTACTATAATTCAATGGCAATACCAACACCTCTTCAACACATATATTTGGAAGTAGAGGATATACAAATTGATGCAGTATGTTTCAAACCTCTTACTAAGCAACAAAAAACTCGTCATCATCAAGAAGGATTATGTTTATATTATGGAGAACCAAAGCACACTCTTCAATATTATCGAAAGAAATGACGCAATCACAAAATGAGGAGTGTGGCTCTGAAAGCAAATAATATGTCAAAAAATGAGTTCGTCGAGCTATAATAGGGACCATGCGGCTAGAACCTTGCATAACATCTACTGAAGGTCTTATTCTCTCCTCAGAGCCCTCTCCTTGTTTTACATTAAATATTATTTTAGGATCTAAATATTACAAAGCCTCTGCCTTGTTAGATTTAGGAGCCTCGGCGTGTTTCTTAGATGATGGATTTACTAAAAGACATAGCATATTTTTAGTAAAGAAAACTAAACTTATTCATGTAAAAGTCATAGATGGTCGTCCATTGTGTTTAGGAGATATTATTCACGAAACCCTTCCTATAGAAGTAATAATCAATAGTCATAATAGCTTTGTAGTATTTAATATCATAAGATCTTCCTCTAATCTAGTCATTTTAGATTTATCGTGGCTAGAAAAATACAATGCTGTCGTGTTGTAACACGAGTATACAGTGAAAATAAAAAGAAAGGGGAATTTTAATAATATTCAGTTACCTCGAATATTGAGAGCATCGACCAACTCCAGTACAAATACTGAGTGGTTAGGTTCAGTCACTCCATTACAGTCAGCCGGGGCATACTGAAATGCTCCATTCGATTCCAATAACGGTGTCGTATTACGTGCTTTCCTGCTCGAGAACGCGTCGGGCGTCTGGCTGTAGAAGGTAGTATGGAGATTCCCCGATAGTCAAGTAGTCTATCAGTTTTTGACTGCTGGAATATAAACGACTGCAACAATGTACCGTAAATCTATACGGATGCTCTTTGACTGCTTGTCGAAGTCCTTTTTGCCCCAGCCGGTAGGTCTCTAGTCGTTACAGAGAACCCCGTACAACCCAAACTGTTAACCTTCAATACTGCTTTGTACTTACGATCTTGTATCCACTGACTGTCTTGTTAGATTAACCCAATAAATTTCATTCACTCCGCATACTCAATCCTATAGACACCCTTTTAATCCTTCAATCACAAACGTAACTCGATTTCACAAAACAGTCAAGAGTATTCAAATCGACTTCATTTAAAAATCCCGATTCACCATTACAACACTGACCTCAGCAGCGATTGCCTCAGTCTTCCCCAAAACTCTACAAAGAAGAAAAATCCAAATTCTATGTCTTTCCTTCCCCGACCCGAAGCATGAAGCTCCTCTCTCTAATTCCCTTGATCTTCAAAAACCTCCAATAAAAAAAACCGAACTGGTAACCTTGCAGAAGCTTGAAAAACTCGCTTCCCCCCCCGATTTCCCCTTAAAAAAAAACCACACCACTCCAAAACTATATCCCCCCTAACCTTATCCTCTGAATTTCTTCAAACTTCCGTCTTAGATCCGGAATTGGCTCCCACCTCAAGCTTGGATCTGAAATTGGCTCTCACCTCAACTTGGATTCGAAATTGGTTCTCGCCGCCAAGCTTTCTCCTCCGTTTTTACCTTTAAGAAATCCATTTACCGAAAACAATGTTCCCTGAGACGGCACAGAGAACAGGACAGCCTGAAACAGAATCGAACCCCGTAATCGGGACCACATTGAGTCGCCCGACCAATTCAGGTCCTATATTGGTAAAGATGCCCGTAGTAACTTGGATGTTCTCGTAATTGGGTCAAATTGGTCCTCGCGTCAGATTGGCTAAGACCCGTAGTAAGACCTGGATTTCCCGTAACTAGACTGCATTGGGTTGCCCCACCAATACAGGTCTCATATTGGGTAAGAGGACCCGGATTGGATTATCGAAATTGGATCCAATTGGCTCCTCGAACCCGTCGTGCGAATTGGTCCTTCTCTTCCTGCTGACTCCCGTTATTGGAATCGAATGGAGCATTTCAGTATGCCCCGGCTGACTATAACGGAGTGACTGAACCTGACCACTCAGTATTTGTACTTGAGTTGATCGATGCTCCCAATATTCAAGGTAACTGAATATTAATAAAATTCCCCTTTCTTTTTATTTTCACTGTATACTCGTGTTACAACACGACATCCACCCCCTCTAAACCTGTGCATCCTCCGGTATGCACCAATTTATCCAATTGCTGTTTGATTCAGAATATATCCCCTACGTCTTTGTCTAGTTCGTCTTCGTCACCTTCATTATCCATATCACTTTCATCTTCTTGCTGCGGAATCTCTATACCTTCATTAAGGTCTTCCATATTCATCTCTACGTGTCTTCGTTTAAATATTTTTACTCGCTTCCCTGCAATTGGTATTTTCAATTTTGTACCATCTAACTCCCGTAATGAGTAAGTCGCATTATCATGAACAGTTGTTACAACATATGGTCCAAACCAACGTTTTGAAAATTTCCGCAAAGTACTATGTTGATTATCCAGACTATTGTCATAAACAAGTACCCAGTCACCTTCCTCGATTGCTTTTGGTCTCAATCGATGTTGCTTATCGAATCGCGCCTTGTTTTGTAACCTTGCTCTTTTTAACCTTTCCAATGCTATCTGGACATCTTCCGTTCTTTGCTCCAATTGTCGAATCCTAATAGCCAGAAGTTCTTCTCTTGTCAATCCATCTTCCCCTGGTAGCATACTCCAAGTAAGTACCTTTTCTTCAATCGGCATAATTGGTTTTTGACCTGTTATAAGTTCTACTGGCATATATCCTGTCACCGAACTATGTGTTGTTCGATCAGCCCATAATGCAAATGATAAAAGCAGTGGCCACTCTTTAACCTTCCCATTACAAGCTTTAACCAATGCTTTCACAATCGGCGGGTGACCGCGTTCGCTTTTCGCATTCCCTTCCGGATTATAAGCAGTAGTCAGTGATAGTTTAACTCCACATTTTTCAAAGAACTTACGAGCTTCTTGTGCATTTAATTCTCCACGATCTGCAGTGATTTTTCCTACGCACCCGTAACGGCAAATGACATCTTCAAGCAAAAACCTACAAATCCCCTCTGTAGATTTTGTCCTCAATGCTCTTCCTTCTACTTGATTTGATAAATCTTCACGAGCTAAAACCAAATATCTCATCTGCCATAACCCAACCGGCATAATAACCAAATCAACAACCCATTTAAAATGAATAGCAAGAGGATACGTAGGATGAAGACCATCTCGATGTCGGATATTAGAATACGATTGACAGATTTCACATGACTCTACAAATGAGAGCACATCTCGATACATATTTCTCCACCAATATCGTTCCTTGAGTTTAGCAAAAGTAGCCCAGATTCCTCTATGCCCTGCCCATAAACTATCATGAAACTCCTTTAATAATTTTAGTTTTTCTTCCCTTTTGCCTATCACTCGTTGTGGCATCCCAATTCCTTTCTTCGGTCTCTTCCACAAGAATCCATCTCGAAGTAAAAATCCATATGCTTTTTTTCTTATTTGTTTGAATTTTTCTGTAGACCAATTCCCCTGCTTAGACAAGGTATTCAAATAATGACCAATATCCAATAATTCTCTTTCATAAGATTCTTCAAGAAATAGCTTGTCTTCTCTGTTGAGATTTGATATTGAATAGAATTTCAATCCGACATCATCAATGTCTTCAACCATTTCGTCCTCCCTCTCGTATCTTGCTCCAGATAGCATGTCTGCTACTAAATTGTCCTTTCCAGTGATATGGTTAAATTCTGGATTTAGTGACTTAATATAAGCAATCCATCTCAACATTGCAATATCTGGCGTTGAACAGTTAATAATCATTCCAAGCAATGGCAAGCAATCTGTTTCAATTACTACTACTGCCCCAATCAAATAGTCCTTTTCAGCTTTCATAGCCAAAACGACTCCCCAAAGTTCTCTTTTGACTTGCAAATATGCACGCTGATGAATACTTAAAACTTTAGCCCCAAATCGAACTGCAAATCTACTCCCATTCGAATCATCTTGACCCACCGCCTATCCAACGGTAATTGGACTAGCGTCTACAGTAAGAATCACTGGTCTATTGCACTTATAATCAACCTTCCTCAATATTGGAGGTGACATCAATAATTTCTTCAATCTTTGCATTGCCTGAATATGCCTTTCTTTCCATTCAAATCGGTAACCCTTGCGTAACAGTTCATATAATGGATCCGCTATGTGAGCAAAATGAGGGATCCAGATTCGATAAAATACACATGCACTCAAAAACCTGCGAACCTTTGTTAAAGAACCACAATCCTCTTTCATCCTTCCAATTGCATCAACTTTAGTCGGATCTGGTTTTCTTCCGTAAGATCCGCATAAATGTCCAACAATTACAACCTCTCGCACTCCAAATACGGACTTCATACCCGATAATGTAAGATGAACTTCTCCAAGCCGAGTTAAAATCTTTTCACAATCTTGTATATGATCAACAACATATCTGCGACACCCCCTCGTATCTAAAGTTTCATCCTTGTCTCCTTCTCTGCACCCCTATATAGGAACATCATCCAGAAAAGGCATAGTCTTTTTCGGGATAAAATCTCTCAATACCTTATTCATCCCATTCATCATATGCGCAACTGAGTTGGTCGCGCCTTGAGGAAGAGTGCACATTCTAACCAATCCAAGCGGTGTCCTCATCGTTGTCATATCTCTACTTCCTTCGGCAAGTTGAAATTGATCATAACCTGAATACAAATCACCCATTGAATAGATCGCCCTTCCAGCAAACGCCTCAGCAAATTCATCCACAATAGGTCCAATTCCTGCATTCTTGACAGTTAAAGCATTCACCGCCTGCATATCTTGAATAAACCGCAGTGACCCATTCTTCTTAGGTACCGTAAACCATCGACTAGAATACGGCGCAAATGAAGGTTCTAATATTTTCATCTTTATCTTTTCTTTCAATAGTTCGACCAATTTAGGTAAATGTGCCCTCGGTACTGGAATCGGTCTTAGATTCCAAGGTACATGCGGTACAGTGAAGATAACCATAGGTGTTATAATATTTGGATCCACACACCCAATTTCATGAGATTCGAAGGCAAATGATCTACCTTGTTTAGCCAACATCTTTTTGAAGCAAGTAATTTCCTCCTGCAATAAAGAACCATCAGAACCAATCTTCAATTCTTCAAAAGTCTCTTCAGTAAACTGATGTCCAATACTCATTGGATCTCTTAAACTTGCTTCTTTTGATGCTTCTCCCATTTGTTCTTTAGAATCTTCTGGTAATGGTCCGGCAACAGGCTTTACCTTCTTATCTGTCGTTTTATATCTCGTCTCTACTGTGACTTCTGGTGCTTGAAAAGATTCAAGAATGGTATAAACCTCTCTCGAATGAATCTCAACAATCTTATCATTATCCCCTAACCCAATAGATGTAATCAATTCCAATGAATCTTCCAGCTCATTTTTTTCATAAACACCTAAAATCCTCTCATCATCTTGCAATGTACCTATCTTGCGTAACTGTCCTTCAATATCATATAATCTTTTTCTTTCTTTTCTTTTAAAATCATCAACTTTCTTATACATAATATTTCCATTCTCCAATATATCAATAAAACTCGCATCAAAGGCACCTTCATCTCGCGAGAGTACCTCCTCTTTTGTACCTCCATAATCTCGCTTTACAGTGGTACCTCCCCAAAATCCTTAAATCCTTCAACAATCTTTGGCAATGGTTTCTCCCTCAACCTATCTCGATTCCGTTCATGGTTAGGAGGTACTATTAGAAATTGTACAGCTTTCCTCCCATCTTCGCTCCGTACCCTTGCATAAGCAGAACCATCGTCAAGTACCTTTGTTTCCATCCGTGTTGCCGTGATATAAGGTTGTCCTAAAATCAACGGATAAGACGTTGTATCTTGAACGAAGAAATGTTGCTCCGTCGCAACATTCCCAATCCGAATTTTGACATCTGGAAAAGCTCCATATAATTCGCCTCGTGTGTTATTAGCTGCTCGTATTGCCCATCCATGTTCCATAACAATTGGCCATTTTTGCTTCTTATAAAGATCTTTAGACATGAGATTTATTTCAGAACCATGGTCCACCAAAGCAACTATTGGTTCTTCTATATCTCCTACCTTCACCAATACCTCAGTAGTTGCCCTTGCCCAATGCTTTCGAGTATAATGGCTCAAAGTTTCCATTTCCTTGTCACTAGAATCTTCGAAACGTACTCGCTGATTATACCCATTATTTTCATTTGTTGGTTGCTTGTAACCAATATCAACCTCTTCTTCATCTCTACATATTCTTGCATCAATAGCATGACTCATTCCAGTTTCACTCATTAATTACCTCTTTCGCTTAATGCTGTCAATGATAACATCATGAAACTCCTTCAATTTCCAAGACTTGCAATTCCCAAGACTTCTTTCAATGTGAATTCCACCTTAGCGTTTAATATACGTTCTTCCAACACCCCTTTCAAATTTGTTGCCGCTTCAATGTCAGAAAGTAGCTTATAAGCAATTGATTTGCCCTTATCTTTTGTCTCCATTGTTTTTTCTCCCAATGATGCTGAGTTATCCTTTACAGGCAATTCTTGTGAAGTTGCCTCCCGAGCCTTGTCTCCTCGAGTTTGCCTCTTAAAAGAATTTCCTTCTCTAGTATCATCAAAATTTCCTCGTCTTTTTTCTTCCATCAAAGCTTCATGTTGGCTCTTAGCAATATATGCATGAACTGAAAGAGACTCAACAGGATCCTCCCAACCTGTTCTTCCTCGTATTGTAGCTGCAGTTCTCAATAATGCTTCTCGAGGTAATTTCCCTTCTTGCATTGTAGAAACGGCAGAAGCCCAAAACTCGCTAGTTTCCGTACTTCCACCAATTTCATCATCTACTCTAGCACCATAACTTGCACTTTCTCGTACTACTGTTTCATGCTCTTTTAAGTAATCTTGAACCAATGCTCTCATTCCTCCCTTGCCAAAATTGGTTTGAAGAAGATCCTCCCTATCTTTCAATGCTATCCTCCCATCTTTCCAGCAAATAATTCCCTGCCATATCATATTATTAAATTCATTGCAATCTTTTCTAGTGTGTGAAGCATCATCACACCAAATGCATCTTTGTACATATCCTTGTTTTGAAACATTCTTCGAATTATTTATAGAAGTATTCTCTTCAAGTCTTGCCAATTTGATTTGAAGTTCTCGCATTCCTCGTATAATTTCTTCCATACCCATATCTGTTTTCTTTGACAAGGATGTCGAAGGTTGAACTGTAGGCATTGTCGGTGGTGTAGTACGTACTGGAGCTTTGGGTGCTTGTACTGTTTTCGGAATATTGCTCCTATCCTTCCTCCTTTTTTTTTTTGTAAGCAACCCCACCGCATCTTCAACGTTCTTCCACTTCGTTGTCAATCCTTCATCTTCTTCTTTGTCTTCATGAAGGAGTTCTAATTTCTCTTGCAATTCTCCATCAGCAGCTTGAAGAAATAGATCAACTTTGTTCGGCTCTAATGTCAATTTTTCTACCTTCAATAATTGAGAGTACTGCCTTTCAAATTCCCTTAGTAGCTCTGTTGCTTGCAAATTCTTATTGGGCCATTCAATCCATCCCAGAAACAGCTTCTTAGTAACATGATCAGCATCTTCCAAGAAATATTCGTCTTTCAATGCATGTGAAAAATCCTCCCATGAATTCCCACAACGATCCGTAATCGATGTAATGTAGTCCCTTATCTCCGGTATCGTGGCAAGTCCAAATAGTGCAACCATTTTCTTCTCTGAAACCCGATTTAATTCCATTTCACGAACATAACATCTTAAATACCTTGAAATATTCATCCCATCAAATTGATCAATTTTATTGACCACTGCTTGCAATGCTTTGGTTGCTAAAGCTTCCTTTCGATCATTACTTTGCTGTTGCTGCATTGACAATGAGAAGGCTTGAAACAAACTAGCAATAGACGGATCCATGTGCATACCTTGTCCTTTAGAAGACTCCCCACCAGAAACTTCTCCCAAAAATCCTTCAAAATTTTTATTTTCGTTTTCCATAAAAATAAAGATAAAATCAACCAAAATCCAATACCTTCTACCTCAAGCTTTCACGTCGGGTTCACCACTTATGTCGTATTACGTGCTTTCCTGCTCGAAACGTGCCGGGCGTCTGGCTGTAGAAGGTAGTATGGAGATTCGCCGATAGTCAAGCAGTCTATCAGTTTTTGACTGCTGAAATATAAACGACTGCAACAATGTACCGTAAATCTATACGGGTGCTCTTCGAGTGCTTGTCGAAGTCCTTTTTGCCCCAGCCGGTAGGTCTCTAGATGTTACAGAGAACCCCGTAAAACCCAAACTGTTAACCTTCAATACTGCTTTGTACTTACGATCTTGTATCCACTGACTGTCTTGTTAGATTAACCCAATAAATTTCATTCACTCCGCATACTCAATCCTATAGACACCCTTTTAATCCTTCAATCACAGACGTAACTCGATTTCACAAAACAGTCAAGAATATTCAAACCCACTTCATTTAAAAATCCCGATTCACCATTACAACACTGACTTCAGCAGCGATTGCCTCAGTCTTCCCCAAAACTCTACGAAGAAGAAAAATCCAAATCCTATGTCTTTCCTTCCCCGACCCGAAGCATGAAGCTCCTTTCTCTAATTCCCTTGATCTTCAGAAACCTCCAATAAAAAAAACCGAACTGGTAACCTTGCAGAAGCTTGAAAAATCCTTCGCCCCCCGATTTCCCTCCCCAAAAAAAAAACCACACCACCCCAAAACTATATCCCCCCCAACCTTATCCTCTGAATTTCTTCAATCTTCTGTCTTAGATCCGGAATTGGCTCCCACCTCAAGCTTGGATCCGAAATTAGCTCTCACCTCAACTTGGATTCGAAATTGGCTCTCGCCGCCAAGCTTTCTCCTCCGTTTTTACCTTTAAAAAATCCATTTACCGAAAACAATGTTCTCTGAGACGGCACAGAGAACAGGATAGCCTGAAACAGAATCGAACCCCGTAATCGGGACCACATTGAGTCGCCCGACCAATTCAGGTCCTATATTGGTAAAGATGCCCGTAGTAACCTGGATGTTTCCGTAATTGGGTCAAATTGGTCCTCGCGTCAGATTGGCTAAGACCCGTAGTAAGACCTGGATTTCCCGTAACTAGACTGCATTGGGTTGCCCCACCAATACAGGTCTCATATTGGGTAAGAGGACCCGGATTGGATTATCGAAATTGGATCCAATTGGCTCCTCGAACCCGTCGTGCGAATTGGTCCTTCTCTTCCTGCTGACTCCCGTTATTGGAATCGAATGGAGCATTTCAGTATGCCCCGGCTGACTGTAACGGAGTGACTGAACCTGACCACTCAGTATTTGTACTTGAGTTGATCGATGCTCCCAATATTCAAGGTAACTGAATATTAATAAAATTCCCCTTTCTTTTTATTTTCACTGTATACTCGTGTTACAACACGACAACGGATTCGAAGAGCCAATTGGATCCAATTTCGAGAATCCAATCCAGGTCCTCTTATCCAATATGTGACCTGAATTGGCCGGTCAACCCAATGCAGTCTAATTACGGGAAATCCAGGTCTTACTACGGGTCTTAGCCAATCTGACGGGAGGACCAATTTGACCCAATTACGGAAACATCCAGGTTACTAAGGGCATCTTTCCCAATATAGGACCTGAATTGGTCGGGCGACTCAATGTAGTCCCGATTACAGGGTCGATTCTGTTTCAGGCTGTCCTATTCTCTGTGTCGTTTCAGGGAACGTTGTTTTCGGTAAATGGATTTCTTAAAGGTAAAAACGGAGGAGAAAGCTCTGACGGCGAGAGCCAATTTTAGATCCAAGCTTGACGGCGAGAGCCAATTTCAGATCCAAGCTTGAGGTGGGAGCCAATTCCGGATCTAAGATGGAAGATTGAAGAAATTCAGAGGATAAGGTTAGGGGGGATATAGTTTTGGAGTGGTGTGGTTTTTTTTTAAGGGGAAATCGGGGGGGGAAGCGAGTTTTTCAAGCTTTTGCAAGGTTACTAGTTCGGTTTTCATTGGAGGTTTTTGAAGATCAAAGGGATTAGAGAGAGGAGCTTCATGCTTCGGGTCGGGGAAGGAAAGACAGAGAATTTGGATTTTTCTTCTTCGTAGAGTTTTGGGAAGGTTGAGGCAATCGCTGCTGAAGTCAGTATTGTAATCCTGAATCGAGATTTTTAATGAAGTGGGTTTGAATACTCTTGACTGTTTTGTAAAATCGAGTTACGTCTGTGATTGAAGGATTAAAAGGGCATCTATAGGATTGAGTATGCGAAGTGAATGAAATTTATTGGGTTAATCTAACAAGACAGTCAGTGGATACAAGATCGTAAGTACAAAGCGGTATTGAAGATTAATAGTTTGGATTGTTCGGGGTTCTCTGTAACGTCTAGAGCCCTACCGGTTGGGGCAAAAAGGACTTCGACAAGCAGTCGAAGAGCATCCGTATAGATTTACGGTACATTGTTACAGTCGTTTATATTCCAGCAGTCAAAACTGATAGATTGCTTGACTATCGACGAATCTCCATACTACCTTCTACAGCCAGACGCCCGATGCGTTCTCGAGCAAGAAAGTACGTAATACGACAAAAGTGGTGAACCCGACGTGAAAGCTTGAGGTAGAAGGTATTGGATTTCGGTTGATTTTATCTTTATTTTTATGGAAAACGAAAATAAAAATTTTGAAGGATTTTTGGGAGGAGTTTCTGGTGGGGAGTCTTCTAAAGGACAAGGTATGCACATGGATCCGTCTATTGCTAGTTTGTTTCAAGCCTTCTCATTGTCAATGCAGCAACAGCAAAGCAATGATCGAAAGGAAGCTTTAGCAACCAAAGCATTGCAAGCAGTGGTCAATAAAATTGATCAATTTGATGGGATGAATATTTCAAGGTATTTAAGATGTTATGTTCGTGAAATGGAATTAAATCGGGTTTCAGAGAAGAAAATGGTTGCACTATTTGGACTTGCCACGATACCGGAGATAAGGGACTACATTACATCGATTACGGATCGTTGTGGGAATTCATGGGAGGATTTTTCACATGCATTGAAAGACGAATATTTCTTGGAAGATGCTGATCATGTTACTAAGAAGCTGTTTCTCGGATGGATTGAACGGCCCAATAAGAATTTGCAAGCAACAGAGCTACTAAGGGAATTTGAGAGGCAGTACTCTCAATTATTGAAGGTAGAAAAATTGACATTGGAGCCGAACAAAGTTGATCTATTTCTTCAAGCTGCTGATGGAGAATTGCAAGAGAAATTAGAACCCCTTCTTGAAGACAAAGAAGAAGATGAAGGATTGACAACGAAGTGGAAGAACGTTGAAGATGCAGTGGGGTTGCTTACAAAAAAAAAAAGGAGGAAGGATAGGAGCAATATTCCGAAAACAGTACAAGCACCCAAAGCTCCAGTACGTACAACATCACCGACAATGCCTACAGTTCAACCTTCGACATCCTTGTCAAAGAAAACAGATATGGGTATGGAAGAAATTATACGAGGAATGCGAGATCTTCAAATCAAATTGGTAAGACTTGAAGAGAATACTTCTATAAACAATTCGAAGAATGTTTCAAAACAAGGATATGTAGAAAGATGCATTTGGTGTGATGATGCTTCACACACTAGAAAAGATTGCAATGAATTTAATAATATGATATGGCAGGGAATTATTTGCTGGAAAGATGGAAAGATAGCATTGAAAGATAGGGAGGATCTTCTTCAAACCAATTTTGGCAAGGGAGGAATGAGAGCATTGGTTCAAGATTACTTAAAGGAGCATGAAACAGTAGCACGAGAAAGTACAAGTTATGGTGCTAGAGTAGATGATAAAATTGGTGGAAGTACGGAAACTAGTGAGTTTTGGGCTTCTGCCGTTTCTACAATGCAAGAAGGGAAATTACCTCGAGAAGCGTTATTGAGAACTGGAGCTACAATACGAGGTAGAACAGGTTGGGAGGATCCTGTTGAGTCTCTTTCAGTTCATGCATATATTGCTAAGAGCCAACATGAAGCTTTGATGGAAGAAAAGAGACGAGGAAATTTTGATGATACTAGAGAAGGAAATTCTTTTAAGAGGCAAACTCGAGGAGACAAGGCTCGGGAGGCAACTTCACAAGAATTGCCTGTAAAGGATAACTCATCATCATCGGAAGAAAAAACAACGGAGACAAAAGATAAGGGCAAATCAATTGCTTATAAGCTACTTTCTGACATTGAAGCGGCAACAAATTTGAAAGGGGTGTTGGAAGAACATATATTAAATGCTAAGGTGGAATTCACATTGAAAGAAGTCTTGGGAATTGCAAAGAAGGAGTTTCATGATGTTATCATTGACAGCATTAAGCGAAAGAGGCAATTAATGGACGAAACTGGAATGAGTCATGCTATTGATGCAAGAATATGTAGAGATGAAGAAGAGGTTGATATTGGTTACAAGCAACCAACAAATGAAAAGAATGGATATAATCAGCGAGTACGTTTTGAAGATTCTAGTGATAAGGAAATGGAAACTTTGAGCCATTATATTCGAAAGCATTAGGCAAGGGCAACTACTGAGGTATTGGTGAAGGTAGGAGATATAGAAGAACCAATAGTTGCTTTGGTGGACCATGGTTCTGAAATAAATCTCATGTCTAAAGATCTTTATAAGAAGCAAAAATGGCCAATTGATATAGAACATGGATGGGCAATACGAGCAACTAATAACACACGAGGCGAATTATATGGAGCTTGTCCAGATGTCAAAATTTGGATTGGGAATGTTGCGACGGAGCAACATTTCTTCGTTCAAGATACAATGTCTTATCCGTTGATTTTAGGACAACCTTGTATCACGGCAACACGGATGGAAACAAAAGTACTTGACGATGGTTCTGCTTATGCAAGGGTATGGAGCGAAGATGGGAGGAAAGCTGTACAATTTCTAACAGTACCTCCTAACCATGAACGGAATCGAGATAGGTTGAGGGAGAAACCATTACCAAAGATTGTTGAAGGATTTAAGGATTTTGAGGAGATACCACTATAAAGCGAGATTATGGAGGTACAAAAGAGGAGGTACTCTCGCGAGATGAAGGTGCCTTTGATGCGAGTTTTATTGGTATTTTGGAGAATGGAAATATTATGTATAAGAAAGTTGATGATTTTAAAAGAAAAGAAAGAAAAAGATTATATGATATTGAAGGACAGTTACGCAAGATAGGTACATTGCAAGATGATGAGAGGATTTTAGGTATTTATGAAGAAAATGGATAGGAAGATTCATTGGAATTGATTACATCTATTGGGTTAGGGGATAATGATAAGATTGTTGAGATTCATTCGAGAGAGGTTTATACCATTCTTGAATCTTTTCAAGCACCAGAAGTCACAGTAGAGACGAGATATAAAACGACAGATAAGAAGGTAAAGCCTGTTGCCGGACCATTACCAGAAGATTCTAAAGAACAAATGGGAGAAGCATCAAAAGAAGCAAGTTTAAGAGATCCAATGAGTATTGGACATCAGTTTACTGAAGAGACTTTTGAAGAATTGAAGATTGGTTCTGATGGTTCTTTATTGCAGGAGGAAATTACTTGCTTCAAAAAGATGTTGGCTAAACAAGGTAGATCATTTGCCTTCGAATCTCATGAAATTGGGTGTGTGGATCCAAATATTATAACACCTATGGTTATCTTCACTGTACCGCATGTACCTTGGAATCTAAGACCGATTCCAGTACCGAGGGCACATTTACCTAAATTGGTCGAACTATTGAAAGAAAAGATAAAGATGAAAATATTAGAACCTTCATTTGCGCCGTATTCTAGTCGATGGTTTACGGTACCTAAGAAGAATGGGTCACTGCGGTTTATTCAAGATATGCAGGCGGTGAATGCTTTAACTGTCAAGAATGCAGGAATTGGACCTATTGTGGATGAATTTGCTGAGGCGTTTGCTGGAAGGGCGATCTATTCAATGGGTGATTTGTATTCAGGTTATGATCAATTTCAACTTGCCGAAGGAAGTAGAGATATGATAACGATGAGGACACCGCTTGGATTGGTTAGAATGTGCACTCTTCCTCAAGGCGCGACCAACTCAGTTGCGCATATGATGAATGGGATGAATAAGGTATTGAGAGATTTTATTCGGAAAAAGACTATGCCTTTTCTGGATGATGTTCCTATAAAAGGGTGCAGAGAAGGAGACAAGGATGAAACTTTAGATACGAGGGGGTGTCGCAGATATGTTGTTGATCATATACAAGATTGTGAAAAGATTTTAACTCGGCTTGGAGAAGTTCATCTTACATTATCAGGTATGAAGTCCGTATTTAGAGTGCGAGAGGTTGTAATTGTTGGACATTTATGCGGATCTTACGGAAGAAAACCAGATCTGACTAAAGTTGATGCAATTGGAAGGATGAAAGAGGATTGTGATTCTTTAACAGAGGTTCGTAGGTTTTTGGGTGCATGTGTATTTTATCGAATTTGGATCCCTCATTTTGCTCACATAGAGGATCCATTATATGAACTGTTACGCAAGGGTTACCGATTTAAATGGAAAGAAAGGCATATTCAGGCAATACAAAGATTGAAGAAATTATTGATGTCACCTCCAATATTGAGGAAGGTTGATTATAAGTGCAATAGACCAGTGATTCTTACTGTAGACGCTAATCCAATTGCCGTTGGATGGGCGGTGGGTCAAGATGATTCAAATGGGAGTAGATTTGCAGTTCGTTTTGGAGCTAAAGTTTTAAGAATTTGTCAGCGTGCTTATTCGCAAGTCAAAAGAGAACTTTGGGGAGTCGTTTCGGCTATGAAAGCTGAAAAGGACTATTTGATTGGGGCAGTAGTAGTAATTGAAACAGATTGCTTGCCATTGCTTGGAATGATTATTAACTGTTCAACGCCAGATATTGCAATGTTGAGATGGATTGCTTACATTAAGTCACTAAATCCAGAATTTAAGCATATCATTGAGAAGGACAATTTAGTAGCAGACATGCTATCTGGAGCAAGATACGAGAGGGAGGACGAAATGGTTGAAGACATTGATGATGTCGGATTGAAATTCTATTCAATATCAAATCTCAACGGAGAAGACAAGCTATTTCTTGAAGAATCTTATGAAGGAGAATTATTGGATATTGGTCATTATTTGAATACCTTGAATAAGTAGGAGAATTGGCCTACAAAAAAATTCAAACAAATAAGAAAAAAAGCATATGGATTTTTACTTCGAGATGGATTCTTATAGAAGAGACTGAAGAAAGGAATTGGAATGCCACAATGACTGATAGGCAAAAGAGAAGAAAAACTAAAATTATTAAAGGAGTTTCATGATAGTTTATGGGCAGGGCATAGAGGAATCTGGGCTACTTTTGCTAAACTCAAGGAACGATATTGGTGGAAAAATATGTATTGAGATGTGCTCTCATTTGTAGAGTCATATGAAATCTGTCAATCGTATTCTAATATCCGACACCGAGATGGTCTTCATCCTACGTATCCTCTTGCTATTCATTTTAAATGGGTTGTTGATTTGGTTATTATGCCGGTTGGGTTATGGCAGATGAGATATTTGGTTTTAGCTCGTGAAGATTTATCAAATCAAGTAGAAGGAAGAGCATTAAGGACAAAATCTACAGAGGGGATTTGTAGGTTTTTGCTTGAAGATGTCATTTGCCGTTACGGGTGCGTAGGAAAAATCACTGCAGATCGTGGAGAATTAAATGCACAAGAAGCTCGTAAGTTCTTTGAAAGATGTGGAGTTAAACTATCACTGACTACTGCTTATAATCCAGAAGGGAAGGCAAAAAGTGAACGTGGTCACCCACCGATTGTGAAAGCATTGGTTAAAGCTTGTAATGGGAAAGTTAAAGAGTGGCCACGGCTTTTGTCATTTGCATTATGGGCTGATCGAACAACACATAGCTCGGTGACAGGATATATGCCAGTAGAACTTATAACAGGTCAAAAACCAATTATGCCGATTGAAGAAAAGGTACTTACTTGGAGTATGCTACCAGGGGAAGATGGATTGACAAGAGAAAAACTTCTGGCTATTAGGATTCGACAATTGGAGCAAAGAACGGAAGATGTCCAGATAGCATTGGGAAGGTTAAAAAGAGCAAGGTTACAAAACAAGGCGCGATTCGATAAGCAACATCGATTGAGACCAAAAGTAATCGAGGAAGGTGACTGGGTACTTGTTTATGATAATAGTCTGGATAATCAACATAGTACTTTGCGGAAATTTTCAAAACGTTGGTTTGGACCATATGTGGTAACAACTGTTCATGGTAATGCGACTTACTCATTACGAGAGTTAAATGGTACAAAATTAAAAATACCAATTGAAGAGAAGCGAGTAAAAATATTTAAACGAAGACCCGCAGAGATGAATATGGAAGACCTTAATGAAGGTATAGAGATTCCGCAGCAAGAAGATGAAAGTGATATGGATAATGAAGGTGACGAAGACGAACAGGACAAAGACGTAGAGGATGTATTCTGAATCAAACATCAATTGGGTAAATTGGTGCATACCGGAGGATGTGTAGGTTTAGAAGGGGTGGATGTCGTGTTGTAACACGAGTATACAGTGAAAATAAAAAGAAAGGGGAATTTTATTAATATTCAGTTACCTCGAATATTGGGAGCATCGACCAACTCCAGTACAAATACTGAGTGGTCAGGTTCAGTCACTCCGTTATAGTCAGCCGGGGCATACTGAAATGCTCCATTCGATTCCAATAACGGGAGTCAGTAGGAAGAGAAGGACCAATTCACACGACGGGTTCGAAGAGCCAATTGGATCCAATTTCAAGAATCCAATCCGGGTCCTCTTATCCAATATGTGACCTGAATTGGCCGGTCAACCCAATGCAATCTAATTACGGGAAATCTTGGTCTTACTACGGGTCTTAGCCAATCTGATGCGAGGACCAATTTGACCCAATTACGGGAACATCCAGGTTACTACGGGCATCTTTCCCAATATGGGACCTGAATTGGTCGAGCGACTCAATGTGGTCCCGATTACAGGGTTCGATTTTGTTTCAAGCTGTCCTGTTCTCTGTGCCGTTTCAGGGAACGTTGTTTTCGGTAAATGGATTTCTTAAAGGTAAAAATAGAGGAGAAAGCTCTGACGGCGAGAGCCAATTTTAGATCCAAGCTTGACGGCGAGAGCCAATTTCAGATCCAAGCTTGAGGTGGGAGCCAATTCCGGATCTAAGACGGAAGATTGAAGAAATTCAGAGGATAAGGTTAGGGGAGATATAGTTTTGAAAGGGGTTTTTTTTTTTCTCTGGGGAATCGGGGGGGAGCTAGTTTTCAAGCTTTTGCAAGGTTACTAGTTCGGTTTTCATTGGAGGTTTTTGAAGATCAAAAGGATTAGAGAGAGGAGCTTCATGCTTCGGGTCGGGGAAAGAAAGACAAAGAATTTGGATTTTTCTTCTTCGTAGAGTTTTGGGAAGGCTGAGGCAATCGCTGCTGAAGTCAGTATTGTAATGGTGAATCGAGATTTTTAATGAAATGGGTTTGAATACTCTTGACTGTTTTGTAAAATCGAGTTACGTCTGTGATTGAAGGATTAAAAGAGCGTCTATAGGATTGAGTATGCGGAGTGAATGAAATTTATTGGGTTAATCTAACAAGACAGTCAGTGGATACAAGATCATAAGTACAAAGCGGTATTGAAGATTAACAGTTTGGGTTGTTCGGGGTTCTCTGTAACGTCTAGAGACCTACCAGCTGGGGCAAAAAGGACTTCGACAAGCAGTCGAAGAGCATCCGTATAGATTTACGGTACATTGTTACAGTCGTTTATATTCTAGCAGTCAAAATTGATAGACTGCTTGACTATCGACGAATCTCCATACTACCTTCTATAGCCAGACGCCCAGCGCATTTTCGAGCAAGAAAGCACGTAATACGACAACGCTCAAATAGATAAGATTTCTCAAATTCTTACTTTTCTCTAAAAGTACAACTAACAGTGTAGTTAATTCAGTAGAGAGTCATAAGTTCAGTTCAATTAAACTCATATTTATAGGTGCAAAAGCTTTCTTGTATGCTGCTAGGAAAGAATCACCATATATTATTTATGCCACAACTGTTTCTATTGGTGGAAAGACTTCAAGTGGCATTCCAAGCCAATATCAAGAATGTTAAGATATATTCGAAAAAAAGAATGCGGATACACTCCCGAAACATCGTCCCTATGATTGCTCAATTGACCTTCAAAAAGGAGGACAACCGCCATTCGGATCAATCTACAGTTTATCACAAAATGAGTTGACTAAACTCAAGGAGTATATTGAAGAAAATGTAGCCAAGTATTTCATACGACATTCTAAATCTCCGGCAGGAGCTCCAATTCTATTTGTGAAGAAAAAAGATGGAACATTGTGGATGTGTATTAATTATCAAGGACTCAATAAGATTACCATGAACAACTGCTATCCACTACCTTTAATATCAAGACTTCTTGATCACCTGAATGCATCTAAGATCTATACAAAAATAGATCTCCGGGGAGCATACAATCTAGTACGCATCAAAGAAGGAGATGAATGGAAGATTATGTTTTGAATTAGATATGGACATTTTGAATACAATGTCAAGCCTTTTGGACTTATAAATGCACCAACAGCTTTTCAACATCTAATGAATGATGTTTTTTGAGAGTTTTTGGACAATTTTGTGGTCTGTTATCTAGATGACATCTTGATCTATTCTAAGAATCTAGAAGAACATGAACTTCATATTTGTCATGTGTTACAAAAATTAAGAGATGCATGGCTCTATACCAAGACAGAAAAGTGTGTATTCCACACTACTCAAGTCGATTTCTTAGGTTACATCATTTCAAATGATGGACTTATGATGGATTCTAAGAAAGTTCAAACTATTATAGATTGGAAGATCACAAAAACTGTAAGAGACGTCGAATGTTTTTTGGAATTTGCCAACTACTATTGGATCTTCATCAAAGACTTCTCTCGAGTTGGAATTCCACTTACACGTTTGACTTATAACGACAAACTCCAATGGAATCAAGAAGCGAAAGTTGCTTTTGAATCTTTGAAGACAGCGTTTGTTTCTACACCAATCTTGTATCGTGTTGATTTTTTCAAAGCATTCTTTATGGAAACAGATGCATCAGACTTTGCTCTGGGTGCAGTTTTATCACAAATGGGAATAGATGACGAACTTCATCCAGTAGCCTTTCATTCAAGAAAATTCTCAACAACAAAAATCAATTATGAGATCCATGATAAAGAACTTCTTGTAATTGTAGATTCTTTTCAAGAATGGCATCATTATCTAGAAGGCGCTTCCAGTCTAGTCACAGTGTATATGGATCATAAGAACCTCAAATATTTTATCTCAGCATGCGTATTAAATTGTCGTCAAGCTCGTTGGAGCATGTCTTTATCAAGATTCGAGTTCATCATCACTTATCGCCTAGAAAAACAACAAGGTTTATCCAATGCCTTGTCTAGACGTTCTTATCTTGTACCAAAAGAAAGAGATGCAATTTTTGAGCAGTAAAGAATGGTTCTCTTGAAGCCAGAGCAATTTCATCTTCGAGTAATAAAATCAATATTGACTGTTGATTTAACTTTTCTTAAACAAGTCCAGTTAAGTATGTCTTCAGACCTTCTTATTCATAATATCAAAAATAATTCTTCTAAATCTCATGATCTCTCTAAATTTGAATTCAAGAACAACCTACTCTATTTCGAAGGATGCCTGTATGTTTCAGAAAGAAAAGTACATTTACGTATTCTTTAAGCTCGTCACGACTTTTGAGCAGTAAGACATTTTCGATATAATAAGACTTTAGAGCTGATATCTAGGGATTTTTGGTGGCCTCAAATATGGAAGAGAGTTAAAGATTTTGTACAATTATGTGATGTTTGCTCAAGATCAAAAATGCCTCGTCATCGACCTTTTGGACTTCTTCAGCCATTATCCATTCCAGAACAACTATGGTCTTTTGTTTCTATGGACTTCATCACAGATCTTCTAATCTCAGGTTCTTTTGACTCTATATTCATGATAATAGATCACTTTACCAAGATGGCACATTTTGTACCATGTACAAAATCTATCACAGGTGAAAAAATAGCTAAGCTCTTTCTTGACAATATCTATTACTATCATGGATTACCCAAGGATATTATATCAAATAAGAGAACTCAATTTGTATCAAGATTTTGGTGGACTCTTTTTAAGATTCTAAAAGTGGATATAAAACTATCTTCGACATTCCATCCTTAAACTGATAGACAAACAGAGCGTGTTAATCAAGTTTTGGAGCAATATTTAAGATGTACTATTAACTACCAATAAGATAATTGGACAACTCTTTTGCCATTGGCAAAGTTTGCTTACAATAATACGGTACATTCTTCTACAAAACAAACACCTTTCTTTGCTAATTATGGTTATCATCCACGACTTCATACTTTTGACTTTTCAAAAGTTGATAATCCTGCTATGAAAGATTTGGCGATTCATTTATTAGAGCTACATGCAACGATGAAGGCGTAGTTAAAAGAGGCTCAAGAACAATAAAAAATCAATGCGGATGTCTATCGAAAGGAACAACCACCATTCCTCTTGGGTGATAAGGTATAGCTACTTCGTCATAATATCAAGACCACTCGTCTTTGTGACAAGTTGGACTATCGAAGGCTGGAACCATTTTCTATTTCTACACAAATCAATCCAGTTGCATATCATTTACATCTACTGGAGTCAATGAAAATCCATGCAGTATTCCACGTGTCTCTTCTTGAACCATACAAGATAGTGGACATACCAAGAAGACAACAAGCTCCACCTCCTCCTATAGAAGTGAACAATAATGAAGAGTTTAAAGTAGAAGAAGTCTTAGATTCAAGGCGACGCCGAAATAAATTGGAATATCTTGTCCATTGGCTCGGATATGATATTAGTGAACATACATGGGAGCCAATAAAGAATCTTACAAATGCAGTAAAGGTGGTGGAGGCTTTTCATCGATGATATCCATTTAAATCAAGATAAAAACCTTCTTTATAAAAGAAACAACATCTAGGCAAGATAACATTCTACTTTCAATCCTTGTTTGTAGCTTCTTTGTAGCTGTGATGCTCAAGAGATGGAGAACCAACAACCAGCAGATTTGACTTAAAAGCCTTCATTTGTTGACCTACCGGACGAGATATTACAATTATCACAACCTTCAAGAAGACGCAATCGAGATGAAGATCTTCAAGAACGACATGTTCTTCTTCGAATAGATGGCGAGATACAACGCGTTTGGTATCACGATTTGGGAAGAGACTCCCCATGTTTGGTGATTTTGCTAGAGGTAGGAACAATTCTTGATGGTATTTCAAATGTTCTATTTGAAGGAAGTTATGAAGGCCTCAACAATGATCAAATAACAGGGTGGTCTTCCCGCCTCGTATGGGACACTACCGATGGTTGAGAGGCCCTATCAATCATCTTCAAAGAGAACAAAGATCAGAGTATGTGGTGAATATAATTCGTCGCATCATAGATTTCTCCAACATATGATGACCGCTCCTCGTGGAACTCGTCCCTAGAAGGGGGGGTAATGTCACGAACATACTCATATAAGCTAGTAATTACATATACAAGTAGGTAAAAATAAGTTAATTCTATAGTATTTAATATAGAAGCTTCCTAGAAGCTTCATAGATGCTACTTTGACTTCAAAGGTGTCTTTAATTGACTTTTTGGATTAGAAACGTGGTCAACAAGTTGGCCACGTGCCACACATATTGTTAGCTTGAAGGTCAAGCTAACTATGTGGCCCACACGTAGAAAAACTTGCCTTGTAAGTCAAGGCATGTGTCCTACAAAGTCAACACATATTGGAGGTCCTATAGAACGTCGCCATGTAGGCCCTAGTTAGATAGTATATATAGAGACAAGAGTGAAGTCTTCTTCACTCTTATCAACTCCTTTCTTGCTTCTAGTCTAGTTTCAAGGGTCTCTAGTTTTCTTGTCTTTTGGCAATAGCCATTCTAGTTTGTCTTTCAATATACATACTTATTTATTTATATTTTGTTACCTTTCTTTGAGTGAAGGCTTACTTGTCTAAATTGATTTTTCATCGAGTTCTTGTCCTTGACATGCTTCAACAACAATCAGATAACATGGTGGTCTTTCCACCCTAATATAAGAAATTATTGATTGTTGAGAGGTCCTATCAACCATCTTCAAAGAGAACAAAGATTTGAATATGTGGCAAATAGAATTCATTGCATTATAGATTTTTTCAACATATGATGACCACTCTTCATAGAACTCGTCCCTAAAAAGAGGGATAATGTCACAGACATATGCATGTAAGTCAGTAATTACTTGTATAAATAAGTAGAAGTAAGTAGAAGTAAATAAATGCAAGTTAATTCTATAATATCCTCTGTAGAAGCTTCTTAGAGGCTTTATAGATGCTACTTTAATTTTATAGGTGTCTTTAATTGACTTTTTGGATTTAAAACGTGGTCAACAAGTTGGCCATGTACCACAAATATTGTTAGCTTAAAGATCAAGCTAACTATGTGGCCCACACATAAAAAAACTTGTCTTGTAAGTTAAGGCATGTGTCGTACAAAGTCAACACATATTGGAGGGCCTAAAGAATATCGCCATATAGCCCCTAGTTAATTTATATATAGAGAGACAAGAGTAAAGTCCTCTTCACTCTTGTCAACTTCTTTCTTGCTTTTAGTCTAGTTTCAAGTATCTCAAATTTTCTTGTCTTTTAATAATAAGCCTTTTTAGTTTCTTTTAATATATAAACTTTGTTATTTCTATTTTATCACTCTTTCTTTGATACAGATTTCATTGATTTATGCATCATCTTTTAGTTCATGTTCTTGACAACATCGTTGGAGTTTGCTTATAATGAGAGTATTCAAGTAAGTATCAGTCATTCACCATTTTTTCTTAATACTAATCAGCATCCGATTATGCCAACAACTTTCTATTATTCCATCAATACCAATAATCTGACAATAAAGGAATTTATATGACTTACAATGGCCTTATAAGAAGCACGATATTGCCTCTTTATTGTACAAAATTGACAAAAGAAATATGTGGATAACCATTGAAAACACAAGACCTTTTGGAAGGGTGATTAGGTATTATTCTCCAATACCAACTTGCCACTTACTACATCAACCTAAATCTTTAATCTAGCACCTCAGTGGCTTAGACCTTTCCATATTTGTACAGTGAGTATTAATGTCGCATATTGCCTTGAGCTTTCGTAACATGTTTGGATCCATCCAATCTTTCATGTTATACAACTGAAGGAATTTCATATCGAGCCAAAATACTTTCTAGTGTCATATAGCATGATTTGCAATCTGAAAATATACTGAGTATTTAGTTGTAGAGAGTTTAGTTTTAGCTTATATATAATATCTTCTCTCCCAAAAATTCCTTTATCTTGCACAAAAGCTCAAATTATAATAAAATCCTTCAAAATATTTTTTTTCACCAAAGGATGTTTTTACCTTGAACTTTGGAAATTCATATCTCTTGATCCAAATGTTTAGTTTTTTTCAAATTTCTATTTAACATAGATTCTATTCTTAAGCTTTATTACAAAAAAAATGAACTATAAATCTTTTTCTAATCTTGTGGCATCTTTGAAATCCTAGTAGGTGCTTTAAATCCTAATCTACAAGCACTTGAAAACTATTTTCTTTATATCTCAAAAATCCAAAATCCAAATGCCACCAAATTTATACATAAAGTTTACTAATGTGATAACACACACTTTACAAAAATATTTGGCCAAAACCTTGTCAAATTGCTCAAGATATAACTCAAAACACAATGACTAGTAAATTGGATCACTTACTACCTTATGATTTGAAGCATTGACTTCAACTTCTAATATCTCCTTTATTCAAACTTGGAATCCATCTGTCACGGCCATAATCATGTAAGCTAATAATTACATATAGAAATAGGTAGAAGTAAGTAAAAGTAGATAAAAGTAAGTTAATTCTATAATATTTAAAATAGAAGCTTCCTAGAAACTTCCTAGACGCTGCTTTGACTTCATAGGTGTCTTTAATTGACTTTTTGGATTAGAAACGTGGTCAACAAGTTGGCCATGTACCACACATGTTGTTAGCTTGAAGATCAAGCTAACTATGTGGCCCACACGTAGAAAAACTTGCCTTGTAAGTCAAGGCATGTATCCTACAAAGTCAACACATATTGGAGGTCCTATAGAATGTCGCCACGTAGGCCCTAGTTAGATAGTATATATAGAGACAAGAGTGAAGGCTTCTTCACTCTTGTCAACTCCTTTCTTGCTTCTAGTCCAGGTTCAAGAGTCTTTAGTTTCTTGTCTTGTGGCAATAGCCATTCCAGTTTCCTTTTAATATACCTACTTGTTTATATTTTGACTTATTATATCGAGATAGCCTTTTTGTATATTTTCCCTCATCGAGTCTTTGTCCTTGACAGATTGACAAGACTACACTTACAATATCAGAGCTTTGTTTTTCTTGAGTGAGAGTGGATTACCCCTTTCTCTTGACAAGACATAAGCGTATTAGAAGTTTGCGGATTACCCACTTCTAAACTGATATTGTTCTTAGTATCTTCTTTGTTATCAAGTCTTTCTTTTCTTTTGTCTTGAGCAGTATCAAACAAATTTTTTTTAGTGTCATTATGGCAGAGCTTGTTGAAATGAAGAGTGCAATGGCACAAATGCAAGAGCAAATGAGGGAGTTAATGCTTGCGATGCATCAACTCAATTCACGAACACATGAAAGAACAAGAATAGCAGAAAGTGGGGATATAGAGATGATCGGAGCTGCTTCAACATCTACAACAAATCACATTCCTTCTCTAATTGTACAACACCCTGTAAGTACTAGAGAACCAAGAATTGCCTTACCCGAGAAATTTGATGGTACGAGATCTAAGTTTCGAGGGTTCATCAATCAAGTACAATTGGCAATTGAACTTCAACCGCAAAGCTATCCAACTCCAGGATCACAAGTCAGGTTTATTGGCACTCTACTTTCTGGTTCTGCATTATCATGGTTTTCGTCTTTTCTTGAACAACGAAATCCAATATTGGACAATTTGAAAGCTTTTTTGGCGGAGTTTCGATCTATGTATGGTGAACACGATGCAACTCGTGTTGCAACAAATAAGATCCGAATTCTGCGACAAGGAAATCGCTCAGTAACAGTGTATGCTTCACAATTTTGACAACTTGCAATAGACATCAAGTGGGATGATGCTGCACTCATTAGTCAATTTCTTTATGGATTGCAATACGAAGTAAAGAAATTGATGCTCAACTTACCTGATCCTCAAACTTTGAGTCAAGCAATCGATTTTGCGGTAAAATGTGATAATCGACTTTTCGAATTTTGATTTGAGAATCATTCATGGGAACCTCAACGTTATTACTCAATGGCAACATCAACATCTTTGCCAAACATACATTCGGAAGTAGAAGACATGCAAATTGACGCAATACGTTTTAAACCTCTAACTCAGCAAGAAAAGATTCGTCGTCGTCAAGAAGGATTATATTTATATTGCGGAGAACCTAAGCACACTGCTCAACATTGTCCAAAGAAACGACGCAACTATAAAATGAGGGGTACGACGGTCAAAGAAGACAACATGTCAGAAAATGGATTCGTCCAGCTACAATAGGGACCGTGTAGCTGGAACCTTGTACAATTCCTAATGAAGGTCCTATCCTCTCCTCAGAACCCTCTCCTTGTTTTATAATAGACTTATATTTAGGACCTAAGAATTACAAAGCCTCTGCTTTATTAGATTCGGGAGCCTCAGCATGTTTTTTAGATGAACAATTTGTTAAAAGTCGTAAAATACCCTTTGTACAGAAACCTAAACCAGTACATGTAGAAGTCATAGATGGTCGTCCCTTGTCTTCTGGAGATGTCACTCATGAAACTCATCCTATAAAAGTAACAATAGACGGTCATGATAGCTACATAGCTTTTAACATAATTAAATCCTCGTCCAATCCAGTTATTTTAGGTTTATCCTGGCTAGAAAAATATAACCCTCGAATAGATTGGAATTCGCGTAAACTTGACTTTTCCCAAAGCGTTATTAATAGTTCTACTAACCAAGTAAAAAATTATAAGTCTAGTATAGTAAAACCCGTACTGATAGGTGCAAAAGCATTTATATACGCAGCAAAAGAAGGATCAACTTTTGCTATTTATACTGCACCTATTTTTGAAAACGTAAAGACTTCAAGTGGCATTCCAAGTCAATATCAGGAGTATTAAGACGTTTTTGAGAAAAAGAATGCAGATATTCTTCCTGAGCATCGTCCATATGATTGTTCAATCGACCTCAAGGAAGGAACTCAGCCACCATTTGGACCAATTTATAGTTTATCGCAAGATGAGATGGCTGAACTCAAGACATATATTGACGAGAATTTAGCGAAGAATTTCATACGCCATTCAAAATTTCCAATAGGAGCTCCAATTCTATTCGTAAAGAAAAAAGATGGATCTTTACGAATGTGTGTTGACTATCGAGGACTCAACAAGATCACAATCAAGAACAGGTATCCATTACCTTTGATATCAGGACTCCTTGACCAGTTGAATCAAGCTAAGATCTATACAAAAATAGATCTAAGAGGAGCATATAATCTAGTACGGATCAAAGAAGGAGATGAATGGAAGACTGCGTTTCGAACCAGGTATGGACATTTCGAATATAATGTCATGCCCTTTGGACTCACGAATGCACCAGCTGCTTTTCAACATCTCATGAATGATGTATTTCGTGAATTCTTAGACAATTTTGTCGTCTGCTATCTAGACGATATCCTGATCTATTCTAAGAACGTCGAAGAACATGAAATACATGTTCGTCAAGTATTACAAAAACTTAGAGATGCAAGATTGTATGCCAAGATGGAAAAGTGTGTATTTCACACTACTCAAGTTGACTTTTTAGGATACATCATTTCAAATGATGGTCTCATGATGGATTCTAAGAAAGTCCAAACAATCATGGATTGGAAGATTCCAAGGACGGTAAGAGATGTCCAATGTTTCTTGGGATTTGACAATTACTATCGGATCTTCATCAAAGATTTCTCACGAGTTACAGCTCCACTTACACGCTTGATTAGTAAAGATAAATTTCAATGGAATCAAGAAGCAGAAGCAGCATTTGAAGCCTTGAAGACATCGTTTGTCTCTACACCAGTCTTATATCGTGTTGACTTTTTCAAGGCATTTTTTACGGAAACAGATGCATCAGATTTTGCCTTGGATGTAGTTTTATCACAAATGGGATCAGATGACAAACTTCATCCGATAGCTTTTCATTCAAGAAAATTCTCAACAGCCGAGATCAATTATGAGATCCACGATAAAGAACTTCTTGCAATCGTGGATTCCTTTCAAGAATGGCGTCATTATCTAGAAGGCGCTTCTAGTCCAGTCACTGTGTATACAGATCACAAGAACCTCGAGTATTTCATGTCAGCACGCGTGTTGAATCATCGTCAAGCTCGTTGGAGTATGTCTTTGTCAAGATTCGAGTTCATTATCACTTATCGGCCAGGAAAATAACAAGGTTTATCCGATGCCCTATCTAGACGTTCTTATTTTGCACCAAAAGAAGGAGATGCAGCTTTTGAGCAACAAAGAATGGTCCTCTTGAAACCGGAGCAATTTCATCTCCGAGCAATGAAATCAACATTGACTGTTGATTCAACTTTTCTCAAGCAAATCCAGTCTAGTATGTCCTCAGACCCTCTTGTTTATGATATCGAGAATAATTCTTCTAAGTCTCATGATTCTTCTAAGTTCGAGTTCAAGAATAATCTATTATATTTTGAAGGGCGCCTATATGTTCCAGAAGGAGAAGCACGTTTACGTGTTCTTCAAGCACGTCATGACTTTCCAACAGCAGGGCACTTTAGATATAATAAGACTTTGGAACTCATATCAAGAGACTTTTGGTGGCCACAAATGTGGAAGTCAGTCAAAGACTTTGTACAATCATGTGATATTTGTTCAAGATCAAAAATTCCTCGTCATCGACCTTACGGACTTCTTCAGCCATTACCTATACCAGAACAACCATGGTCTTCTGTTTCTATGGATTTCATCACAGATCTTCCAAGCTCAAGATCTTATGATTCTATATTTGTGATAGTAGATCGTTTCACCAAGATGGCACATTTTGTGCCATGTACAAAATCTATCACAGGTGAAGAAACAGCTAAGCTTTTCATTGATAATATCTATCGCTATCATGGATTACCTAAAGATATCATATCGGATAGGGGAACTCAATTTGTGTCAAGATTTTGGAGGACCCTTTTCAAGATTTTAAAAGTGGACATAAAGCTATCTTCGGCTTTCCATCCTCAAACTGATGGACAAACAGAGCGCGTAAACCAAGTCTTGGAGCAATATTTAAGGTGTACTATCAACTACCAACAAGATGATTGGACAACCCTTCTGCCATTGGCAGAGTTTGCTTATAATAATATGGTACATTCTTCCACGCAACAAACACCTTTCTTTGCCAATTATGGCTATCATCCACGACTTGATACTTTTGATTTTTCAAAAGTTGATAATCCTGCAGCAGAAGATATGGCAAATCGGTTGTCAGAGTTACATGCAATAATGAAGACGCAATTGAAGGAAGCTCAAGAACGACAAAAGATAAACACAGATCTATATCGTAAGGAGCAACCACAACTCAATGTCGGTGATAAGGTACGGCTACTTCGTCGCAATATCAAGACTACTCGATCTTGTAACAAGTTGGACTATCGTAGGCTTGGCCCCTTTTCTGTTTCTGAACAGATCAACCCAGTTGCATATCGGTTACATCTACCGGAGTCAATGAAGATCCATCCTGTATTCCACGTGTCTCTTCTTGAACCATATAAGACAGTGGATATACAAGGAAGAAGACAAATGCCACCGCCTCCTATAGAAGTAGATAATAATGAAGAATTTGAGGTGGAAGAGATATTAGACTCAAGGCGACACCGAAATAAGCTGGAATATCTTGTTCATTGGCGCGGATATGATATTAGTGAACGCAGATGGGAGCCATCCAGGAATCTAGCAAATGCATCAGCTAAAGTCAAAGTTTTTCATCAACGACATCCATCAAAACCAAGATGAAAATCTCTCTTATAAAAGAGACAAGATTGAGGCAAGATAACATTCAATTTCCTATCCTTGTTTGTAACTTCTTTACATTTGTGACGCTAATTAGATGGAGAGCCAACAACCAGCAGATTCAACTCAAGAACCTTCGTTTGCTGACCTGCCGGATGAGACATTACGATTGTCACAACCTTCAAGACGACGCAATCGAGATGAAGATCTTCAAGAACGACATGTTCTTCCTCGAATAGATGGTGAGATACAACGCGTTTGGTATCACGATTTGAGAAGGGACTCCCGATGTTTGGTGATTTTGCTAGAGGTAGGAACAACTCCTGATGGTGTTCCAAATATTCTTTTCGAAGGAAGTTACGAAGGCCTCAACAATGATCAAATAACTGGGTGGTCTTCCCGCCCTGGTATGGAACACTACCGATGGTTGAGAGGCCCTATCAATCATCTTCGAAGAGAACAGAGATCAGAGTATGTGGCGAATACAATTCGTCGCATCATAGATTTCCTCAACATATGATGACCGCTCCTTATGGAACTCGTCTCTAGAAGGGGGGGTAATGTCACGGCCATAATCATGTAAGCTAATAATTACATATAGAAATAGGTAGAAGTAAGTAAAAGTAGATAAAAGTAAGTTAATTCTATAATATTTAAAATAGAAGCTTCCTAGAAACTTTCTAGATGCTGCTTTGACTTCATAGGTGTCTTTAATTGACTTTTTGGATTAGAAACGTGGTCAACAAGTTGGCCATGTGCCACACATGTTGTTAGCTTGAAGATCAAGCTAACTATGTGGCCCACACGTAGAAAAACTTGCCTTGTAAGTCAAGGCATGTGTCTTACAAAGTCAACACATATTGGAGGTCCTATAGAACGTCGCCACGTAGCCCCTAGTTAGATAGTATATATAGAGACAAGAGTGAAGGCTTCTTCACTCTTGTCAACTCCTTTCTTGCTTCTAGTCCAGGTTCAAGAGTCTTTAGTTTCTTGTCTTGTGGCAATAGCCATTCCAGTTTCCTTTTAATATACCTACTTGTTTATATTTTGACTTATTATATCGAGATAGCTTTTTTGTATATTTTCCTTCATCGAGTCTTTGTCCTTGACACCATTTAACAATGTGCCAAAAGTATAGCTTCAAAAAATTTCTCTCCAATTCTTATCACCCATCCTTTGTTGCTTTTCGTACACATGCTTTATATCCAAAAGAGTGACAATAGGTACAAAATTAATACCTCGACTTTGAGTACCTATATCTCCTTCATAAAAACTCCAATTAACTCAAAATTTGTACCAAAATCATAGCCAAAAACTTGAACTTACTGACCTTAGCCTCCAAAAGGGCAAATGACTCGAAAGTGTAATTCTAATTCTTAATATAGCTTCGGGCAGCCTCCTTGAAGCCCATTGGTCATGATTTTTGATGAATAGGAATAGAAATTTATATCATCCATCTCCATTCATTCATATGGGTGCCCTAACTACCTTTTTTGCTACCAAAATCTCTCTCCAATTCTTTTCTTTACAAGATTTTCACAATATATACCCTAAACACCATATAAAAGAAAAAAAATAAGACTTTAATGGTCGTCAATATCTAATAAAGGTGACTCTAAATATTTAAAAGTTACTACTAATAAGATCAACTTCAAAGTCACTATCAAAAAAAAATAAAGTTATATAAATTCTAATAGAAGTCTTTTTAAACTATTTTTTTTTGAAGTAGTAATCTATCCACATCCTATAACCAACAAAAATCCTCTAACATGGCTTTCACCATGTTGTCGAGTATATTATGTATTAAATATATAAACATATTATTTTCACGTGGTAGCTGAACCACAACACGACACCGGATTGACACCAACCACCACCACTACTACCAGTTGTAATTGATGATCAACAAGAATATGAAGTAGATAGAGTTTTGGAGCATTGCTACTTTTGTTGTGGCAGTGGACATCTACAACTTCAATATGAAGTTCTTTCAAAAGATTATCCTATTCACAATGCAATATAGGAACCTGCACAAAATCTCATTCATTATCAAGAGACAATTTGGAGATACCATCAAGAGTGAAACAAGGACGTTCCATATTAGTAGAAGAGAATTAACTATAATAGGATATAGATAAGATAATTATATAAATAATTAGAACCATAGAAGTCTCTAGAATTGAGATTAGGTTAGTGGACTAAGTAGGATCCATCGTAGAACATTTTAGAAAAGATTTAGGATAGTTATTTAGGTAAGGCCTACTATAAAACCTTTTAAAAGAAAGCTTAAGGCAATTATTTAGTTGGAGCCTACTACCTAAGAACATTCTAGAAAGTCTAGGGTGATAGGATAAGGTATAAATAGGACTAGCCAAGGCCTTTTGGGGCATCTAATTAGGTATGGCTTGAGACCCTTTCTCATAGTAAAGTTTGATTCTGCATCTTTCTGTTCAAATTTGTTTTGTTTTATTTCTATTTGCTCAGTTTTGTCTTTTATATTTGATTCTTTTTAGTTCCATTTACTTTTAATTTGGTCTATTTTGTCCTATTTTATGAAAAGGCCTTATGTTGTTGTGGATTAAAAAGCTCTTGGGTTTTTGAAATAGTCTAGTCCTAATTTATTTTTTAGATAAAAGTAAAAAAAAGAAATTTATTGTAATTAAAAATAAATAAATTCATATGTCATTTTTATACACTATATAAATAAGATAACATATAATAAATTAATAATAAAAAAAAATTTTAAAATTCTCAAATTAAATTTTTTATAAATTTCCAACTTGTTTACAATATTAAGTTTTATAAATATATAATGTTGAATCTTGCACAAAGATCAATATTTACAAAATACAAGAAAATTAATATTTTAAATCAAATAATATTATAATATTATATATATTTTTAAATCACAACTATAACTCAAAGATTTGATATCCATCATATTTTAAATTTAAATAAAATATATATTTGAAATAAATAAAAAATATTTTTTATATATTAGTAAGAATAATAAAAAAATAGTATTATAATTGAATTCTAAAAGTTCATGATCTTTAGGTATGTAATTTTTTTAAAGAAAAAAATTATTATAATCAATAAAAAAAACATCATTATATAATTTTTCTACTAATAATCTTCTATAATTATAAGAAAATATAA
Organism: Physcomitrium patens; assembly: GCF_059467195.1. Taxonomy (NCBI): domain Eukaryota; kingdom Viridiplantae; phylum Streptophyta; class Bryopsida; order Funariales; family Funariaceae; genus Physcomitrium; species Physcomitrium patens. The sequence continues at coordinate 16,994,393 of NC_143421.1, forward strand.
CACTACAAAATTTGATATAAATATAAACTAAGAAGTTGATCTTATATTCTACTATGTAAAACTTATCTAATTTTATCCTTCTACATTGAAACTTCTATCACAATAATAATTTAAAATAGTTTTTTTATAATAGAAAAAAAAATTAAAAAAATAAAAAAATAATGTGCTTATCAATGTGTATTTTGGTAATTTAGAATTAATTATTTTAATCATCCTTCAAAACCTTGTTAAGATATTTTTAAATTAAAATTGTTATTATTTATTTATTTTACCATTTTTTTACAAATTACAGTATTAGTTTTTTTTAAGTAAAGTAAACATGACTAATACATCTTTCAATGGCCATTTGTGTATATTAATGTGAATAATTATTTTTTTCTCTCTTTACTTGACCTTAAGAAAGTGGTATATTTTATCTCTAAAATATTTTAAGAAAAATTAAAATTTTATTTTTATAATTGAAGGTAAATAATATTAATTTTTTGCTTATATTCTACTACTATCATAGTCTAAAAATCTAACATAGAGTTTTAACTCTACAAAAACTTCACTATTGTCTTGAAGCTTTTTCCATTTAAAATCAACAAAAAAAAAAGAAAAAAAAAAATTAAAGATTTTTTCCATTTGATTAAATTTTTTATATTATCTATTGGATAAGATCTGAGTTTATAAATAGAATTATTTTAAGATATTATCTTTTCATTATAAAAAGCATAGTTAAATGTGTATTGAAGATTTTTTTAATATGATATGCATTTTTATTGTGTAAAAAAATCAATTCACTCTATAAAATAAAAATATATTAAAGGATATAAATAAAAAAATATTTTTTTATTTTTAGATATTGATTTTTTTTAATGTATTTTTTTTGTGTGTGTTAACCATATAATTGGTTTAAGAGGCTTGAAATTTTTCAAAATATGGTTGTTATTTTAGTTTGAAACTTGAAGTCTTTCTTGTTATATATTATTTTTTATTGTCAATTTTTCTATGCATAAGTAGAAGAGTACAACCATTGTAACTTTAAAGAATATGTCCTTCATGTCTTATAAAGGTGTAATAGATTTTGATGAAATTATAGATCTATTTCAATTTAAATAAAGGATTAGAATTTAGCTATTCAATTTTGATAGAAATTATAGTTTTTAAAAGACTAAAACTATTATAAAATTCTACTATTGTAGTATTCTAAACTTCTTTTGGTTTTTAATTAGTGATTGAAGGTTTGGCTCTCTTTTATTTTTTTAGCTTAAAATTCTTTCTAATTCTCTATTTTGTCAAATCATCTTTCAAATTTGATTTTCTTTTAATTTTAAATATCAATTTTATATTTATTTCAATTATTTCTTTATTATAAGATAAGCATGAATATTACATATGTTTCTAAATTATTTTAGATTTTCACATATTTTATAATTAAATGATGAATAGATCTGATAAATTTTTAATAATATTTTTATAAAATTTTCTATTAAAAATTATAAAAGAATAGATTATTTTAAAAACTATATCAATCAAATTTACAACAAAAATGAGAAAAAATAAATGGGATTAAATTCAAAAATTTAAAATACACAGATTTTTTCTATTCTATCATTCTATGTCAAACTTACTACATGTTTTTGATATTTAAAACCAATTTTTTCCATTAAGTAATAAATTGCACCAACTTAATCTTTATAAGTTCTAATTTTTTTCTAAATTATATCAATTTTCACTTGTTTTAATACCAGTGGATAATAATTTAGATTTTTTTTCTACTAATCTAAAATCAATATGCATATTCTAATAAATTAAAAATATAGAGATTTGTTTTTAATAATTTTATTTTAACCTATCAAAAATGAATGAATAAATATTTAAATTATGTCTTATTTCTTATTGCAGCATTTCAATAATTTTTTAATTTTATGCTTTTTAAAGTTGACACTATACATTCTTATCTAATTTTTTATTACAAAAAGTCAATATACATCAAATAAAAATTATATTCATTCTAATATTTTCTAAATCTATTATTTGCTGCAATTATTTTAGATATAGCTTAAACTATCCTGACATATAATTGATAGAAATACTATGCATATTAAAAGAATCTTCTAAGATTATTTGAAATCTGTATTTTTTTTACAAGCATTAATTTACATATTTCACAAGCATTAATTACTATTTTAAAATTTTAAATATTAATTTCAATTCTATTAGTAAAAAAATATCTTTTGTAATTCCTCATTTATATCTTTTTAATGTTGCAATAATAACATTAATTCTTTAACTTTGGTATACATAATATTTATTGTGTTAGACATATTATTAAGCTTGTCTTTAGATAATACAAACATTTTATTATAGAAAAATTCTTGATAAACCTTGATATCATTGATGTACATGTCAAGAATAGGCATGAAGTTTACTAAGCCAAATACTTCAATAAATATATATATAGCATACACTTCCTTCTTGTATTCTTTGGAACACATTTGATCCTACCTAAATAAGAAATAATCTAGTAAATTTAAATAATTTACTACTTCCAAATTAAATAGATTTATTATTATGTAAAATTTTATTAATTTTGTTTTACTTATAGCTTTTAATATAATAATCTATTCTATGCTCAAAAAAACATATTCTACTTTGTTTAAAAAAAAGAAACTCAATATATTTTTATATTAATATTATAAAATATTTTTGATAATTATAAGATATAAATAGTAATTTGAGTTTCATAAAAAATAAAATTATTAACATTTTTAATCAATATCAATCCATGATTCTTTCTTATTTGCATTATTCACAATATCTTTACATCAATCATTTTCATCAACATACATTTTATCGACATTAAGATAAAAATAATAATATGTATCTAATTTTCAAATATTTTCAAATGTTTACTATGCTTCTCCAATTTATTGGACAAGCTATAGATCCTATCAAGTTTAATAAATATTTTATCACTATTCAAAAATATGCCAAGTTTAAATTTATTTTCATTTAGATTTTTGACTTATGGATGAAAATATGTAGCAAATTCTCTATAACTGAGCTGAATTATTTTAAACTTAGTTATTGGGGAACCACAAGACAAAATAAGTGGGAATAACTGTTATATACTTTGCATTGGTTTTTTGAAACAATGATCTATAATGACAATTTGATAAAAAGAAAGGCGAAATAATATATATATATATATATATATATATATATATATATATAATCAAACTGATACCAATAAAAAATAAAAATAAAAATAAAAAATCATAAAAAAATTAGAACTCCAATATAAAAAAACGATTATGAAAAAAATAAATTGTAATCTATTACATTCTAACATTCAACTTGATATATTTTTTTGAAAGAAATAGAAATTTTTATTTGGATTTGTTGCAAAAATAATAAATAATAAATAATAAAAGTGGTGATTTTGATTCCAAGTCTACTACTTGTGTAAGTAGTTTATTTTCTCTATGAGCAGTCAATTATTCTATCAACATCTTTCTGTTAGAACATGTTAAGTAAAAACTACCTTCGTTTTTAAAATTTTGTGTTTACTAGAAATAGCCAACATGGTTTTTTCAAATTGATCAAAATGGTTAGTTTTTACATTGCTCTGTGCATGCTGGACTCAAATTTATTGAAAGTCTACTGCACTATTGATTATTAGACTATAATCCATCTATCTTGGCTCATTGATCAAATCAACCTTAAAAGACTCTCATAGCAAGGCAACACTGCTATTGCTTGTCATTGAATGCAGCATTATCATCACTTCAACCATATACAATTAATATTGTTGAATGTAGGGTTTGTATATATATATATATATATGTATTTTTTTAATTAATTTTAAAAAATTATGTTTTTTTTTTCAATAGATTAGTAAGCTATCTTGATTGTATGAAAATTTAAGATATTTATTTTATATAATGTGATCTTTGATTCATATATTCTTTAAATAATTAAGATGAGTAGAAGAACAAGACTGAACATTTTTTGAAATTTAGTTTAAAACTTCAATTTTTTTATTTAATATTAAAAAAAAAAAAAAAAAAAAAACAACAACAACAACAACAACAACAACAACATTTTAAGGATTAGATTAATTATAGAAGTTTATTTTTAAAATCCACAATTTTTAAAATAATTGTGGATTAGAAAGTTGCAAATAATTGTTAATTTTTCAAAAATTGAATGTGATCAAAGTCAATCTTGTTTAATAGAACAATATCTTCTTTTCCTTATTGCAAAATCTATTTATTTGGAGGTATCCAAACTTGCTGTAAGTTTGACAAATCAATATGTATAAATACTAGGAGTTAGAATACTGCACATAAATAATAAAAATATATTCCAAATTTAGAATAATAGAAGTCATATTGTATAAGCTTTTTGGATAGTTATCACCAATTAAAGTATCACCAATTGAGTATTAACCTTAAATGTCAATTTCTTGATTAATTTTAACTTTCTTTTTTGAAAAACTGAATAAAAATATCCACTGAATAAAAATAGCATTACATCATGGATATTTCCTTGAAATCTTCTACGAACACAAAATAACATTGGCAATTCAAATCCCAATCTCAAAATCTCAACTCCACCTGATCGGCCGTAATTTGGGCGGTGCTAACAAGTTGTTTGTTTAAAAACATATACATAAAAATAAATAATACCAGGGGCGTGTCAGGGGCGTATCTGGTGCATTTTGCCCAGAGATACAGGAGATGATGATGCGGTGCAGGTCAAAGAATCCAGCATATTCTAAGCAATCAGGATAACAGAAGATTGAGAAGACTGGACTCCAGCGTGCTTTTAGCCTCCTCATGCACGTTACGTTGATGGTTGTAACGGAGATGGAGACTGAAGATGTCTGCACAGGTATCATGCGTGGGGTACAACCCTGCCGCCTCTGTACCCGCACTTGTGGCCTCATTCCCGAGCACGCCTCTGCGTGAGTGAGTGCTGTAATCTTGACCAACTTTCATCACCGATCTCGCACTGCAGTTTCCATGGCTTCCTTCATCTGACAGCTACACGTGCGTAACCCCACGATGTAGTTACCAACCGACAACAATTCAGCAGTGAAGTGACCCATTCACGACAAACAAAGACGTCAGTTTTGTGAAACCAAACTCACTTGCCAACCGCGTGAACACATGGCTGGTAATGCAAACGGGAGTAAATATGATGGGTAATCCCCTAAAAGAATTGCATAGAATGTATAATCAAGAGCAAGCTGAACTTGCAGCACTAAGTGCAATGTGGATGTTGTTGGCTTTGTGCTCTCCCCGCCAACGAATGCCATTCAACGTGTAGCCCTCTTCCATCACACGACATGTGTTCATCCATAACTGGTGAAACCTTCTGTGTGTATACAAAGTATTGTTTCTCAGTGCACACTTCCTCTCAAATACAGAACTCTGTGACTGGATTCTTGTTGGCATGGTATCAGAGCGATATTGAGTATTGTAGCAGAGTCTTTGTTTAAGTCTAGTGAGCAATGTTCTTAGAATATTGGAATAGGTGATATTTTGTGTTGTATAGCACGTCAATTAACAAGTGAGCTTTGTTTTTGTCCTCTGGATTACAAGCAAGAGTGGAAATCATGGCTAAAAGTTCAGGAAAGCATGTTAGTAGAAGAATCCAACAAACTAGTTGGCATCAGCAACTAATACAACTGGCAGTTAAAAATGAAAACAAAACTGAGAAGAGAGAATATTTGGGATTTTATAGAGTATCACATACAACCTAGTAACTACAACTTGCTAACAGTAGTTGTGTTAGGAACTCATTACACCAAATAAGTGATGAGAAAAGCAAAGAACCTAGTACAAGCAGGAATACAATTATCAATAGCTAATAATTTAGTAGGTTTTGTAACAAACTTCGTAGATCTTGGACTTACTTCGAATGGTGTGCATCAAAAGTTTGCATTCAACAACTAGTCTCAACTACTAATGCTAAATAATTAGCTTCATACAATCAAGATACTAAAAAGAGGATTAATGGAGGAGTACATTACCAAGGTATTAAAGTGAAAAATCAATTGATATCTATAGTAGAACCAATTCACAACAAAAGCATTTGTCAGATTGTACACTATGGCTAACCAAAACATTTTAGAAGAATTGTTTAAACTTTAATCAACTTAGATACAATCTTCACCTTTGATTAACTAATATCTAAACTATTTAGTAAAGCAGCATGGTAAAAATGAAGAACAATTCAACTTAGGAACAAAGAGGCATTAGCAATATATTTCAACCACACAATTCAACTACCCACACAATTTTTAGTACGTAATAGAATACAACCTTTAAAAACATGTCTTCTAAATCAAAGATACAAAGAACAAGGATACTATCAAGGAAGAAACCTACAATATATAAAAAAATCAAGGTATATGCTAGAAAGAAGACTTTAGCAAAGTTGAATCAACTACTATAATTAAGAAAAGCCATGATATATTGCACCAAAAAAAATTGTTTCACAAGACCAACTAGCACAAACTAACTTAAACCAAGGTCAATTCAATTTTTTAACAATTGTCAATGCAATAAAGAATTTTGGCATAGCCTTATTACAAATTTTTGGTCTTATAAATTCTCCTCAACATTTGTACATAGACAATGATGTGACTACACATGCTACTGGTAAAAGAGACAATATTAACCAACTTGCAAGAATTGGCACAAGTAAAAAATATCAAAACTACAATGAGAGAAAATCATAATATTGAAGGTGTTGGCATTTCTACTATAAGAATTAATTTTGGTAAAATAAACATGGTAAATATTTTGAATATATCAATTCTTACAAAAAATATATATATATATATATATATATATATATATATATTAGTTAGGATTATAGTAGATATAAGCTACATATAAATAAAATAAATTAAAAATAAATTTAGCTCTTATTTTTGGATTTTTAGATAAAATAAGATTTATAAAATATATAATCTTATTTATAGAAAAAATATCCTTAAAAGTTTTATTACCTGATATAAATAAAAGTAGATTACCACCATCTAATTTTTTTAGCTCCTACAAACAAAGACCTTTTCTAGAATTTCTTATAAAAATTAAAAAAAATTTAGATCCAAAATTATTACTTGCAATTTAAGAAAATTAGTCTCAAATGGAAAAATTTGATAAAATATTAGAATATTTAGAATCTCATTCACAATCACAAATCCCTAAAATAGTCAATCTCAATAATTACATATTATCAAAAAGTTAAGAAATTTGGAACAACCATAAACAACTAATTTTAGCAATTGAAGAAGTATGCTTATTTGGAAGACAATATCCAATAAGAATTAGAACATATTTTCAAAAACCAAAAGTCTATTATTGGATATTATCTATAAAAATAAAAAAACCAAATATCTATTTTAAGACAATAATATATTAAAGATGGGATATTATCTACAAAAATTATATCTAAAATATAGTCAAAAGATCAACTAATAAAGTCTTTATTACATGAAAATGGATGTATAAAATCAAAAAGGGTCCACATGGAGAAGTACAAAAATATAAAGCTAGAATTATAGCAATAAGATTTTAACAAATTACCCAAGTAGATTATTTTGAGACCTTTGCTCCAATTGTCAAGTAGTCCATAACAAGATCTGTCTTGATTATAGCTACAAAAAGAAAATGAAGTGTGAGACAAGTAGATGTTGAGACAACATTTTTAAATGGAATATTGAAAGAAAAAGTTTATATGGAAATACTTGATGGGTAAGTGATCTCACTAATGTTTGCAAATTAAAACATGTATTGTACGGACTAATACAAGGACCAAAGACCTAATACTCAAAAATAGATACTTGACCCTTACATGTATTACAAAAAAATAAAATAATAATAATAATAATAATAATAATAAAATGATAAAAACAAAAAAGAAATTATTGTTTTAGTCAAAAGAGAATGACTTTGAGAGCAAGAAGGCTTTGTGCCCTTCCATTCAACGAATGCCATTCATCGTGTAGCCCACTTCTATCATGTTGATGTTGTGTAGTTAAGAATGTAAGAATGTTTTTAACCTGGAAGAAATGGAATGAAATGGTACTGTCGGCATTTTGCACGAATCATGTGAGAGTGGCTCCCATGAACAAGTATTCCACACGCGTAGGCGTGTTTATCTGGCCGGCAACGCACCTTCGTGGCGAACATCCTCGAGGATCATACCACTTCTCATAGTGAGGTTCAATCTGGTTTACCTCAATCGGCGTTGTTAGTGCTCTGTTACAGATTCCAAGTGCATTGCTGGCAGTGGTTTGGTGTAAGTTGAAGGTGCCAACCGATCCGGTAACGGAGACGCTATTGCTCCGCACTCTCGGATCGCCTAACCGATTGTTACTGAAGATTATATCAACATTTTTGGAAAGCGCATTGTAAATTGGACTGGACTTCGAGGAGGCGGAAAACGCCCTCTTGCTGGCTTTCACTTTTGCTCCGTGTTGAGTCACTTCTGTCCCGATCCTGCCACCTCACTGAAGTGTGTGGCGGTGAAGATGAATGCAGTCAGAGCTTGGGAGTTGGGTCCAAAATAGGTGTTTCTGCACCACAGAACTTCGATTGCGTGAGAAATTAAAGTTGAAGGGCCCGACTCCATAGGCAGTCAAGCATTACAGCACTGTCACCTGTCTGTCTTGGTCAGGTCTCTGTAACTGATAGAGTTGATTAGGACATCCCAGCTACCAGAGTAAAAATTCGTCTTCAAATCTCGGTGAGTATTCTAAACAAAGCTCAGTTTTCAATTGTTAGACACGTGTCTACGCACACCAAACGCTTTCTGCTTTGTATGATGGTGTGAATTGTACCCTGCGCGCGTCGAAGTGATTGAGATGTGATTTCAACTTCTGGCGGTTTAGGCAACGAAGTTCTTGTCCGTCTCTCTCGGCACCTATTTTCTTCAGGGCAGCTTAACTTGTACTGCGCAATAGGATTTTCAGTGAGCATGCCCATTCACTGGGTAATTGGATCCGTCGAATTGCACTCAGGAGGAAGGAAATGTTACCTTGACTTCAATGGAATGGAGTTGGCATATACCCAGCTAGGTCCTATTCTGATGACCACTTGTAAACTCGAAACGAAATATTCTGGAGTCATGGATCAGTAATATACTTGTTAGAGGCCGTAGATACTTGCTGAATAGAAAAGAGCCGTTGGGAAGGAATGTGAGGCAACATGCTTTCTCCGCACACTGCGTCTGCAGACTTTTCTGCCTATTTCTTGATGACATGCATGCTCGACACGACTGCATTATAGAGCAGGAATCCAATTGCGGAATGTACTGGTGGTGCTGCCCATTGACATTACGGAATTGATTCTCGCAAGAACTATTGAGATTTTAAGGCTCACCCTGCTCCAATGTCAGTTTCGAAAGAAGTTCGGGGGTGCCTCGCTTTTGCAGTATGGTGGGTTTTTGCCGTCTTTCCAGCAGTGCCCTTTCTCCCCATTGGCAGGACCGCAGGGTCTCTTCTGGGCGCATGTCTCATGATTGTCCTCGAGGTGATCTCTCCAGATGAAGCATTCGAGGCAGTGGATCTCCCCATTCTTGGTCTGTTGTTCGGGACTATGGTTGTGAGTGTACACCTCGAAAGGGCAGAGCTATTCAAGTATTTGAGGCACGCACTCTCGTGGAAAACTCGGGGCGGCAAGGATCTACTCTGCAGGGTATGTCTGCTAGCTGCTCTGTCAAGCGCAGTGTTCACAAATGATACAACATGTGTTGTATTAACAGGATTTGTGCTGGAAATTTGTAGGCAGAAGAATCTCCATCCCAAGCCATTTCTCCTGGCCCTTGCTTCTAGCTCCAACATTGGCTCTGCTGCTACGCCAATTGGAAACCCTCAGAATCTGGTCATTGCTATCCAGAGTGGTATTAGTTTTGGTCGTTTTTTAACGGGTGTTCTTCCTGGCATGGTAGTTGGATTGGTCGTGAACACCTCGATATTGCTGCTAGTGTGCGGGCGTTCTCTCATACGAGATCCAGGTGGTACTGTGTGCACCCAGAACAAATCGACTCCTGTACAGGAAAACTCAAGGGGAGAAGCCCTGCAGAATGTCCCACAAAATGGCCGTGTAGAAGTTGAACTACGGTGGATTTCACACTACAATCCTTCTGAGTCAAACAGTCCAACGAATGGCGAAATTACACACGTTTATATCGAACAAGGTGAAGTAGTTGGGAGTCCCGTGCAAAATGCTAAGTCAATTGTGGAATCTGAAATTGCAACAGGGGAAGTGTTCAGAGAAAGACCCGTTGATGATATAGAAGCACATGCGGCTGCATCAGGAGTACAAAGTGATGGCCCAACTCCCCTGAGTAGTGTGATGTTATTTGGAAGAAAGTGTGCTGCTAAGACTGGTCGGAGATGTAAGCGCTTAAGAGCATTTTGGATGAAACATTCGCGAAGAATATGGAAAATATGTGTCTACTTAGTGACACTTGGGATGCTGGCTGCTCTTTTAGCCGGGCTCAGTCTTCCTTGGACTGCGATAACAGCTGCTGTGGTACTGATGGTGCTTGATTTTTCAGATGCCGGACCGAACCTTGCCAAGGTATAGTCTGCTCTCACGCCTGTACCGTTTCAAGGAATTAATTCGTTTCCGAGCATGGGTACTTGGTGTACTAAAGTTGCATTGCTATTGATGAGACAGCATGGAATACAATAGTCCCACTTGTCTGTTCGTGAATGAATTTAACCTGTGTAGAAATACATAGTAGCCTTATAATATGGAGGACTAAATTGTCCTCCACATGGCAAATGGCCAATTCCCTGTTGCCTGCAAACTGGCAAAGCAAGCCAGCAGAAAATCACTTTTGACTCCTAGACGCATAATGTTGCAAGTTCTAGAGAGCTGTATCATTCCCTTACCTCCTTGTTTCCCAAGCTTCTTCACCTTTCTCCTCACCTCATTCCAACTCATATTGTGCCCCCTATTATGTCATGGTAGCAAATGCTGAGAGCAAGCAATGCTGCTGATGCCCTGCTCCAGCAAGGTTCTATCATGAACCTATTGGAACATGAACATGAAGGAGAGCAAGAGATGGACGGGTTACCTTGGATGAGCCCTTTCTTTGCATTCTTTGTAGAAGCCCTGGGTGTGCATGTGTATGTAAGTGTGTGTTAGGAAAGTAGTGGAGTTCTCTTCTTGACATAGATTCTTCTCTTTCTTACCTCTCAAGACAAGGAAGTAGTCTTGATTCCATTCTGGGTGCTGATTAGAAGGAGCTGTGAGCATTTCTCTGCATTGATCACAATTATGAGAGATTTCTCCCTGTGGGGTTTTCCTGAGATATGCCAATGCACTATGGTATATTGTTGTTCTGCTCTTTGAAATAATTTGTTCCTTTACATGTGAATTCCATTGCTAGAATGAAAAAATCTTGTGCAGAGACTACAGTGTTGGATGAACAGAAGAAAAAAAAAACTTTGCCAGGTGATTTTAGGATCATTTGTCCTAAAGATATTTTAATTAAACACATTTCATAATTAATTAGACGACATGACTTTCCGCTCTGGCTCTGGTGAGTTGATTGATTCTGTTTCGGCTCACTTCCTGAAATCTCATCTGTAAATCTCGTTTGTTCTTGTGCAGGTATCGTACTCATTGTTAGTGTTTTTCTCTGGCATGTTCATTGCTACTGCGGGCTTTAACGCGACTAATGCTCCCGAACAATTTTGGTCAGCAGTAGAACCACATGCCCAGATTTCTACTGCGAGCGGGGTAGCCGTACTCTCTCTGGTTGTTACTGTGCTGTCGAATGTGGCATCCAATGTTCCAACAGGTATTGATTATTTTATAAACTGTAAGCCTTAAGTGATATATCTCAGTACCTTGCATTGATTTTCTTCGCCCAATTGATATATATGTCCGACATATACTCAAGTTACACTGATCCACTTACTTTCGATTGTTTGTGTTGATTTGCAGTTTTGTTATTGGGACCAAGGGTGGCAGCCTCTGCTGCAGCTACCCCGGGAGCAAGTTCTGAAAAGGCCTGGTTGATCTTGGCGTGGGTGAGTACAGTGGCTGGGAACTTGACGTTGGTAGGCTCGGCAGCAAATCTAATCGTCTGCGAACAGGCCAGACCAACTCCATCAGACAAAGCGCTCCGTGAAGAGCGGATGAATGAAGGGCCAGCCAAGTACCACCTGTCATTTTGGAACCATCTGAAGTTCGGATTTCCGTCTACTTTGGTAGTCACTGCTGCAGGTTTGGTGCCTTTCATTCGAAAATTCTGACCTTTTGGAGCATTGGTCGTGTGTGTTGGAATCAACTTCTACGATGATTCAGCGTGGAGGAGCACTTCATGTGGTAATGTTGTGCACATTTATTGGCCGAGAGCTTTACATTGGTAGAGTCTGCAGCTTAGCTGTAAAATGTACACAAATTAGATCAACATTACCATATTCTGACCTTCTGATGGAGCACTGGAGTACTGGCTGTATGTGTTGGAATCAAGTTCTGACATGATTCAGCTTCGCGGAGCACTTCACGTGGTAATGTTGGTCTAAATCGTGTACCTTTAATACTACTTCCTCTTCTTACAAGGCGGACAATGCCGTTGCCATCCCTCCTTACTTCAAGGCCGTGTACCCAACGCGAGTACAGAGGCATCTATCACTGTGGGTCTACTATTGTCGAGCGCGCTACGGAAAGGCTTGACCCCCTTCGGTACGCATCTAACCTTCAAGTACACCTTGCGGATGGGCTCCAACGCCCTCTTCCGATCCGCGCTTGCGGATTTCAAGACCGGTCAGCTTAACGCCGAGGGTCGATTGGCTGCTGGCTTCGGTGCAGGTGTTTTGGAAGCTGTTGTGATCGTCACTCCTTTCGAGGTTTGTGCCACCGTCTCGTGTCTGCCTTTTGTTTTCTTTTTGCTTTGTTTTTTTGTTTTGTTTTTTTTTCCAAGCTTGCTCTGTTTGCAGAGTCATTAGAGTTTTTAGGAATTCTCGTCGCGTGGAGTGGATGGTATGGTTTCCACTGCGAGAAATTCAACCAATTACATTTCGCGTTCTTGTTTGGTTTCTGTTGTTTGCCTGTGTCTGTTTAGAGGTAGAACTTTCGTGGCATCACTTAAATTTTTGTGGACATCCACCAGTTTAATTCATTTCAAAGCTGATCGATCGTGGGTCCGAATTGGAATAGTCCCGAAGTGGGTCTATCCTTCGAGTACTGCGAGGCTTTATCATTTTCTAAAGTCGAATTTCTCGTGGTGACGGTCGTCCTTCTATGATACATACCTCTTCTTGTGTTGAAAGACCATACATGCCTATGACACACTCTCTGCTGACCAGCACACTAACCTAGTTGTAGATATATCTGAACTCGTCGACAGTAAGCTTACTTCATGGGCTATCTTCTGGGTGTGTATCGATGATCTTTGCTAGCTGTGTAATTGCTTAACTGGAAACTCAATTGCACGATTATATTTGACACGGAGGTCTTCTTTTGTAGGTTGTGAAAATCAAGCTTCAACAACAGAGAGGATTAGGGCAAGAGTTGCTGAAGTATAAGGGGCCTGTGCACTGTGCCACCACAATTGTGCGTGAAGAGGGGTTGAGGGGTCAAGGCTCATATTGGCTCCTTTGAGACATTATCCAAAGTAGACATCTACATGAAAGAGAACCATGAGTGCATGCCACCTCACTGGCAGAGACAGAGGAGTTTGGGTGACGCACAACTTGCCAGTATTGACGGTCGTTAATCTCAAATACCACCCCGCCAGATTCACCCTCATCTCTCCTCCCCACCAGGCTCCCAAGTGACGCTCCGCTACTGAATTCATAGCCCCACGGCTAAAAGTATCGCCGCTGGAAGTTGGGGGGCAATAAGAAAAATCATGCCGACAATTCATTACCCCGCATCATTTGGCTCTGGTGGTTGAAAACAACACTTGGAGCACTACACCATGCATCTGATTGGTTTTTTTGTGATCATGTGTGTAAATTGCGTGAAAAAATAAATTCTCGGAACTTTACTGATGAATCAATAGGAGTTGCATGACAGAGAGACAAGAACTGAAGAGAATATCTGAAGCTCAGAGTATATGTACATTCTACAAGCTCAGCTAAGGAAAAATCAGTGAATTATATTAAGAATTCTTAACACTAATCCTACAGGTGTAAACCCAGGTGCCACATGTCAAAAAGAAGTCCCGCAGAACATCTAAGACTGACGGTGGTCGATACAGTGGGATGGAGAGTGGTGCTTATTTGTGTTACATTGTCTCATTACGTTGCGACTGGAAATGAACTTGCTAAATCTTGGTTCCAGATCTGGGTTTCATAAGGCGGATGTTCAGCATTCTTCCTTAATCGACGAGTTTTGACACACCATTCTGGAACAATGAAACCAGGCAATGTTTCCAAGGTGATTTACATCTGGATTCTCACTTTCTTTCTTTCTGACAACGGAATGCCAAAACCATCCTCGCCTTCATTACTCAATTTTTTACTCATTACTTGTTTTTCAAATCAAAAACCTTCAACATAAGCGTAGTGCACATGTGGTTAATATGTGTGTGACATCAAACAGAATGGTGGAAATTACCTTTCCATTAAATTGAGCTTTTTCAAAAGTGTTATCTGTTCAATTTACGACAAGCCAGATCCAGAAGAGCGAATAGATGTGTTAGTGAGCGACCCAGAAGAAATGATTCATTCGCCGTCATCGACTTTAGATCGGGTCCTAGTTTATTTCCACCCATTTGTTAAAGGATCGTCGGTACAGTGGAACAAACGAAGCACTTTCTTTCCCGAGTCACTTACGGCAAATGCGTCTTCGATGATGCTGCTGCTTCTCCAAGGAGAGAGATTTATTTTCTTTACGCGGCTCACGAGGTTTGCTCAGCATTGATGTCCTCGTGATAGCATCAAAATGTACCAAATAATGCACCGCGTATGTCTGCAGACATTGGGTCATTCGTCAGTATAGTGAGCACAGGATAGGAATGGGCTTCAGAAATTCCCTGAGTATATTTGTTTAAGTCGGTTCCCTTTGACTCTCTAAAGTACTACTAAAATTGATGAGGTTCCAAAAAAATTCCTAAATTCGGATCCAAAAGTGGCCAATGGAGCCATCATTGGCCGTCATGGATGCTCCATGATTCGCTTCGCGCCACATTTAAAATATAAAATATCAGAGATTCTACAGATTCCTTGTGAAATTGCCCTCCTGCCCTCGAGTAGTCTTGCGCTTTAGGATTCTTCGTAATGGGATCAAGTCTGACAGCCACCCCATTTTCCACCTTTTGGTCCTAAATTGTCGGTAAAATTGGTTACTATAAGGATTTTTGGAGATTTCGGAGCACCTCGTCGGTTTCCTGGCAGAAAGGGTTTGCAGCTCTGAGGATCAGTTTCTCTCGTTCTCGTCGAGAATCAACAACACACAAGTCGGGTTCTCCGAAATAAGAAGATGGAGGTGTGCCGAAAATTCTGCCTGCGCGTCTTCGATGTTCCAGCACTGCTTGCATCGGCTCCCCATTCAGCAGATTTTCGTACTGGCCATGTGAGTGATAATCCCATCTAGCCGACATGGTGTGTTTCCTTGCTCTGGACGTGATACTAAATGTGCGTAGCTGAAATTCAGGGAACTTGTGTGTTGCTTATGCTTCGATACAAACGACTGGCTCGAAAGAATCTGTGAAAATGGCTGACACCGAGTGTTCCGTAGCAGACGAATCTGGTAGTGGTGGTGGTGATGACGATCTCTATCTCTCGCGCCCGCTCTACCTAAATCGTAGTTTGCCAAGGGTTCCTCGTTAATTTGTTAAATCGATCGGTTGCCTGAACTTGATCTGAAGGCGTCTCAGGATTGTTGTCGTTATCTAGTCAACGAGCCCGTCGCTATCAGTGTTGTCTAATTGCTGATAACCGACACATCATTCAACTCAAAGTGTGTCCGGATCTTACACGTGATGTGGTTATTTATGTATTTGTTTTAGTTATTTGTTATTTGTTATAGTTGTTCCAGAAGAACAACAGTGTCCTACATTTCTTTTGATGACTCAGGCATTCTATCATCCTATCTCAGTGGCTATCCCTCCAAATGTTTAGGACTCCAGAAGTTGAAGTGTAGTCCCGGCTCTGAGTTCCTCCTCCTGAATTTGAAGCAGTGGTAGATTTCTAGTTCTCCCTCAGCAAGACGAAATCCTTCCAGCGAAAAGAATTCCGTAATGATTGGCAAACGCTGGTTGCTCGTTTTTTAAGCGAATAGGTAGGGCCGACCCAATGCCATTCCCAAGCAAGCTGCAGTAAACAGCTTGGATTCTTCGGAAAGAATTGTACATTGGGAAATTTGTGTGTTCCTAACTTAGCTCTATTCTATGCAGGAGTATATATTTTGCGCATGGATGGGCGAGCACTTCAGATGATGGCGAGCGTCAATCTTGAAACCTTTAGAAGGAATCCTTCTGCAATAATCAACCTCAAGGCTGACTATCAGAAAACCAAGCCTGGCTAAATAAACCGAATTCCTTTGGGGGAACCAAGACCAAGCGCGGTACCAATGGATTGTGTCATAGAATTGTATGATGCTAGTTCCAGTTACCGACAATTTCAGTAATTGTTCAAGTCTGGATCAGTTTATTCCAGAGTGGCGATGGCGTGGACACCAGAAGTCAAATTTGTCCAGGGATGTATTGCCTTCGTGATATGGTGGGTGCTGGCAGTCTTCCCAGCATTCCCCCTGCTACCGATTGGGCGAACGGCAGGTTCTCTAGTGGGTGCTTCTCTCATGGTCGTGTTTGGAGTGATATCACCAGACGATGCCTTCAACGCGGTGGATCTCCCCATTCTCGGACTCTTGTTTGCCACTATGGTTGTCAGTGTTTACCTTGAAAGAGCAAAAGTATTCGATTATTTGGCCTCAGCACTCTCATGGAAAACTCGGGGTGGGAAGGATCTCATGTGTAGGGTGTGTGTACTGGCAGCGATATCTAGTGCTGTATTCACAAATGACAGCACCTGTGTTGTGCTGACTGGATTCGTTCTCAAGCTTTGCGATGAGAAGAAACTCGATCCCAAGCCGTTTCTTATAGCTCTTGCTTGCAGCTCCAATATTGGCTCTGCTGCGACTCCCATTGGCAACCCACAGAACCTCGTTATTGCCGTGCAAGGCAGACTTGGATTCTGGCAATTTGTTTTTGGGATACTTCCTGCAGTTGTAGCTGGGATGCTGATCAATATGATCGGGTTGTTGTTGATATATGGGTCTCACCTCTCGTTGAAACCAACTGGGAATGACAGTGAAGAAATCAATGGATCAGATTATGCAGATGAAGACATAGGGTTGTTACAGGACGATGACACGGAGCAGTCAGCGTTGAGAAGCCGCAGCTTCCATGTCGAGACTGTAAATACAAGAGGTTCTAGGTTCCCTTGGAAGTTTGTGAACAAACACAAGGAGAAGATATGGAAATCACTGTTGTTTTTTGGCCTTATTGCAATATGGATAGCTGGTGCAGCGATGCATACATTTGAAGCAGGGGTGGGGCTCCCGTGGACTGCTATCACAGCTGCCGTGATTCTGACGGTGGTCGATTTCTCAGATGCCACTGAAACTCTGGACAAGGTATTGTGCTCATCTGTCTCAATAATTTTTTTTCTATTGCACAATTTTCGGGATAAATCATCTCCTACTGAGTAGGAAATCACCTCTGAGAACCAACGGGCTCCCAGTTTTGTGGAAATCAACGTTGTAAAAAGATCGCAATTGACTACCCTCTGAAAGTCCCACAGCATGTCTAACCGTGTTCAGAAATATAATTGGTGTGATTGATTTCTCTTGTTCATTTGCTGCTGTGTGACGTATGCCACCTTCAGGTTTCGTATTCTATCCTGGTTTTCTTCTCCGGCATGTTCATCACCGTGGAGGGCTTTAACAGAACTGGAGCTCCAGCACGGTTCTGGTTAGCAGTGGAGCCTTACTCCCGAATCGACACTAAAAGTGGCAAGGCAATCCTCTCGGTAGTTGTGACCTTTCTCTCAAACGTGGCATCGAACGTTCCAACAGGTATGCGGCTCTGCACCTATTATACCCAACCTGGGATCTCACTCAGCACATGTAGCATCAACTGATTCCTGCATTTCTCACCATCGTCTCCTTTCGCAGCCTGAGAAAACAGTTGCTTATTTCAGTCGATGGGTTGTTGTGTGGTTGGATCACAGTGCTGCTGTTGGGTCCAAGAGTGGCATCATCCGCTCAGGCCACAGATGGAGCCAGTCCTGACCAGGCATGGCTGATTCTGGCATGGGTGAGCACCGTAGCCGGGAATCTGACGCTAGTGGGGTCGGCAGCCAACATCATCGTGTGCGAGAAAGCTCGAACTGACCCCAACAAAAGCTACAACTTGACGTTCTGGGAGCACCTCAAGTTTGGATTTGTTTCAACGCTAGTTGTCATTTTTGTAGGCTTGCCTTTCATAGGTTAGATAGATCGATCATGCCGCTGTTGGTAGATGAGATTGGAGTGGGAGGATTTCATCACAAATTCATCGTTTCTAGTACATTTCTAATGCGCCATTGCAATCAATGAACTGTGATACTACTCGAATATCCCACCCATTAGTTTGACTATGCTCATAATGCAATTCTTTATTGGTTTTCTTATTTATTTTTCTTCTATTTTATTTAAGTCCTCCTTTAATGTACTGTTCTGCTTTACAATGAATAATGTTAATGAGGATATGGGAGGATAACTTTATATTTGAAATTTTTGACAAATATCAAAGAATGGCACATCAAAACGCATCTTACTCTGAGAATGAGTGCCAAGAGCCCATCTGGAAGTATTAATGAAGCTTCCCGTCTTTGCTCTGCAAATTACCGTGCGAAATGTAATGCCAGACGAGACCAAGCAGTACTAACTTTACACTCTTAATACTCAGACACGAAATCCGCAACACGTACTCAATTCCAACCATGTCTGTGCTGAACCACCAATGTGTCACATCAACCGTAGGATGTAAATGGAATCGGAGCTACCAAACCGAAACCCTTAGCATTACAACATGAAAAGTACTTACGTTACGATTACGATATTGTTGAGGAATTCAGTAGTCCGTAGATAAGGTGCGCTAACTTTGCCAGAACCGATCGATGACTGCAAACGGGGAAAAAGAAATAAACACAATGACTAACATGGATCACATTAAAACACACACACAAAGAGAAACTCTGAAAGAGCAGATGTGAACAGGAGAGGATCATATGTAGTTTGTACATCAATGATTTAACTTGCTCGTATCCATTACAGAATTAAATGAGTATTCGACTCTCTTGAGCATGAACTCCCTTAAAATACCAAATTTGATTACCAAACCACAAAGACGATGCAAAAACAATTTGTCACTGAATGTACGATGTGAAAGAAACTCATTAACTGATGAACAACTCGAAGGCAACTCTCATCATCAAAGACAACGTCATTCTGCAAAGATAAAATAAAATACAAAAACCCTAAACCTGGAGGAATGTTACTCCCGATGTTGCATGATAGAACCCCAACGATTGCAGGTCACGATTCCAGACGCACAGATTGTGAGATCATCAATCAAAACGTTTAGTTTGAATTGCATAGAAGACACAAAAGGAACACCCAAAATTTCGACGGAAAATGTCAGAATTCTTCCAGCATAGAAAAAAAAAAAACAAACAAACAAACAAAAAAGAAACGAAAAAAAAAGGGGGTTGAAGCTCCAGTCACTGTTGAATAGAAAGACGAGACCGAAAAGGAAAGGAAACCTGAGAGGTTCAGAGAAAAAGCTTTTGATGAGTTAATGCGGTTGTTAGCGATGCTGCATCCTCTGACGCAACTGCATGAGGAATCGTCCAGTTTCAAACTGCAGACACGATGAGATGTGGATGCTTGGGAAAGGAGTACGTAAGTCGAGGATGAAGCGCCGAGGATGAAGCGCTCCATCGAGGACATACTGAGTGATTCGATGATCGGTGGAAAAAAACACCCGTCTATCAATGTGGGGATTGAATCGCTCGCCTCTTACAGAGACCCACTCCCGCCTTTCTCTTTGATCAGACTTTAGTCAACACTGAGGTGGCACATGAAAACTCGTAACAGTTACGAAAGATTTTTTTTCATTATAAATTTACACCGAAAAAAGCATTTTAAATTTTGAAGTTTTATTAGCTACAAGGTGTTCGTTAGTCAATTTGAGGCAATTATATCATTATTTACAAAGAGTACTGCCAAAACTTATTGAGAAAATATAAAGAATAAATCATTGGTTTATTTTATGAACAGTCAACTACATGGATGAGTAGGTGCCAACGAATACTTAAAATGATTAAACATTCACCATTCACCATGTTCAATGACCATCGAAAGTATTAAACATGCGAATCGGGGAGAAATACTTTCCCTTCTCCTTTTTGTTACCTGGTCTCCATCATCCTTTCAGTCAGCCTTGCGTAGTAAGAGACAGAACCGTCACAAGGATCCAGCGTCACGCCCCTGGAACCAGGTTCCTTCTGCCGCAATAGCTCTCTCTCTCCCTCTCTCTCTCTCTAGCTGAAACCAATCACAGCGAAACTCTGGAAGTCCATTTCCAGACGTTACGAAGCAGAAAATTGACAATGTAGACTAAATTGAATCTGGAGGCTTTTCGGGGATTAAATATCATGTTTATGGTGTAGAGATCACAAGTAAGAAACAAACAATGAATGAATCTGAAAAGAATTCTTAATTGCTGCCTAATTCCGTCCGAGACCGGAGCTTTTTCTAATCAGCGTGGTCATGGACATGTCCTTGCTCGTTAGTCAGTCGACTTAGTCGTCTATCTGACCGCCCTAAAATTTGGTTGCAGGAATAATCGCTAAGCGCCCAGGAGTTGCGGAATGTTTTTAGGATAAGTGTAGCCAGAGCCAAAGAATCTCTGCGAGATCAAAATGTTGGTCTTCTCAGTGGGGTGGTAAGGATCCCAGAATACGTAGTCAAATCGATTGGGGCAGAAGGTCATGTTGGGCAAGCAGGGGACGAGGCCCCTGTATTGCGGTCCCCTTCCACAGCACCCGATGTCCTTCACGGTGAAACCTACAACACAATTTATCAAATGATCACGTCAAATCCACAATACAAAGACCAGCCAAGGCCATGAATCTGACATTTATTAAGGGTTGGAGTTTCAGCAAAACTCACCATAGTCGCGTGGTGATGCTATGATCTCTCCTACAGCCCTGTAAACATCTAAGTAGATGTAGTCGGAGCCAGGAAGATTGGCATTGAGCTCATCCACAATCCGCAGAATACCTTTGTTGAAGTAGATTGCATCCTCGTTGGCTTTCTCGTCGCAAATGCCGTTTCTCCTCAGTGCCAACGTGAGCTGGAAGGGGCAGCAGCCGATGGGACCAAGTGATGCTATAGCGACTTTGCGTCCTCCCATGCTGTAAATTTGCTGCACCCGATGGACAATTTATTTTAATTCATGTTCTAGCTCAGAGACATCTTCGTGGTGAATGATCACTCGAATTTGAATACTTACTGAGAGCTGGCCTTTGTATTTGTCAAGAACCATGTCCGTGTATTGGGTGACGGTCATGTTCCTACTGAAAGGGGAGCCAGGGATGAAGTAATTGTCCAGGAAGTCGTTGGAGCCGAGATTGAAGTAGAAGAGCGACTTGGAGAGGAGTTCAGTGGTTGCCTCCTCACCAATCTGTGCAACGATTTGGGTCTTGGTGTTGGCAAAGTCTTGTAATTGCTGATCCAGTGATATTCGCGAGATCTATAACAAACGGATTGATCATCAGGTCGATCACTTGCAAGCAGTTGATGCACGTAATTGCAACTTCAGTGGCCCGAACATAGTTAAGTTTGTGATAAGGCATGCAAAGACAGTTTGCAGCGAAAATGTGTTCGAGTTGCGATACCGACTGGCTTACAAAGAGGTAACCGGAGGAGGGCAAAATTCCAGCAGCTCCAGAAGCGTAGTTCACCCCGTTCAAAATTGCCGGTCCTTTAGTTTCGGGAGCCATATATGGAGGGATGAAATCCGGAATGCCAATCGATTGCCCTGCCAC
The DNA here is from genome assembly GCF_059467195.1 of Physcomitrium patens. Classification (NCBI taxonomy): domain Eukaryota; kingdom Viridiplantae; phylum Streptophyta; class Bryopsida; order Funariales; family Funariaceae; genus Physcomitrium; species Physcomitrium patens. Next base: position 17,016,462 of record NC_143421.1, read on the forward strand.
AACCAAGTTTACCAGAATCAATCCGGCGAGTAGACAAGCTCATCGCAGAAACTGCTTGAAGTTTACAAGCAAAACACTCAATAATCCTTTTTCTCAGTTTTCAGCAAAACAGGACTTCACTTAAAATCCAGCGGAGCTGATTAAGTGACTGGCTTACCAAGGATATCGGTGGCGGTTCGACCGTTGCAGTATCTCCCGGTGGCTTTCCCATTGGGGAAGTCAATGCCATTAGGCGGCGCATCTGCCCTGGACAGTGTGCGAAGGTAGTTGTTGTTGCCTGGGTCTGAGAGCGAGTCGCCGAAGATGAAATAGGCCGGTGCCAGTCTCTTTGTCTGAGCCATGGCTTCTGATGCTATGAGAAGCACCGTCAGGGTAAAAACTACAGCGCATCTTCGTGAATACTCCATCTCTGCAGCACATGTCGCCATCTCCAGACATGTTAGTGGGAGCTGAGACAAGCAACATTTCATGAAATACGCACTAGTGTAACGTGACAGCAATACAATGCCAATGCATCTTCACGTGTGAAAATCATTACTGAACTTTGTTGAGCAATGCCACACTCTACTAGTCATCGTTACACTGCTGCGGATGAAGCACCAAAATATCTCAACTTTCGCCCACTTCTGCGCTAGCTTCTAAGAGTACTGGATGAGCACAAGTTCAGTTGCACATTGCTTCGAACCTGACCAACAATCACCATGCAAGACGAAAGCAACTGAGTGACAAACGGCGATATCGATTGAGAAGCGCCGCTTGAAGAGGAGATAAAATGGCCAGAATTGAGAGCTGAGCTGGTGAGGCTTATAGTACAAACGGGTACTGAGAGTGAGGTATTCAAGAAGGATGAGCTCACCTGAATGGCGATGAGTAATAGCTGCAGATGAAACTGCAACGTTAGTCTCAGCTTCCGATATTAAGCATCCACGACGTTCTCGTAGATACAACTGTGGCTTCAAGGATAAATAAGAAAAACAAAAATAAAAACATAAGCAAAAGAAAGCACCATACAAACTTGATATCCCTGCGGCCTGTCAAAGACAGCCTGTTGGGAACACTACAGCCGTGCTTTTGCTGCACCTCACATCAATGCAACATGAGTTTGGACTCTTGCATATTCAATGCACGCTTGTAGGCTCGGCATCATTTCCTTACGTCAGGGGCAGGACACTTTAACCGACACTAATGTCACTAGCATGGGGATCACAACCCAGCAATCCCTCTCAATACCTCGACTACTGCGTTGCCCTCATCAGGTGAAATTATGTCTGAAATAGAAACGCGGCACCGTACTGCGCATCCAACGTTGTTGCAAACGCCACGCAGAACGGGGGGGGGGGGGGATGTGGTGGGGGGATGGGAGAGGGGGGATTGTTTATTCCACGCGCAGACTACAAAAGGGGGTCGCGCAGGAGGGGGGGTGGGGTGAGAGAGTACGTTCGTCCGTGATGTTGATGCTGATGCTTATGGGACTGCCCACTTGTCTGTCGCCGTTGCTGGTTGTTAGGTGCCACTGCTGCATTCACGCCTCGTCGCCGTCGCCGTCGGGATTCATTCCACCGTCGCCTTGCAGAGTTGGGGTGACTAGTTTCTCACCCCCATCCATCTATGTCCGTGTGTGTTAACTGATTATTCTAGACCTATTTATTCTGTGGTTGTATATCCTAATTTAACGCTGGGCTTGGCACCATGAAAGGCATGGTAACATCAAGGCTGTCATCAGCATTATATATATTATTTATTTATTTATTTATTTATTAATGTCTTTTTCTTTGTTAATGTTTTATTCTTGTGTGACAATTGAGGGTGAAATTAATGTTGAGATGAAAAATAAAATGGTCTTTAGTGTAAATTATGGTTCTATTTCCAATTTCTGATGTAGTTGTTATTGTACAGTAATCTTCTTGCATATATAGATAGATATATTCTAGTTTCATTTTTTTTTTTAAATATGTATATTGTTGGATTTCATTAAAAGCATATTCAAATTACAAAATACTATTTAGAATGATAGGAAAAGTAAATAAATAAATAGGTGGTGGATTGTGGTAACAACATCAAAACTGTCATGGTTTGTGGTAGATGATAGATTGCAGTGGCATTAGCAATACTCTATTGTGTGTGAATATATATATATATATATATATACAAGCATACATACACTATTTATTAATCCCTTCACTATTTGACTAAATTGGTGGTGGTAGATACTTTATGCAAAACTTATTATTTCAATACATTTTTTGGACTAATTTGAGGTTCAATCCTCAAGTTGATTCATGTGTGTTTAGTGTGTCTTTTTAATAATCATATAAAGATAAATAATAATAATAATAAATAATATATATATATATATATATATATATATCACTTGTACAATATACATATGGGTATTGTCAATGCCACTACAATTTTTGCTACTATTGCCATCAACTCAACATACATTTTTAGCATTCTATTCTAATAAAAAGATGTTAGTATTTAATATATACAATCCACCACCTATTTCTTTAGTCTTTTAAATTCTAATTAAAAAAAATCTAATAGTTCCTTATTTTTCCTTTTCAAACTATATAAAATATAATGTAAATTAAAATTAAAGTTATTTTAAAAGTTAAAAAAGAAAAAGTTGTGGTGATGATAGCAAAAACTAAGATGATAAATTGTGGTAGGAGTAGCAAAAACTGTGGTGGCAATAGCAACACCCCTCCATATGTGTATACACATATATATATACAAACCTAAATCCTGAACTTAATGTAAAGCTTCATAATCATCGTGATAGTGGATCTCCATCCTCAAGAGCCAGGTTCCATGGATCTATCTTTTCCGGGGTCCGGTGACAAATTCAATTAATCAATCGGGACGAATCTGACGCCCACGAGATCCGTGCCTGGCGAGTGCCGGAAAGGAGATCTGACACACTACAAACACCCTCACCCAAAATCATGTGCAGGCAATGCATTCAATTGAAATGAAATCCAGAGTGGTACTTGAATCTTGCCCCAGTCTAATACAACCAAACACCCTCTGCCCCAATTGACCACTCAATCAAAGACTCTTTCAAGTCATCCTCTTCGAACACCGCCGCTTGTAATGCGTTCGCTCGCACTGATCCATCCCACTGGAGTTTCCGCAACGAGGAGTGTTTCGAATCATCGACGACCACCCACACTTGGCTTTGTTCAATGGAGCCACAAGAGTTAGGTGGCAGACTGTGAAGCTATGCATACATTGTCAAGCTGTGCAGTGTCACTCTCAGTTCAGATTCAGAGAGTGGGTGGAGCTCACCATCGCACCTGAGCTGTGACTTCACTGCGTCGACGATTGTGAGATTGGCTTTGCTTGCGTTTGCGTTGCGGCGGTATGACCCTTAGAGACTGGAGTTGTGACAGCATTTCTTGCATCCGAATGTCTGCATGATGGTGCAGTAAGTATGAAGGTGTTCTCATGGAGTGGATCTGGTCCAATCTCCATGATATATTGGACCCAGATTATATTGTAGATTGTGCAATATATGTTCAGTACTAGAGACATGATACTATTGAATAACAATAATAATAACTAACTAACTATTTGTTAACATGAACAATTTCTCTATGTTTTTAGAGACATGCAAACAGTTTTGAGATTTTATTTTGATAGTCAGAATGCCATTTACGAAGATTTTAATCCGTTTTTTAATTTTTATAATCAGACTAAACATGTTAACATCAATTTTTTACTTTTGTATGGAATCATGTCCAATCTTAAACCTTATGAATAAATCAATGTAGCATCAAAAATGTTGATATTTAACCAAAGTAATATAAGTGCATTCTTTTAATGATTTTTATTTTTTTGATTTTTACCTCTAAATAATTCAATATTAAATTAGAAGTAATACAAAAGTAATGAGTTACTAGTTGACAAGTTACTAGTTTTACTGTTGTTCATGTCTTAGTAATAGGAATATATATGAGTGTCGAGGCCATAACACCAAAATTAGATCTACAACCAAATCATGAGGAATTATCATTAAATATAAATAAAATAAAATAAACGCCAAAGAAATCTACTTTAAACCATTCTAACAAATACACTTCCACAAAAATATTTATTCAATCAATTTGTGAAGCAAAATATCCTAAAACTTTCTTGCAAAAATAATAAAAAAAACATATTAAAAAAATAAAGAAGAAGAAGAAGAAGAATCAAGCCCTGCATTCTACTTTATGCAAAGAGAAGTGGCTTGTAGATTGATTTGACCAATTCTACGAAATTTTAATGTATTACAAATTGGAATGGATATATTCTTTAACTCAAAAATAAATAAATTAAAAATATTTCATTCTTTAAGATAATTGCATATGTAAAAGTTGAAGGAATAACTAATGATTATCCTACAAACAATGCTGGATATGAAAAAGCTTTTGCTAATATGTATTTAAAGAAGACTTGGTTATTACAATTTTAATATGATGTAAGAAGCTTCACATTTCAAAATAAATCTTTAAAATTGACACTAAAATATGATTTTTAATTTTTTTACAAAGATTAATATGTGTTGAAGTGAACTTATTGCAACCATGTGGCTACAATAAAATATCTTTTTTATTTATAAAAAAAATAGTCATAATTCGAAAATATTATTTATAAATTTCTTAATGTTTAAAAAAAATATATATATATCATCATTATTATCTATTACTTACCATTTGTTTCAATTACTGTACCAAACACATTTGTTTGTTTGTTGTCATGATGTACATAATCAAATAAAAGATGGCAAGAACATGTGAATATCTTTATGTGATAATTTGACAAAATGATTTTTTGGGATTTGGACTTTCTTCTAACAAGGTAGGATTCAAATTTGATAGCTATCATGGAGACTATTACATTACTATATCTCAAGTGATATTTTGCTTTTCCTTTTATTCTTATTTTCTAGTTATAAAGCAAGCACACAAAGTCACTTATTAGTAATAATAAAAATTTTCATAATTATATCATATGCTCATATAGATTTACAAATATTTTGATGATAACATATCCTTTTTTAACACTCATATATGATATATGATATATATATATATATATATTGGAGAATGTTGAATAGACCTAGATTTTTACTAAGTTGACCTACCCATGATGAAGAATATGGTAGTTGTGATAGATGTGATTGATTTTTATTGGTTTTCTAATAGTGGAGAAATGAATCTAGAGGTCACTTGTTTTTCTCATGATGAATGGGTCAATTTAGTAAAAGCTTGGGTCTATTTAACATTCCCCTATACATATGTATAATGTATACTCAAAACTAAATGTATATTATTTTGAAATGGTTATATATTTATATTTGTTTACAAAGTGAATAAAAACATTCATTGAATTCAATTAGATTCATTTTGTGTCCTTCAATCAAAAAGAATAAAATTAAACTAATTCCTTATTTTTATCATCTCCTTTTGAATTTAAATTTTCAATCAGATTTCGAATAAGGTGGATTTAGAATGTGATGCTCTGTAAAAGCATGCGCCACGTGTACAGCTCCCTTCGCCACGTTTACAACCATGGCGCCACGTCCGATGGAGTTGGGGGGGGGGGGGTCTGCGCAGTGGAGAACTCAGTGCCCACCTCCTCCGATGCAACAAACATTATCTCAGTTCGGCGATCGATCGAAGGGCTTTGAAAGGAGCGCAATCGATCGATTGATCGTTCGGATTCTAGGTGGCATTAGTTTGCGCATCAGCGAGGAGTTGTCGCGATTCTGCGATCCGTGCATTTTGCAGTCGCAGAATTCATTTGTGTGGGTATCCATCCGGGGTTTAGGGTTTCCACTAGGAAGTTGTGTTTGTTGTTGTTGTTGTGGCTACGAAGCGCTTGAACGTTGTTCCGCTTTGAAGGATCGGATGTCTGCATGTTAGGGGAGGAAGGAGAATAAGCGACCATGATAGAGCCAAGCACATTCGACGTGATTGTAGTTGGGACGGGGCTGCCAGAGTCCATTCTGGCAGCATCTGTTGCTGCGTCGGGGAAGACGGTGTTGCATCTGGATGCGTATGAGGGCTATCTCTCTCCGTGGGCATCTCTCTATTTTTCCCAGATAGGTGATTTTGCGACAGCAGGAGGGTACTTGCCCAAATCCTCTTTCGCCCCTGAAGAGGAATTGAGCTTTACTGCTGAGGAGACGGAGTATCACACTTTGGAGTTGAAAGATGCTTCAGATTTATATTCAAATGTTAAGTTGGAGTGTACGGATGAGTCAGTTCTTGGGCGGCTGAATCGATATCACCTGGACTTGGCAGGTGATGATTTTACTCTGGCTACGTGGATTGGGACAAATTTGGGAATTTGTGGAGTCGGAAAAACTGTGTTCCGACTATGATTGGGTAGGGTTTTGTTGAATCTGTTTGCGGTGTAGAATGGTTGATGTGCTTGGTGATTGGCAGGACCTAAGGTTGTGTTCTGTGCTGGACCTTTGGTTGATGCACTGATAAAAGCGCAAGCTGATCATCATGTGAGATTTAAGGCCGTTGAGGCGAGCTACATATGGAGGTATTTTCTTTTCTTTCGCCGAGTCATGTGCCTCTCTGCTACTTTACTTGCTGAAAATTAGGTCTTTTTGCAGGTTTTATTGTTTGATTTAGAAGATTTATGGGCGGGTTTTTGCTGGTGAGAGTAGTACTTTTTGAATTTTGTAGATTATGTGTCCTGGCCATGTTGCCTGATCCTTTTCGCATATTTAATCCTCTGCTACATCGGTTTTGGTGATACTTGAGGTGTCTGATAGATTGTTACAGCATTTCATGAGTCATGGTCTAGGGGTTCCATATCTTTGTATATGGATGAATCGCAGTTGTGTACGTCGTATCATTAAGAGCTTGCAAATCTGCACGTCTGAGTTTGTTGCAGTTGTTTGATGCAGAGAAGATCAAATGAAAGCTGTTCCGGCATCTCGTGCCGATGTTTTTCGGGACAAGACCTTGGGCCTTTCTGATAAGAGATTCTTGATGCGCTTCTTCAAGCTAGTGTCTGAGTATACAGAGTCCGAGGGTGGAGTAATCGAGGCGCTGGCGCCTGGAGATCTTGACAAACCCTTTGTGGAACTTCTTCGGAGGCAGCAACTACCTACTTCAATCCAAGAGTATGATTACACTCTCAGTTGCCCTCTTTGTAATTATTTTAGTTCCACCGTTTCTATTGATACTGTTCTGGAGGTTGTGAAATCTGATTGGAGTGAGGTCTGTTCTTCAAATTTTCGGAATTATACAGCAAATAGTGGGCTCAGCATGTTTGAGCACCATAGTCACATGCTACGTATTTCCATTGTTTCAAACCAATGTCAGTATTGATGTAATATATAGCTTTCTGGTTATCTTCTCTCTAACTTGATTCTTAGTGGGTTACACTACCTGCATGATTATTTAATGTTCCTGGTTATGTCACTTAACGTAGGCAAGGTTTTGTTGTGTGCATATCAGAATTATCTTGTATGCAATTGCATTGGTGGATGTCGATCAGGAACACACATCAGATGCAACCAATCTCATATCAACCAAGGATGGACTTCAGACCTTAGCCCTCTATCTAGCCTCCGCAGTTAGGTAACTGTTCGTCATTCATGCTATGCTGGGAGAGGATCAGTTGTTTTCCCTTCTTTATCAATAATTACTTCGTTTGTTTCCTTAACTATTTCTGATGGTTGTGATATAATACCAGGTTTCCAGATGCACCTGGTGCTTTTTTGTATCCCATGTATGGGCATGGAGACTTGCCGCAAGCATTTTGTCGTTGTGCGGCTGTACGCGGAGCTATATATGTAAGACATTGCTTTCACAATGCAGATGCTAGTTATTCAATAAGACGTAATGCGGTGTAGATGGATTCAAAATATTGAAAGTATTGAAAGTGCATTTTTTGGTCGTATTGAAACGGATCGGTGCTCACTACAAAATTATATTTTATGTCCTGACATCCAGGTTTTGCGAATGCCGATCACCAATCTCCTCGTTAACAAGGTACTCCAACCTGCATTCTAGCAGGTGGCTCTTCATACAGTGACGTTCTCATATCTAAAGATAGTTTTTACATCTGTTACATCCAACTCCTCTTTACCACAATTGGTGGTGTCTGAGAAATAATAGTCTTTACACTTTAGTGAGGCAGGACTTGAATTCAGTTTTAACCTGATTTGTAGTTCATGGTGGCCTCCACAGGAAGATGGGGAATGTAAGGGCGTTCGAATAGCTTCAGGGCAGATACTCCACAGCGAGAAGGTGGTTGTTGGTCCTACATTCTGTGTGGAGCACCTTACAACATCTGTATCTACACCTATGACGTCTTCCTCCAGTAATGTAGATGCTGAGGAAGGTCCGGAGTTCCATACGTCTGATGATTCAAGTAAATCTTTTGGAGGTCGTGTACTTAGTGGAGATTACAGGAAAGTTGCCCGTTGCCTCTGTATAACCGACAAGTCTCTGCAACCTGGATTAAGCACTGTTCTGATCATTTTCCCTCCCAACTGTGAGTTCCCTTACTCTTGCACTATCACTGCTGTTGCTTTAATGCTTAGCCGTGTTTCGGATTTTGAATATTTCGAAACCTTGGGGCCATTTCAAATGACGAATGAATATTTGAATCTCTTAATTCCTTTACACTGCTAGTGGAGGAGTATGAAACATTGTCGAGAGTTAATGAGTTTGGAATTACAAGCATTCGCTAACTTGCTACGCGAAAGTCTCTTGAGCTGAGTATGCGAGGAAATTGTGCAGCTCTTGCTGGACGGAAGTCGAATGTCGTAAGAGCGTTGCAGCTGGGTGCATCTTCGGATGTCTGTCCCGATGGCAAGTGAGTATCGTTGCGTTCACATGGTTCAAATCTTGTGTCAAAATGATATGACCTGCTCTATCCAGCAAAAGTATCTATTTTTGAGAAGGGTAGCCATATTGGGATGTCTAGAATGAATGATTTAAACGATTACTTTTGGTCAGATTTTCTGGTCGTGAGTTTGTAGTTCTCTTGCTCATGAGTTGTTTGGAAGTACGTCTCTTTGCTTTATCTAAAGCAATCATGAGGACGTCCTCTAACATGGCATATGTTAATGGGAATAATTGCTTATTCTGAATTAATCTTCTAAGCAGTCCGTTTTTTGCACTTTTGGCTGATGTTACAAACCTCAGCAGGAAAAAGCTCATGCATGCATCAATAATGTTACTCATCAGTTCAATTATGTGTTATGTTGGCGAATGGTGCTGGGCTCAGATACATTGTACAATTTTCAGTAAACTGCTCAAATGCAACAGAAGCAGAAGAAACTCTGCAGGCTGCGAAGAATGCTCTGTTTTCTGAAGGTGGCTCTGAGGTTGAAACTATGCCCGACAAACCAAAGTTGCTATGGTCCATCTTCTATGTCCAAGATATTTCTCACCCTTCTCGGGTAACTTGGCAATCTAATCAGGTTCTTTCTTGAATCATTGTTACTTTTCAATATGCGTGATATCTTTTCTCAATCACCACGGGCGCCTGTAATATCTTCCATCGTGCGTTGAAGATCTTTTGGAGGGCAAAGTTAATCGTGTCTTCATTGGCGACCAGTTCTACCATGTGAATGAATTGCCAGTTTGTTTTTGTGCGTGATCAGGAAATCAAAGGATTAAAAAGTACGGTCATGCCAGACGGAACTATTGATTATCGCGGCGTGATGAAATCCACTGAGATGGTGCGTGCTATAATTGAGATTCCCTATATTGAGTTTTTTTGTTTTGTTTTTTTTTTTCCCTCCCCTTTTCTTTCTTTGTTTCTTCCTACAAAAAAATCATTAGAACTTTTTGCCCCTCAAAAGTCTAGAATCACTAACATTAACAACTCTTATTTTATGCAATAGTTTGTGAAATGTGTACGTATACGTTTGTATCCTGTATTTTATTGTCACTTTTTAGTGTTCAGCACAAAATTAAATGTTTAGCAACATCTGGAGTCTGTTGTTTTGTTTGAAGAACTTGGTTCGTGATTCTTCAGATCTATCATCAACTCTGTCCCGAGACTGAGTTCTTTCCACGACCAATAACAACTTCAATAAGTGATGAGGGAGATGGAGACGCAGACGATACAAATGAGCTCTGATAGCAACAGGTATAAGCAGCCTATTTATTTGAGAATAGGATCATTTTGACGAAGTGCGTTTGAGGTGTAAAGGCAGGGTAAGTTGGCTAGAGCAAGATGTAGTACTAGTGAGCTTTCTAGTGTAGTTGTATTGTTTAGGGGTAAAATTGTAACAAACCATAGCTTCACATTGAAAATAATAGCCATGAAACAGTGCACGAAGTAGATTCCGCGCTTCACCGTTATGTTTTTCTAGCCAAAATTATCCTCATTGAATCCATTCTGGAAGTTCAGTTTTGAACATCGCTGTGGCTATGAAGAGTTGTAAACAATCTGCATGCCATGACACTCTGCCATCATGCAATTTTTTGTGTGGTTGACTTGGCTTGGTAAGCTTGTACAAATCCAAAAGGAAAACTTGCTGCAAACGAGGATGTGACTTAGTCCGCAGCAATTGGATCAATTTGTTTCACATTTCTGGATTGGTTGTAGATCACATACCTCAAGAAACGGTTACCAAATCACCTTGAGTATTACGGCATCATGCAACCTTGACATAGGGAGATGCCATTATGCATTGGGTACAAGATAATGTGATCTGGGGTACATGTATTCAATCTGTTGGTCGGCTAGCCTATGCATACCCCATGCCCGTGGTTTAACTCATGCTCTGATCACGGTTCACTGACACTGCAATAACGAAGTGTTTTAAGAAACCTCCTACCACATGATATGATCATAAAATGAACCAGTACATGTTCTACGGGACGAATGACTTCATGCACGTCAGATAACAACTGACCGTTCATTAGCGGTATGAAGATTACAGTAATCTTCACTCAGTGGTTTGGCATGAGACGGGGGCCAGTGTTTATGTCAAGCCCAGGTGACATGTTGCTAGTATCTAGGTACCTTTTGGTATCTGTGCTTTCATTGTAGGCCTAAGCCTTATGCTGAGTCTTGTGTATTTTTTACAATATTACGGAGGACAATTTTGGTGACCCCACCACACAGTCGTAGTCTAAAGAACAGGACAACAGATGCTTTAATAATGGAAACCTAGTATTTGCTTACCTTAACAGTCACAGGAATTGTTCTAGCTACCGGAATTCACCCACTCAAGCAACTTCAACTGCAGCTAGTTTTCACTTTCGCCGATCTCTCGACAATCTGCGACAGTTGAAATGCGGTTATAAAATCCTTCTCCATTGAAGCTGTTCTGAACGCATGTAACTGGAAGCCAGCTGGGGACATAGGGGGAAAAAGTACAGATTATCGCGCGAGTGATAGGGGGATTCTGTGCAGTGGACCAAGACTAGATATGGCTTGAATATTATTATACGCGGATTTCATTCCCCCTGTTCAATCGCCTTCTTCCTTTGAAAGTGCTGGCCAGCTTGAGTCCCCACCCACCTGCCCACGAAGCCGGCCTGCTGCTCTACCTGTTCATTCTCATCGTCATCATGGATGTCGGCATCCTCACACCAAGGAGGTTGCTGTCTCACCCATTTGCTGCAGTTTGCTCTCCATTGCTCCTTCTGCGGCTTCTCCGATCTTCTCCTTTAGTGTTCCATCACTTGCTTAGCATACGAGATGGCCATGTTCTCACGATGGTGACAACACAGTACTCTAGGGCATTGAGGGTTAGGGTGGATGCTCACTGAGTAGATTACCACGCTGTTGCATGATTCTTGTCCTAATCTCGATACTTCTTCCAATTCTGATACGCAGCTAGCATTCAGCAATTCGAGTGTAGGAGATGTCGATCTTCTTTGAAATCTCTGAAATTACGTGCCAAAATGGGCTGTCCATGGATAGAAGTTCGCAGGTTTATTGAAGCTAGATCGGAATCTGTCTTTACCTCGCAACCGAATTGAGTTCTTCTCAATTACACCGAACTTTAGTTGAGATTGACTTCATGAGTGTGGCCTAGCGATTACCCTCTCACCAGCGACGACTTGCTCACTTCGTGGAGCCTAAGCGAGTGATCACGAATCCTGTGGATTTGTTGGTGCCCCACACAGCCTACATCATTCTGTGAAGCAATTAATCAGCAGCTTAAACCGGATTCTCGTGGAGTTTTGAACGTGGTCGAGTTAGCTGGAGATTGATTGGAGGTTGTAAGGGTGACTGCGGAGCCATACGGAATGTCTGAGGTACATTATCTGTAGTCATTCCCTCCTAACTAGTCTTCTCTTTGACCCTGCCTATCTCTTGCCTGCCCGCATTGGTGCCTTGATGCTGTGCATGCATACTCCCCGATCCGTTTCCTGCTTCGCCTTCGCAATATTACTCCAATCCCACACTAGATTCTGATAAGGAAATTCATCGACTGAATTCCACACTCGGAAGTGAGTCAATTCTCCAGGAAACACCATCGTTACATGGGTGATTACATTAATGCGACACTTCTCATTGCGTGTCAATGTTATTTAGAGAGTAAGTACCGCGTTATCGCTTTTGAAGAGGATTTAGAGATCACTACGGTTTGCTGAGTGCACGTAGAGTGGGCATTTTTATCATGAATCAACTGGGAGGAGACGGCAACAACATGCGTATTCTTTCCAGAAATTTCAAAGCACCTCACCATGCTGATAGTATTGCCAGATGTGTGAGACTTTTCAACATTCAATGTTGTAGTCGCATGTTCTTTTTGTGAAAGCAACGAGTTTTTTCTACATTTTTCCCTATTTAAATATAGTTATAATCGCTGCTCGAATTGCTCGTCAGGCCGGCTGAAACCCCTTCCCAATGCGGACTACCCAGTCCACCGTCTTATTAATACTGGGTCAAACCTTTCCTTTTTCACTTTTATCCAGCGTGAAAAGCAGTGAACGACAGAGGTTGTCCACGAAGTTAGTTGAGCTATTCCACAGGACTGCTCGCAAGACCTGTGTACTGCGACAGCTCATTCGTTTTGGTACATGAGTTCAACCACGTGAATAATTCAAAGAGTAGAATAATCAGCAGAGTAAACAACAAGTCTCTGCTTCTCCATTTTTTCACGTTGTGGAGAGAGCTGACCAGTTCGATTAAACTATTTTGAATCTTGTAGAGGTTTCTAAATTTTTGAAGGCAATTCTAGTACCTTCAATTTCTTTTCCACTGCATTCACCGGGAAAATTGAAAGTGAATGATAAGGTGTACGATCATAAATGCAGGTGGTGGAGTTACATGTGGTTATGCACTGCGAAGGGTGTGCAGGAAGTGTAAGAAAAACTCTAAGGAAAATTCCAGGTGATGCTTCAGACGCGATGATATTTCATCAACAGTATGCTAGGGTTCTCGAATCTTGTAGGAAGGAAATGCGAATGAGGTGGACGTCAGGACAACGTGGAGAAGTCATGCCTTTCTTTCTGATAGATGCCATAACCGCAAGCCTGACCATCACCAATGTTGCATGTGTGCAGGTACCCTGTCTTACACAGTAGACTTCGAAACACAGAGAGCAGTGGTAACGGGAAATGTAGATCCCGTGGACGTGCTGCGCCGCGTTCGCAAGTCTGGGAAGCTGGCAAACCTGATTCGCAAACCCCCGCCTCCTCCTGCTCCAGAGCCAGAGCCACCTAAGGAGGAGCCCAAGCCAGAAGAAAAGAAGGAAGAACCTAAGAAAGAGGAGCCAAAGAAAGAAGAACCTAAGCCAGAGGAGAAGAAGGAAGAACCCAAACCCGAAGAGAAGAAAGAAGAATCCAAGAAAGAGGTAAATCTATTCTATTCTCTTTGCTGTGAGGTGCCCACGTTCATAGTCCAAGTCTCCCACAAATGCACAATCTCCGAGTTAAAAACACTGTCATGAGCTTCACTCCTATGGACAATTTAACCATCGCATCATCGTATGAATATGTAAGCTAGCGCGTTAGTCCTATTAAGCACAAATTCCTCCTTAAGCTCAACGATCGGTTTCAGATTTCTTGTAGTGATTAAAATTTGCGGAGGTAGAAAAAGAAAAAGCAGAAGCAAAAAAACAAGATGTTCAATTCATTGCTTGCGAAAGATTGGCACGGTGTGTGCATGTGCGCTCCTACCTCCCAATCCTGTCAAAATCTTCAAGCCGAGATGTGAACAATGTGCAGTCATCGAATTGTACCAACTTCCGAGCCTTTGTGGCGATTCATTGAAATGTCCGGACACAACGTTCTCTCATGAAAAATGTAATGCACAACCCAGCATTCTCTATCGCTCAAGCTCCAAATTGGGCTTTGCTTATATTTCATGAGCGACAGTCATTGCTGTTTCTACCCATGTAAAGCCACTTCCATTCAAAAGCTTCATCAACTTCTGAGACCAGATAGAATTGCAGACCAGGGAGTAAAATTTGAAAGCAACACATGAGTCGTAAGCAATAGAAAGAACTGCCAAGTCATTACCCTACGAAGTGGCCCGCTCAGTACCCGAGTCTGATGACTGCGGGATTATTATATCGACACACTCAGCCTATTGTCTGTATTAACGTTGGTCGAGACTAACGCAGAGGATTGTCTGCAATTACTCAGGAACCTAAGCCAGAGGAGACAAAGGAGGAAAAAAAGGAGGAGGAGAAGAAAGAAGAAAAAAAAGAGGAGAAGAAGGAAGAAAAGGAGGGAGAGAAGAAGGAAGAAGAGAAGAAGGAAGGAAAGAAGGAAGAAAAAGAGGGAGAGAAGGAGGAAGGCAAAGCAGAGGAGAAGAAAGAGGAGCCAAAAACAGATGAAAAGGCGGAGGAGAAGAAGGGAGAACCCAAACCTGAAGAGCCGAAGAAGGAAGAACCCAAACCAGAGCCACCGAAACCCAAGCCATGGGCACCAGACTTCATTCAGGCCCCCTTCTACACCCTCGCTTACCCGCATTACTATCGATGATTCAGGCACCGACTATGAGGACGTTTTGTCGGCAGAAGTAACGTCGAGTACCTGGAGCGTTTAGAACAGTCCATTATGCTTACATGTCTAGTTTTGTGTGAATGAGGTGCTTTTTGAACTTCCCAGAGTACAAATGAGGAGTCCCTAGATCCATTAATTAGAGCTCGTGGTCCTGCTTCAGTGGAAGTTATGATGACCACGGTTTTGATTATTGTATGATTTTACTGCCGTTCTCTCGTTGCTAGCATACGGACTTCACTGGGACCACCAGTCTGAGTTATAAATATCTCTGCTTGTTCAATGATTTTGTACGCTTGGTGATGCTGTCTGAACTCAGTCACCACTCCGCTTGAGACCACGAACGGCCTCCAGATCCGTGCACTTAGGGGGAGCTCCCCACAGGCTTCACTGAGAAAGATTTCATGTGGGCGAAACAGCTCAGAGGAAAATATAGAGAGCCATTAGTGACCGTCAGAATTTCTGGATCTATCGCAGCTTCCAAAACCAGTTTGATTTGGAAACCTTGGTAAAGCTTCGGTTCCGGGTTTGTTCTCTCCAGTTCATTTGGAATCGACTTCATGTTGGAAAAGAGGTCTTAACATGTATCCTCTAAGGGATGTATATAATCGACCTTCAAAGCGAGACAGACAATGATGTTAAATAAGCGAGAAGTGGGAGGAGGTGCCGGATATGAATATGAAAGATCCTTTTGAGACGTAACAACTGCAAATGTCACAATCGCTTGCACACACCGTAAAGTTTTGAAGGGAGGGACGTAGAGACAGAGAGACCGAGAGAACTAAGCAGAGTTTGAACTCTAAATTGCTTGGCGCATTGCCCAAATGACCGGTACTAGTATTGAAGGTAGCAAGTTGTGAAGAATTGACTGTACACGAAGCTGGTACATAAATACGAAAACTACAAAACACATGGATTCACTTTCTAGTGTTCGAAACATGTTCTATTTCACAGCTCCATACACATCTGGGTCGACCGTAAGTCGGAAGTAAGGTCGGTTGAGCAGGTAGAGACAGCTAACGACGTGAAATCTACATAGCGGAGAAGCCCTACTGCGTATCGCTGGAAGTCGAGCCGAGATTTCCTCGGGAGGCCGAGTTTCTCATGGTGCCGAGGCTGCTAAGAGCCGCGTAATTTTCAATCACGGGTTTCTTTGCAGGTAGCTCCGGAGGTTCGGCTCCTCCAATCAAAACTTTCCACACAAATGCCATGTTAGGTCTCATACTCGGGTCTGGGTGAGCGCAATTCAGGCCGATTTGCAGCAGTGTGGCCATCTGCTTCTCCGAGTACGTATTCTCTAAACGCTTGTCCGCAACCCTCGCAATATCACCCTCCTCACGCGCTCGCCACACGCAATCCAATAACACCCTTTCTTCTTGCGGTAAATGCCAGTCTAGGGGCAGCCTTCCACAAGCCACCTCAAGCACAAGGATGCCGTAGCTGAACACGTCGGATTTCATCGTCGGTTTTCCAGTGAAAGGAATCTCCGGAGCCATGTACCCAAGTGTGCCATCCATCACGGTAGAGTGCGCAACCTTATCGTGGTCCACCAGAGATGCAAGGCTGAAATTCCCGACGTGAGCATTGAACATTGCATCAAGGTACACATTGCTGGGCTTTACATCCCTATGAAGCACACATTGCTCCCACTCCGCGTGCAAACAGTTCAACCCTGCAGCAACTCCCACTAGCACATTGTACCTGGCATCAAATCCAAGAAAACCATCCGCATCTTTGCTCAAGAGTAGGAGCTTGTCCATGCTGCCCCTCGGCATGTAGTCGTAGACAAGGTACAGCTTTCGCTTCTCCTCACATTTGCACCATCCCAGCAGGTGCACAAGATTAGGATGCCGGATTCGACCCAGGAGCATCGCCTTGGACACAAACTCATTGCTGATGTTGTTCAGTGCTATCTCCTTGATTGCTACCTCGGCACCATTGTCACGCAGTACTCCTTTGTACACAGGTTTCCTGCCCGGGGTTCCAATAATCACTTTCTCGCTAAAATTCTTGGTTGCTTGTGCAAGTTCCTTTGCGGAGAACACTATCGTGTCTTTATAGTCTCTCTTAGGTTTTGTCTGCACACAACACATAGTCACCTTCCCATGTGGATTTCGGTCCACAGACTCAACCACTGGCACCTCCGGTTTGGGCTC
This sequence comes from Physcomitrium patens, assembly GCF_059467195.1. Classification (NCBI taxonomy): domain Eukaryota; kingdom Viridiplantae; phylum Streptophyta; class Bryopsida; order Funariales; family Funariaceae; genus Physcomitrium; species Physcomitrium patens. The sequence goes on from NC_143421.1 coordinate 17,033,557, forward strand.
CATGGAGATAGACGAGGCTGTAACACTAGGTTGCCCCGCTACTGGAGCAAAATCTGTCGGTTTCGGATCCTGGGGGTCTTTGTCTTTACCGTGACACAATGGTAGCGCAATGTTGACGAGTGGAGCTGGCAGTTCGTGCGCGCTTGCAGACTTGGCGTTTACTTTCACGGCATTGTCTCCTCCAGTCTGTGGTCCAGAGTTAGGTCCAGAAACGTCCACTGCTTTATATTCTGGGTTTTTTTGCGTCTTCCTGCAGTAGACACAATAAATACAGATCATCAGGAAGATGAGTGCGCATCCACCAACTGCTACGGGAACTCCAATTATCAACGCTCTATAGTTGTTGCAACCGTCAAATTTGTAGCAATCGTAGGAGGTGTGGAGTGCCGGCGCTTCCGGTGATTTTGGCTTGGAAGAGGGCGGTCGAGAGGTTGAGAAACTCCATGAATAGATCGTGTGAGTTTGGTTGCAAAAAACTCCATTGCTTCCTGTAAAACCCACGTACATATAATTCTGGAAGATGGGTTCTAGGGACAACTTCGGAGCTGTCCAATTTGCAACTAGGTTTGTGGTGTTCAGGTAAAGCTCCACGCTCAAGGCTTCTTTGGATGAGTCGTAGGCGATCTTAGCGAGATAATCCCCCCGATTTACTAGAACAGTGCAATCAGGTGTGCCTGGACATAAATCATACGTGGAGTCAGATTTCACGCCATTTACATCCAAACCTATGTGCGCGGGGCTCGGATCCCCGCCAGGAATGTTGCTGATCGAAGTATCAAACTCAACTGCCAAGAGACGATTACTCGTTAAGCCATCGTTGGCTTCAGTTGTGAGACCCAGGTATTCCCCACTCTCTCCCACTGAGTTGTTATCCCCCCGGATATAAAATGTGAACCCGCCGCATCCGACAGGTTTAGGCAGTCCTGGATCAGTAATAGTAAAGGTGAAGTTGGTGCTAAATGAAACAAAGATACGAGTGAGGTCGTCCTTGAACTGCACTGGGCTGGAGTACACGACCCTGCCAGCGGTTGCAACTCCCGTTTGGGAGCCTCTCCCGTTCAAAACAAGTCTAGGGGGTCCAGTGGTGTTGACGATCGCGGCGTCACCTAAGAGGACGATGCTGTCGCGGACAGTGGCCAGAGAAGAGCTGAAGTTGGCGAAGTTCCATTTCGCGAGCTGCCCTTCAGCCAGCGTAGTCAGAATAGTGAGCAGTAGCAGTAACAAGTGAACAACTCTCAATCTGCATGGGTTCGACATACTTCGACCATGTCACAACGCATCAAGTGAACAAAGCGGTCTCAGAATTCGACGTCAAATGCCTGTGTGAGCGTGTTCGGACCGTCATACCAGTGGCTCAAAGTAGACTTGGCGCAGACTCAAGAGAACATCGAGATTACTCTGTGTTTTGCGGGACACATCGGGCAATCATCCTCGTCCTAACTTAAACCAAAGGTAGGCAGCTCCTAAAGCTATGCTCAACGGCTTGTTGCGAGCGAGTTTTGCTTCACTGAAGCTCCACGGTCGACACAACTATTTCGAGTATTGAGGGATGATTCAAACAAGCAAACGATCGATTCAGTACACAAGCTACTCATGACCAAATAAGGGAAACTGCCAGGCACGACAACATGAACGCAAGTAGATTCGATCGACACTGCTGAAACCGAATCATATGTTTCCAACTTGACAACTTGCGATGACAAGGAGAAGGTAAAGGTAGAAGGATCCAAAAAATGGAGGCCCTTAAAATCGGACAAAGCTCCAAAGAGCATCACTAATTCAGGATCACCCCAAAAAGTCAACCCTGCGTTGATGACGCCAGCTCTCCATTTTTCACAGTAAACGCGCTAAAGTCAACCCAATTTAACTGCGAAGTATTCACATCCCCGATAGAATTTATCTCCAGAAGTCGTATGGATAAACCAGTTACTCTGTCACTGTGAGATCTTTCTGTTGCCGAGCTCATCCTCTATCAGTCCATTCCATCTTCGACGACACTGGTTTCAGGCAACGAAACAGGCATAAACTCCAACTTCACACTGTGCACATCAACGGCCAGCGACGATTCCACTGTTGAGAACGAACCCAGATATATTCCTTCACCAGATAACAACAACAGCTACGGTGCGTACACAGCTTCTGTGGAAGTACCAACAGCGTGCCACTGAATCTGTGTAAGTAATAAGGGCGAGAATGAGTCCTTTAGGAAGTGCTTTTTCACGTGGCTCGCGCGCCATGTGTGTGATGAGATTGTCGGCAACTTTCTCTCCCTCTGCTATTTTCGGCTGCGAGGTTGCCTCCGACGCGGAATTTGTGGGCAGCAGCATTATCAAACAGAGTTGATAGGATAAGCACAGTCTTGAGAATTGGGATTCGAGGAGGGCCAACCAGATATTCGCGTCACCGCTGGATTGCGAGCGACGACAACCACGTCGGAGAATGATGCCTGCTTCCGGGCACTGGGATCCGAAGCAGGCCCACTCGCCTAGCAAAGCTGTATCCACCCACATTCATTCATCCATTTGTCGTCGTTCATCCGTCTATTCCGTCTATCCATCCATCCTTTCATTTTCAATTTAAGAATTAAAATATAACAAATGAGATGCTAAAATGACTATTAACAAGTATAAAGAGACTTAAATAGTCTTAATTTAAGAAGGTAATACAAGAGACACATTTAGAAGAATATTTTTATATTTTTATATTTTTTTATATCTTGCATTTATATATACTACCTAAGGTCTAATGAGAGTTCTTAAAGATTTCAAATTTACTAAACAAATGTTCATGTTGTACAATATTTTCATAGTATTCACTTAAATTATCAAAATTTTAAAGAAAAAATATTTATTTACTTATATCTAAATAACACTCGCAGATCTATTAGATATCTAAAAAACTTATACACCACTTTATAATAATGTTATTATCTACCTATTAAATATATATATTATATATATATAATCATTTACTTCTATCTATTTCCAATAGTTTAAGTAATATGGATTTTTTTGTTACAATAAAAGGTCACTTTGGATTGACATTGAAGCCATTAGACTAAATGTAAAAGTGGCTCAATCTCTGTATTTGTCAAGCTCACAAAATCATTTTAAATAAATAAGTTTTTTAAAATCAAGGTTTAAAATACTCTGTCAATGATTGCAATACATGTATAAATTTATTTTAACATAATAAAATTTTTTTTATCTTTGTGATTAAATCGAGTAAGAAAAATTAGAGTTTCACCTACTTTTAAAATATTTATAGTATTTAAATGTTATTTCTAAAAATAAACACGTCTAATTTTAAAAATACTTTAGAAGAAATTGGTTAAAATTTTGTAAGACATTCCAAGAGTAATTTAAAAGCATTTAAAAGTGCTGTTAGAGTTTATTATGTAATTTTAATAACACCTTTTAATAATAATACAACCTTGATAAAACCAAAGTAGGTATAACACATACCAAAATTTAATTAGTAAAGTAATAGAGTCCTTGGATAAAATAAAAATACAATTATTTGTTTTTGTTGTCTCAAGCTAGCTAAGATCATATCTTTAAAATATTGAAAGGTCACCAAATCTAGAATAAAATACTAATATTACATATGAGAAGCATGTATATAACCCAACTTACATTCACATGGTCATTAACAATTCAATTTAATTCCAAGAAATGGTGCCATGTAAGTGTCAAAATTAAATTTGAATCGCAATAATGCATAACACTATACTTTAAAAAAGAAAAAAAGAAGAGCTATTTTGGGTACGTTCATAGTTAATATTTTTGGCTTCTTTTAATTTTTTAATATTTTTGTCGCAGTTTTGTTTTATTTTCGAAATCAGATCTGATTAAAGTATTGAGTACTAAATTAATGAATTCATTCGATTGCACTCAGTTATTGGCAGCATAAATCCAAAGTAAAGTAAAATAAACCACCTGAAATAAACCAGTAAAAAATAAAACAGAAAAAGAAAAGAAAAATCCAAAAAGGAAAAAGTTGTCATAGCTGATGGAGCAAGCCCAAAATAGCAGTCCCCTGCTATTATAAAAAGACCAGGGTATTGACCATCAGTGAAGATAACGAAGCATGTTTTGACTAATTAAACGCATTTACCCATGCACATTGAGTTGGAAACTTAGGGTTTGTGAGCGAAGCTTTCTAATTAAGAGTTTTCATGCAAAAATCCTTGTCATCAAGAACCAAATATTTTTTTTATGCTTACACAGAATGGATCTCTGGATGAAGAGACACCGTCCGCTAAGCTATATTAAGAACCCACCCATAGAAAATACTTCCTTTCACTTCCCACCGATTCTGAAGACTAATACCGCCCCTTTGCCATTATTCTCAAACAATTGATCACCTTGTCCAGCCTAGACTTTGATTGATGTGAGGCAATTCTGTGGAAGGCTTCAATTGAGCGTCCATGATGGTGATTAGAGCTTGAATTACCTCCAGTTCAGACAGGAACGCGGCCCATATTGTTCCTCAGGTTTTGCAGACAGGTTTTGTGAGATTTGGAGATTCTAGTGCAGTTTCTGTACATAGGCACTGAAACTGTGCAGGATTTGTTGTATGCCGTGTGAAATTTGCCTGAAGTCGTTAACGTCTGGGACACGATGATGGACACCACCTGGTTCTGGAATCCACGTTTAGATTTTCGATGCTTGTCCGACAGTTTGGCGGACCCACTGGGGAATCAAACGATTCTGCATTGGGTAAGGTTTTAGTGGTGGAGATTCACGAAGTACAGAACTAGGCAGAGGTACGCGGTAAGTCTTCGACCATATACATTCAGGAAATGTGCTGGGGAGATCCAGAAATTGAGAGATGTCACTCAAGCTCTAATCAGAGTTGTGAGGTAAGTCTAATAGCATCAACTGGCGCATCCACAAGTGTTGTAAATGCCTGCGAGCAAGTTTCTTGCAGAAAAGAAATTCCATGTTTACAATGGGGCCGTGCAAATGTACCTACGATTTTACAAGACTTCAAAAAAACTGGCCTGAGTTGAATCATGACACGAGGCAATAAATTGTACAAGATAAAAGCTAACTATTTCTCAAGTGTTCATCACCATTACCACAAGAATCACACAAAATTTCTTACTAGGTTTTGATGCTGTCATCTGTGAATGATGTGATGTCTGCTAAGTCCATTGTCACTTTGGGCCTCTCTAGACAACATATCTTGTGGCCGTGTCCATCTAAAATCCCAAGGCATTCTCATCACATTGTTCGGCAAACATCTTGTTTGTTTTGAGGAACACTCACAACTTAAATAGCATCAACCAGTTCTCTTACCACGGATGATATCTGACGCAAATCCTATTTTACACTTCAACTAAAGTTACATCACAGGACAGGTACTTCGAACAGCTACTCAACGATCTGAGACTCCATTTGAGGTGCAAGGCCAACGCATGCCGTTGTTGTTCAGGTTGGATACCTTGTCTGTATAGACAGGCACACCCAGGAACTTGCACTTCACTAGCTGCGCAGAGATTTCTACATCTGGAGGTTCCACTGCTTTGATGTCGTCCTGCAGCATCAACACGTCGTATAGTTGAAAAAAGTCCTAAATAATGCATCCTTTACACCTCCAATTACTTGTAGCAAGGTGGGTGGCTACAAGCGACCCAAATGTATGACATCAATTACGTAACCTGAGGTAACCTAACACAACACCACTTAAAACGAGGCTAAATGGTACAGCGATTAATAACAATACTTCAATAAAAATAGGAGATGAGGGTATATACCTGAGCACTACACAGGTGCTTGACTTGTACAACCCCATAATTACGGGACCTAGTCCATTTATGATGCCGAAAGCAATATTCATGTTGCAGACGTCCGAGCCGGCCAGCAGCTCTCATGAAGTAGTAGGCAGATTTGGGGAGCGGCATGTTAGCGATTGCACTCGTTGTGAGCTGTCGAAATGCGACTTTGTGGTTCTTGATGATGTCGGAATGACCGCCACAGTGCACATCACCTGTTGGGGGTGGGGGGTGACAGCATTGAGTGATCCTAATTCCAATGTACATTGATATCCGGGCAGAAACAATTGGCAGAATCATCGATGACCCTTCATCAGTGATTTCAATAAATGGAAACAGATAGGGGAGGAGAGGGGGCAAGATCTCTTACCTCCAAGAACCAGGACTTCACGACCAGCTTTTTTGAACTTCCATTCGCTGAGGGCGTCTATCATCGTGATTTGCTCCTTGATATGATCACCGAAGGACCAGTGTCCTCTGAAATCTTCTAGTCGGTGGACGGCTTTAGCTGCTGATTGGGTGATTCGAGGTTCTAGAAATACAAGAGGGGCAGGAGAGCAAACTAGCAACGCCCGAGCTTTCCCAAATTCGCCATCTGGAGACAGTGATTTTGTGATGGCATTCCATTGTCGGCTCCCCAGATATTTGTTCACATCATCTATGACTCGATGGAAGGTTCGTGAGCCTCGAATATCGAGGAACATGAGCCCTACTCCTCCTACAACATGAAAATGGTAATCCTAGTGATCACCCATCCTCCGAAGTCAGTGCAGAACAGAAAGGAGAAGTGAAGTATAACAATATTCCTAACTGAACAAAACAAGTCTGCCGATTTACCTCGTGGATATTTTCCAATGATGAGAAATCTACATCCTCATACAGCTGCCTTTGATACTCCATGCTCACAATCCAGGCGCAACGAGCCACGAAGAAGTCGGCGCTGCTGGGATCCCAATCTTCCTCCACATCTCCCCAGTTGTCTCTAACCTCATGATCATCATAAATCATCAGATTGGGACAATTAGCTAAGCATTTCGCAGTGGGAGCATGTCTCCACGTATCCCTGTAGACTTCTCGGTAGTATTCACAAATGACGTCCCCGTGATCAATCCACTTCTCTCGGGGTACATCCTTGAGTTTCTCCATGCTCTTCCGGAAACGATCTGACCACGCATCCTTGTCCATCCCTGCTTGAGCATCTTGACGCTTATCGCCGTCACCATAAATCTGGATAAATTATACTAATACACTATCAATAACATACGACTTAGACAGAAATGTAGCATTCACATCCAACGTACAATAATGAATGATTATTTACAAGAATTTAATGCATGAGTGTACAGAAGAGGTTGGACCTGGTCTCCAAGGTGCAAGAGGCAGTCGACCTTGCCAGCCTCGATGGACTTGGAAAGATGGGTCCAAAGATCTGAGGCAGGGGCAATCAGCATATCGGTTATAAAAATTTTGTTGCAGCTTATCACTCCAAATGTAATATTTTCTGAAGGCTTTTCAGGGAACGTGCGAAAACTGCTCGCGGTCGTTACAATACAGCCTTTCACCTCAACAATATAAGTGGTGCCTGGCTTCAGAGCTCTAAACTCGAAGACAGAAGGTCGATTAGCCTTGACATCTTTCTGTACTCTTTTCTCGCTCAGGTGCGAAGGCATCCTAGCCTTGATGTTTGCTGGCCCTTTTCGCCCTGAAGTTAATTGTCTCTGTAAAAAGCTTGGCTGCTTCTCCAATGCAGGAGGCTTCTCTCTAACATTAATCGTCAAGCTTCCTGACTGGTTTATCTCGACAAGAATACGGGCTGTAGTAGAGGTGACCTCGCCAATAACCGGTCCAACCATCACATGCGGCTGTTCACCGGGAAATTTAAGGCTTCTTGAGCCTGAGGTACCATACATCTTGCTGATGGAATGGAGGAAGGACATTCGTGCATTTCGCGTAGCAGTCCTCCATTTTGATTGTTTCCGCTCCGGATGATGGCCACCGTTTGCCACAAGGGACGATGTGCCACCGTTTGGTTCCTCGCTTACACCTTCCATCCTTGATGGAATCATATTGTGTGCCATATGTACTCAACACAGGGCTCCCTCCGCCACCAAATAGCAGTTGTAGAATCACAAAAAGCAACACCGAAGCGATCTAGAACTCCGAAGGAATTCACTCGAAAGTGTCAAGAAAGTATTTGTTCATATCACGTGATCGATGTTTGCAGATCTTCAAATAGGGTTTCACTATGCACCTGCCTTTCCCCGTGCATCCAGTCGTCTTATATGAGTTCTGAAAAAATGGCCCTTCACCCAGTAGCACAGACATCTGCATGTACGATCACGATCAGAGGCTAGTCAGTGACTTCCAAGAACACCTACTCTTCAAGAAATTAATAAAAATAGGTATAAATTTAACGTCACTGCGATATGGCAGCTTTTAAGCTTACTCAATGTCCAGAATGCCGATTTGCTGATACTATTTCTGCTGAAACTCTACTAACGAAATAGGACGTCAACAACGCCTTGCCAGATAGAAACTAGAAGCGCATTGTACATCTTCAAGTGTGATCGCTCAGTCAAAATCCCCGATCGAACCTGACCACAGTCTATCTTCGATTGACACGAAGAATTTCCAAGCTTCAACAGTACCTCTCGAAGGCTTAGTAGCTGTATTAGACAATGCAGATATTGAAAACGATTGAGCCAAAGCGCTATTCTTACATAATGAGAGATCGAAAAACACGTATGGAAGGTAAGGTAAGAGCTCAACGTGAGCGCGGCAAATAAGAAACCACAAACCTCGTAGCGGTAAAGACAGATCAACGTTCATTAGGTTACATAATTCACATTTTCAACCTCACTATCTGAACTCGTGATCCTAGTCACGTGTGCATGAGCATTATTACACTTCTGCAGGCCAGCCGTAAGACTGGTGTCGCCTAATTAATCTAGCAAAGTGGTGAGAAAATCTGCAACTTTACACAGGCTCCGACATGGTTTTCATCCAGAACATTTTAGGGCGTAGAATGATACCAAGCTCACCCATACACCAGAATTAAAAGTGATCACAAGATTAAGGCCACCTTACATGCTAACTAAGGATCCTTACATCCTTATTTGCAGAGTCCCAAGGATCTCGTGCCAAGGATCCAACAAAAGCTTGCAATCCATGGGGCCGCAATACACAGACGAAAGGAGAGAGATTTGCTTAAGAGAAGACTTCGCTGAAGTGCTCCTCCAAACTGATTCACAGACACTCTGATGCTCCAAGAGATCGGATTGAAGTTCAGCACGAGAGTCACGAAAGATCGACTTAGGCCATCCTCCACTACTAAATACACATCTGAAGAAAAATCGTAGTTTGTGATACCACGGTTCACAAATTTCAACTACAAACTGTAAGAATGTTGGGTCAGTGCCACTGCCAGCTCCCGTACTCTGCACCTAACCCCAGATTTTCCAGAGGAATATTCCGCTCCGAGGTGGGCACCTGTGCGAATTTAACTCGCACAGCACACACAGAATGCTTGTCAAAACCGTATCATTCAAGGAGCGCAAAAACCAAGACCAGCGGAGTCTAATTCCAGTAAAGAAGAAGAAGAAGAAGAAGAAAGGAAAAACAGAAACAAGTAAAAAAAAGTCTCCCTCTCTACCAAGAACCTGTCACCACTGTCCGACATTCCCCAACAGCCAAGAGGGAAACTACTCAAATTAGATGAGTAATGATCAGGACCCCGCAAATCCAAGCGCAAGTCACAAACGAAGCTAACACTGAAATCTAATCCTATCAGCACACGATACAGTTCAAACGATCAGCTTGAACAAGCTGTCGGCACATATGCACATTCCTTAGCATCGGAAACTGACAACAATCCCAGTTCATAAAGATCGGATGTATACATCTCACGCGCACACATTGGAGATAGAGCCTCTTCCATTTCCATCGATCCTCATGGTGGACTCTGCAATGTCCAGTCACCGGACGCTAATCGGTACACACTAAACGTTGATCGGTACACACTTTACGCTGATCGGTACACACTTTACGCTGATCGGTACACATTGTACACAGCGGAGAAGATAAATCGATTGCGATGGGAGAACTGAAACCTGTCGGTCGCAACATCGCCGTTAAATCAAAAGATCTTCGTCAGACTCTCCAGATACAGAGTAAAAAAATAAAAAAATAAAAAAATAAAAACATTTTCATAGTTATGCAGAGGTCTCTAGTTCAAATTATGCTACATGTGATTGAATCGTTATCTTTACTAATTTTTTATAATAAATATCTGTTACACCATTTTGAATTAATATCTCTTCACTTTGGACTTGTTCTTAACTTACCCTCATCACTATTGGGCTACCAACCTAAGCAGACACACCAAATATTTTTGTAAACATACCCAAATTCTAGATTTAGATAAGCATCTACCACAGGTATTTATCTCCATGGTAGATATTTATCCATCCTCTCACCCTCGTCAAGGGCGGAGGAGGAGCTTAGAGATTCGTGAATGGTGAATCGCGAGGAGATTTTCCCACCTCCACAGCCTTGAATGATGGACGAGAATAACGGATGTCTGTCAAGATGGGTGAGGCCAGGCCTCACTCTCTCTCACTCCGTCCTGGGTTCAAAGTCGTGTCGACGAAATCGTCCATGAACGACGACGAGCGATGCCGTCGGACGAGAAGAAGCGCGCTTTGTCCTGGGGGGATGGGGTGGGGGGACGCACATGGCCAGCGGCGAATCCAAGGCTAACTCTACATCCTTCGTGGACGATGACTTTTGAACCATAACACGTGGTCAAATAATGGGCTGCCAATTGTCGTAACCCGAGTCCTCTCCGAATGCCTTGGTCCCGCCATTTTTCAATTTCAATACGCGATATGAACCACGTCAGCATCGTGAGTTGCGAGCACTGTCTGCACAGCGAACCAAGTTGGCATTGTGATTTACAGCGTTGCTGCGCAGGAATTCTCTTCAGAGCATTATTGAGTTGTGGAGGACTTTGACGAACGACGGAATGGTTCTTACTTTATATCTAGTTGACACATATTGTTGAAATTTAAAAGTACGTACAAAGATATATACATACACATATACCTTTTGTAGGTTGCTCCTCTAAGCTTGAAGAATAACCCTCACAAGGCAAAACCACATACTCCACAATTAATCTTGCAAATGATAATTGAAACATGGAAGTACAAGAATTACAAGATTTAAAGAAAATTGGGATATGGTGAAGATAATACATGATGCTTCATATGTTGCAAACACTTTCAAAATTTGTAGTTTTTTTTTATAAGATTTTGTTTTGCTAAAAATTGTCGATCAATGACTTTAGCAAGTATTGGTAAGGTCTTTAAGGTCTTTCAAATAGAGTATTTAGGTTTGATATTTGACAATTTTTTTTTATCCATGAAACATATTGACATTTAAATATATGAAAATATTTGTGTAACAATGTTTCAATGTTTTAATTTTAATGCATAAAGTAATTATTAAATAAGATATAAAATTATAATATATATATATATATATATATATATATATATATATAATGAGTTGATAAAGCCACACTCCAATGTTGTTAAAGCCACACCTCTCTTGTCATTTTATAATTACTTCTATCCATCCTTCATCTTTGTCTTTCATTCTTAATCTACCCATCCTTACTCTATGTTTACAATTCTTAGTTCTCCATCTCAAATCCTTATATCTCACAAGTTTCTTTCAAGCAAGATATTATTCTTCAACAATTGCGGTGTTCAATCAATTTGTATAGATCTTTGTAAGTATCGAAGCAATTACAACCAAGGCGTATTCAAAGAGCACCTTATCATAGAAGTCTAGATGTGTTTTTTTATTTAAAGTATGAGAAGTTTGGAAGAATTCATTGATAAGTCCTAATACCATGCAACAAGTCTGTAGCATTAAATCTTAACTAGTTGTGGCTAACAAGGTATAGCAAATAAATTACACTTTATATATGATTGATAGCATATACCTATTGTCACAAAAATACATATATATTTTGATATTTACCTATATGATTAAGTAAGAATAGATAAAAGTAGATTTATTTTATAATATTTTTTAGAGAAGCTTCTTAGAAGCTTTATAAATGTTGTTTTGACTTTACATGTATTTATAATTAATTGATAGATTAAAAACTTGATCAATAAGTTAACTACATGTTAATTGCTTGTACTGTCATATTACATAAAGTCTTGCTTGAGAATGTAATAAATACCTGGTTGTGGAAGGTAGAATGGAAATTACAACAACAAAATTTTAACTCTAGTAGAATACTAAATAAACTCTAATTAGATCTTAATAATACTAATCAAACTTTAATCAAATTTAAAAGAAATCTTAAAGAAATTATAAAAGAAATAATAAAAAATCTTAAAGGAATTCAAAATAAATCTTTAATAAACCTTAAAAGAATTCCTAAGAAATCCTAAAAAAATATTAGAATAATTAAAAATATATCTTAAATAAATCTCAACTAAGTTTTAATTTAATCTTAGTTAAAATCCTAATAGATTTTAATAAAATCTTAGGCCAAATCCCAACTCCTAAAAAAATCCTAAATCTTAAATCTTAATCAAATCTTAAATTCTAAATCCTAAATCAAACCCTAAATCCTAAGCAAATCATAAACTCTAAATCCTAAATCAAGTCCTAAACTATAGTCCAATCCTAAATCCTAACCAAATCCTAAACCTTAACTCAATTCTAATTCTAAATTAAATCCTAAAACCTAGCTTAATTCTAATCCTAAACTAAATCCTAATTAAAACCTAACCAACTCAACTTAATTCTACTATAATTTAGAATCTTAATATCTATTAATAAACTATTGATCTTACTTAAAATTTTATATACTTTTGAACAACTAAGTTGGCAACAAGCACACAAAATTTGAAGAGAATCAAACTTACCAAATAGAAGAAAAATATCAAAATCCGCTTGGATGTCGCCAAGCCTCCTTCAATCTTATTGCTAATCTTTTAGCACCAATATCTCCTTCTCACACCATTCAATTGTTCTCAAAATTTACATATATGTAGCAAATCAAGTCTATTATCCTTATAGATAAATTTCACTCTAATCCAATAAGTAAATTGCTAAAGATCTTAGAATTTCTAATTGCATCTCAAAGTCCAATTTCCAAGACCTCAACCTACTTGAAATGCAATAACCTTCAATTCAACTATTTAATCAAGCTCAAACTTACAACATATATTTCAAACAACTATTCTTATAAATCCTTGAAAGTTGAATTATAGATCTATTATCAAACTCACAAAATTTTCCAAAATATAATATTCCTTTTATTTCACAAAATCTAGAGTCACCTAAAACAACTATGACTTTGCAAAGCTCTTACAAAGCCATTATATACTTAAATCAATCAAAATTAATGCCTAAAGAAATCTTATTAAGTCAACTATCAAATTTTATTCTTCAATTTGCAAAAGAATTTTAGAGTTACCATAGGTGCCAAGTTTTGTGCCTTAGAATCTAATTTCAATCCAAGTTGATAACTAATCCTCTATGGGTATCAAATTTTTCTTTTTTAAGTTAATTTTTATTAAAATCAAGTTTTAACTTCTTCTTATATTTTTTTATATTCTTTATTTTTTCAATCTATTTTTTTCCTTAATTATAATCTTATAAATTAAGTAGAAGCCTACTTTAAAAAAAAGTAGCATTTACACCTTTAATTTTACTTTCTTTTGGACTACTATCTATTTTCTAAGATTATTTGCTATAATATTTCAAGTAAGATCTTATATAATCTAATAATTTCTTCATTCTTTTTACCTATTAGTTGTATTACATCATGATAACACAACAAGTTAATTATATGGCATACATATAGAAAACGTGCCTTGTAAGTTAAGATACATGTCTTACAAAGTCAATACGTTTTGGAGGTCGTATAGAACATTGCCATATAGCTCCTACTTAAGAATATATATGGAAGCAAGAGTGAAGCCTTCTTCCCTCTTGTCAATCTCTTTCTAGTCCTTAGACTTGTTTCAAGACTTCATAGTCTTCTTGTTTTTGGCAATAGCCATTCTAGTTTAATATTATATCATCTTTAAGTGATTTTGTAGTCTTTTTGAGTGACACATGAGTATATTGATATTTTAATTTTTTGAAGTTCATATCCTTACGATCTACATTATTAAGTAGAAGTAGATAAAAATAAATTAATTTAATAATATCTTTTAAAAAATCTTCTTAAAAGCTTCATAGATATTGTTTTGACTTTATACATATTTTTAGTTAATTGATAGTTTAAAAACTTAATAAACAAGTTAGCCATGTATCACACTTATTCATAGTTTATAGAATAAATTAACTATATGGCATATATATAAAAAACTTATCTTGTAAGTTAAAATATATGTCTTGCAAAGTCAATACGTATTAGAGATTATATAGAATATTGCCATATATCTCATAGTTAGATAATATATATGGAAGCAAAAATGAAGCCTTTTTTACTCTTATCAATGCCTTTTTAATCTTTGATCTTATTTTATAAATTTTTAACTTCTTATCTTTGACATTAGCCATTATAGTTCAATATATTACTATCTTAGAGTGATTTTTTAGTCTTTTTGAATGACTTAAGAATGTATTGAGTTTTTTTTTTTTTTTTTTTTTTTTTTTTTTTTTTTGAGATTTATGTCCTTGATAGTTTGACAAAAGTACTAATTCATTGTTCTTGTCTTGTTTTAGAAGTGAGTGGATTACTCCACTTCTATTGTTATATTTTGAATATTAGAGACAACATATTTTTAAACAAATAATTTAGTTTTTTAATATTTATTTTTTTTTAAAAAAATTGAATCATCTTTCTTTGTGAAAATTTTTATTTGACATGAGAGATTATACATTACTTTCCTTAAATTTTACTTGTGAACTTATTAAGTTGTTTTAAATAAAAGAAAAAAAATTTAGATGCTATATTTAATAGAAGTGACAATAGATTTGCAACTATTATAGATCTTTATGAGTTTGTATCATAGATATACATATTTATTCCAATAGTTACTTATATGATTAGGTAGAAGTAGATAAATATAGATTATTTTATAATATCATCAAAAGAAGCTTTTTAGAAGCTATATAGATATAATTTTGACTTTACATATGTTTATAGTTGATTAATAAGTCAAAAACTTGGTAAAAAAATTAATCATATACTACACATGTTGATAGCTTGTGGAAGAAGCTAATTATGTAGAATGCATATAGATAACTTATTTTGCAAGTTAAGACATGTATTTAACAAAGTCAACACATGTTAGAGGTCGTTTAGAAGATCACTATATAGCTTTTAGTTAGAAAGTATATATGGAGATAAGAATGAAGCCTTCTTCACTCTTGTCAATGTTACTTTAGTCTTTAATCTTGTTTCAAGACTTCTTAGTCTTTTTGTATTTAAAAATAGCTATTTTAATTTAATACTATATTATCTTTGAATGATTTTTTAATTCTTTTGAATTATACAAGAGTGTATTGAAGATATCTTTTTTAAAGATTCATATCTTTGATAGTTTGTCAACATTCTTAGAGTGGAAGTTTCATTCATCACCAATAGAAGCACTATTTCTACACATATGAAAGAAGTCCAAAGTCCATACCAAGAATTTGTGTACTTAAAGGAAGTAAGTAGATCAATCTTACAATCAAATTTAAGAAGTCTTATTTTTATAAGGACAAGGGAGACAAGAATAAGTATGCTTAAAAAATTTGATAGAATAAAATCAAAATTTTAAAGATTTGTGCAATAAGTCAAGTTCTATTTAAGATTACATCCTTTCTAATACCTTAATGGATTTACTTAAGTTTGATTTATAAGCACTCTTCTATTGAAAATTATTTTTTCTTATTTTGTAGCTCTAATAGAAAAATATTCATGACTACTTTATGATTTGAATTTATTTTTTGAAATATTTAAGGCTACATTTGGAGAAAGTAATAAAAAAAATAGTAGAAATTAAATTTATATTACTACATTGAGCGACTATATGTGCCATTGAATTCCAAAATCTTATTTATAATGTGGATTAAAATGATAAAGTCCTTAACAATCATATTTGATATAGATAGAAAGATAATATTAAAGATTTATTGTTGACAATACCAAGAATAGATTCATTGGAGCAATTTATTACTCAAGCCATTACATTCAACAATCGACTCTTTGAAAGATGTCAAGAATAAAGATTTGGTTGGAAAAATACAAGTGAAGCTAGAACGTGTTATAGACATGCAAATTTATTTCAATAATTACCTACATGATTAAATAGAATTAGATAAAAATAAAAATATTTTATAAATATATTCTAAAAAACTTTCTAAAAGCTTTATAGATATTGCTTTAATTTTATATGTGAGTATAATTAATTAATAAGTTAGAAACTTGGTCAATAAGTTAGTCATATATCACATGTATTGGTAGCTTGTGGAATAAGCTAAATATGTGGTGCACATATAAAAAACTTGCCTTGTAAGTTAAGATACATGTCTTATAAAATCAACATATATTGAAAGTCATATAGAATATTGCTACATAATTTCTACTTAAATAGTATATATAAAAGCAAGCATGAAGCCTTTTTCATTCTTGTCCACATCTTTCTAATTTTTAGTCTTATTTCAAAACTTCATAATCTTTTTATTTATAGAAATAACCATTATAGTTCAATATATTATCATATTTGAATGATTTCCTTATCTTTTCAAGTAATTTAAGAGTGAATTGATGATTTCTTTGTTCAAGATTCATGTCCTAGACAGTTTGATAAGAGTGTTAACTTATTTTTCTTTTCTTGTTTTAGAAGTGAGTCGATTATTCTACTTTTAATTAAATAATTTAATTTTCTAATACTGATTTTTTTTCTTAAAGATAGTAGATTATCAAACTTTGTAAAAATTTTGATTTGATATTAAAAATTGTGGATTTTCTCCTCTAGTTTAATTTTTTGCATTTTTTTGAATTATCTATAAAAAAAAAAAATCATGGATGCTACTTTCATTGAAAATAAAAAATAGATTTGTAACTATTATAGATCTTCATGAGTTTGTGAACATGCTAAGAGTAAGAATCTCACATATTTCTAATGTGAATCATGGAAGTACTATTCCCATATATATGGAAAAAATCAAGAGTCTATACTAGGAAGTTGTGTAGTTGAAGGAAACAAATAGATTTACCTCACAGCCAAATTTAAAAAATCTTATTTTTACAAGCATTAGAAAAATAAGGATTAATACGCTTAAGAATTTTGATGGAACTAGATCAAAACATTGAAGATTTTTTCAACAATTTAAGCTCTATTCAAAATTGTATTTTTTCCAATATTTTAATAGATTTATTGAAGTTAGATTCATATACGCAATTCTATTGAGAAGTGCTCTTTCTTGGTTTGCATCTTTGATGGAAAAAGATTCATGACTATTCTATGATTTGAATTCATTTTTTGAAGTATTTATGATTACATTTGAGAAAAGTGATGAAAAAAAGATAGTAGATACCAAGCTTGTATTGCTGCAACAAAGATCACGTTAAATGACTACATATTGTTACAACAAGGATTACATTATAATTCCTAAATCTTGCTTGTCACATGGATTGAAATGACAAAGTCTTTATCAATCAATATTGATATGGATTAAAAGATAATGTCAAAGATTTATTGTTGAGAATACCAAGAATAGATTCATTAGAGTAATTTATTATTCAAGCCATTATATACAAAAATTGACTCTTTGAAAGAAGCCAAGAATAAAGATTTTCTTGGAGAAATATAAGTCAAGCTATAGTAACACCTTCTAAGTTTTTGAAAGCTTACTTTTTTAGACGAGAGCTTGTGCAAATTCATATGATATATTTTAAATTTCTTATTAAACAATAAAAGACTCGTCATTATGTCATGGACATAAATTTATTATAATTATTATTTAAATAATATGAATGAATAGAAGTAAATAAAAGTAGATTAATTTCATAATGTCTTTAGAAAAGTTTTCTAGAAGCTTTATAGATATTGCTTTGACTTTATATGTGTTTGTAGTTGATTAGTAGATTAAAAACTTGGTCAATACATTAACTACATGCCACACATGTTGGTAGCTTATGGAACAAGCTAACTATATAGTATCTATATAAAAAATTTATTGTGCAAGTTAAGATACATATAAAGTCAACAAATTTTGAAAGTCCTATAGAATGTTGCTATATAGCTTCTAGGTAGATAGTATATGTATAGGCCAAAATGAAGCCTTCTTTATTCTTGTCAGTTCTTTTCTTTCTTCTAGTCTAGCTTCAAGAATCTATAGTTTTCTTGTCTTTTGGCAATAGCTATTTTAATTTTTTTTAATATACATACTTCTTTATTTGTATTCACTCATACTTCTTTGGAAAAATCTAATTTATTTTTACTTTTATTGAATTCTTATCCTTGATAAATTGACAAGAGTACACTTATAATATTAAAATTTTATCTTTTCTTGATTAAGAATAGATTATTTTTTTTTCTTAATAAGATAAAAGCGTATTAAAAGTTTCACATTATCCTCTTCTAAATTGATATTTTTTTGAATATTTTCTTTATTTTTAAGTTTTTTTTTACTTATCTTTAGCAATATTAGATTTTTTTTTTTTTTTCTAAATGTTATTATTGCAAAGCTTATTATAATGAAGAGTACAATGGCACAAATTTAAGAACAATTGAGAGAGATAATGCTTGCAATGCATCAATTCAATTTACCACTATAAAGAAGAATAAAGATGACAAAAAATAGAGATATAGAGATGATTGAAGCTGCTTCAATATTTATACCAAATCATATTCTTTTTCCTATAATAGAACACCATTCAAGTGCTAGAAAACCATGAATTGTCTTATTAGAGAAGTTTGATGGTACAAGATCAAAATTTTAAGAATTCATCAATCAAGTACAACTGACAATTGAACTTGAATCTCAAAGCTATTCAACTCTAAGATGACAAGTTAGGTTTATTTAAACACTACTTTTTGATTCTACATTATTATGATCATGATTTTTTCTTGAATGACATGATCCAATATTGGATATTTTAGAAGCTTTCTTGATAGAGTTTCAATCTATGTATAAAAAATATGATGTAGTTTATATTGCAACAAACAAGATCCGTATTTATGTAGTAAGAAATGAATATGTAACATTGTATATTGCATAATTTTAACAACTTGTGATTGATATCAAGTAGGATGATGTTACATTCATTAGCTAATCTTTTTATAGATTGTAATATGAGGTAAAGAATTTGATGCTTAATTTATCTAATCTTCAAATATTGAGTCAAACAATTGATTTTGCTGTAAAGTGTAACAATTGACTTTTTAAATTTTTGTATAAGAATTGCATAAGTAGTCCTTGATATTATTATAATTCAATGGCAACATCAACGTCTTTTCAATACATATCTTTGAAAGTAGAAGATATGTAAATTAATGTGATACATTTCAAATTTCTTACTAAGTAAGAAAAGACTTATTGTCATCAAAAAGGATTATTTATACATTATAGAAAAAAAAAACATATTGCTCAATATGATCCAAAGTAGTAATGCAATCATAAAATAAGAAGTATAATTATCAAAAAAAATAATTTATTAAAAATTAAATTTGTCTAGCTATAATAAAGATTGTGTAGTTAGAACCTTCTCCAATAACTAATAAAGGTCCTATTTTCTATTCAAAATCCTTTCTTTGTTTTACAATAGATATTAATTTAGGACCTAAATATCACAAAGACTTTATCTTGTTAGATTTAAGAGTCTCAGTTTATTTTTTAGATGAAGAATTTATTAAAAGTTATAACATATTTTTAATAAAGAAAACAAAATTTATTCATGTAGAAGTTATAGATGATTATCTATTATCCTCTGGAGATGTTATTCATAAAAAATTTCTTCTAGAAGTAGTAATAAATGGTCATATTAGTTTTGTGGTATTTAATATTATTAGATTTTTTAAAATTTTATTATTTTAAAATTATTATAATTAAAAAAGTATAATCTTTAAATAGATTAGATTTTTTATAATCTTAACTTTTTTGATAGTATAACTAAGAGTGTTCATAATGAATTAAAAAGTTATAAGTTTAGTATAACCAAACTTGTATTTGTAGGTGCAAGAGTTTTCTAACTTATTGCAAAAGAAGGATTACCTTGTGTTATTTATGCCATACTTATTTCTAATAGTAAAAAGACTTTATATGGTATTTTTAGTCAATATCAAGATTTTAAAGATGTATTTGAGAAGAAAAATACAAATATTCTTCCAAAATACTATTCCTATGACTATTGAATTGATCTTTAAGAAAGAGCTCAATTGCCATTTGGACCAATATATAGTTTATGACAAAATGAATTGGCTAAACTTAAAGAGTATATTAAAGAAAATCTAGCAAAGAACTTCATATGTCATTCCAAATCTTCAATAAGAGCTCTAAGTTTATTTATGATGAAAAAAAATAGATCATTATGGAAGTATGTCAATTATTAAGGATTCAATAAGATCACCATCCAAAATAGGTATTCACTACTTTTGATATCTAGATTTCTTGATTAATTGATTCAAGTTAATATCTATACAAAATAGATCTATGAAGAGTATACAATGTGATATGGATCAAAAAAGGAGTTAAATGGAAGATTATGTTTCAAATTAGGTATGGACATTTTAAATATAGTGTTATGTCTTTTGAATTCATGAATGCGCCAAATTCTTTTCAATATCTAATAAATGATATTTTTCATGATTTTCTTAAAAATTTTATTATTTATTATTTAGACGACATCTTGATCTACTCTAAGAAAACAGGAGAGGATAAACTTCACGTTTGTTGTATGTTACAAAAACTAAGAGGTGTAGAATTTTATACTAAGATAAAAATATATGTATTTTTTATATTATTCAAGTTAATTTCTTAGAATATATCATTTCAAATGATAGACTTATAATAGATCTTAAAAAAATTCAAACTATTATAGATTGGAAAATTTTAAAAATAATAAGAGATATCCAATGCTTTTTAGGATTTTTCAACTACTATTGAATCTTCATCAAAGACTTCCTTTAAGTTACAGCTATCTTTATACATTTGACTTATAAAGACAAACTTCAAAAAAATCAATAAGTGGAAGCAATATTTGAGGCTTTAAAAATTGCCTTTGTTTTTACATCAATCTTATATCACTTTGACTTTTCTAAGCTATTTTTTATGAAAACAAATGCATCAAATTTTACTTTGGATACCTTATTGCTGTAAATAGAAAATAATGATAAATTTTATTTAGTAGCTTTTTATTCCAAAAATATTTTAGCTATCCAAATCAATTATAAGATCTATAATATAGAACTTCTTGCAATTGTGGATTTATTTCAAAAATGGCACAATTATCTAGAAGGTACTTTTAATCTAGTCACCATATGTTTAGATTACAACAATCTTGAGTATTTTATATCAAAAAATATTTTGAATTTTTACTTAATCTACTAGAATATATCATTGTGAAGATTCAAATTTAAGAATATTTATCAAGTAGAAAAACAACAAGGTTTGTTAAATGCACTCTCTAAATAATCTTACCTTATATCAAAAGAAAGAAATGCTACTTTTGATCAATAAGAAATTCTCTTTAAGTGAAAGCATCTTCATCTTTGAATAATAAAATCAATACTAATTATTGATTTAATTTTTATTAAATAAGTTTAATCAAGTATGTCTTTTGATCCTCTTATTTATAATATTAAAAAAAATCCTTCAAAGTCTCATGATTCTTCTAAGTTTGAATTCAAAAACAATCTATTATATTTTTAAAGGTATTTATATGTTCTAAAAGGTGAAGCTTAAATAAGCATTCTTCAAACTTATCACAACTTTCTAACAATAAGATATTTTGGATATAATAAGACTTTAAAATTAATATACAAAGATTTTTGGTGGTTCCAAATGTGGAAGGTGATTAAAGATTTTATACAATCTTGTGATCTTTATTAAAGATCAAAAACTTCTTATTATTGATTCTACAAACTTCTTTAGCCATTATCCATTCTAAAATAATTGTGGTCTTTTCTTTCTATAGATTTTATGACAAATATTCTACTTTGAGGTTCTTATGACTCTATATTTGTAATAATAGATCATTTTACTAAGATTGTATATTTTGTATAATATACAAAATCTATCAAAGGTGAAGAAACAACTAAGCTTTTCCTTGATAATATCTATTGCTATCATGGATTACTTAAAGATATCATATTAGATAGGAGAAGTCTATTTGTTTTAAGATTTTAGAAAATAATTTTTAAGATACTAAAGATAGATATAAAATTAGCTTCAGCTTTCTATCTTCAAACTAATAGACATATAGAGCTTATAAATCAAAATTTGGAGCAGTATTTGAGGCATACCATCAACTACCAACAAGATGATTGGATAATTTTTTTACAATTGATAAATTTTGCTTATAATAATATGATGTGTTTTTCTATGTAATAATTTTTTTTAATTATGGTTAATATTTTTAATTTGATACTTTTGAATTTTCAAAAGTTAATAATCTTATGGCAAAAAAATTCGCAAATCATTTATCTAAGCTACATACAATAATGAAAGCATGACTCAAAGAGGCTCAAGAACAATAAAAGAACGATGTGAATGCCTATTACAAGGAACAACCTCATTTCTACGTTGATGATAAGATATGATTATTTCATTGTAATATCAAAACTATTCAACCTTGTGACACATTAAATTAAAATAAACTTGAACCATTTTCTATTTATGAATAAATCAATTCAGTCACTTATTGATTATATCTAATAAAATCTATGAAAATCCATCCTTTATTTGACATATTTTTTTTGGAGCCATATAAGATAGTGATTATCTTAGGAAGAAAATAAATACCACCACCTCCTATAGAAGTGGGTAATAATCAAGAATTTGAGGTGGAAGAAGACTTAGACTTGAGGTGGTAGTGACTTAGATTGGAATATCTTATTTATTGGTACACATATAATATTAATAAATATATATAGAAATAAGAAAAAAATCTTATAAATACAAAAGAAAAGATCAAAACTTTTCATCAACAACATCCATAAAATAAAAATAAAAAATATCAAACTTTTATTTCAAAAAATATGTAATTTAAAAAAGATTATATTCTACCTTCTATCTTTGTTTGTAAGTTTAAATAATTATGGCATTAAAGAAATGAAGAATCAATATCTAAGAGATTCACCTCAAGAGCTATCATATGTTGACATATCGATTGAGACATAATAATTATCATAGCCTTTAAGACGATGTAATAGGAATGAAGACCTTCAAAAATAATATGTTTTCTTCAAATAGTTAGTAAGATATAATGCATTTGATATCATGACTTTGAAAGAAAATTTCGATGTTTGGTGATTTTATTAGAGATAGAAATAATTCTTAATAGTATTACAAATGTTTTGTTTGAAGGAAGTTACAAAGATCTCAACAATGATCAAATAAGAAGGTAGTCTTTTCGTTGTAGAATAGGACATTATCAATAGTAGAGAGGATCAATCAACTACCTTCAAAGGAAATAAAGATCAAAGTATATGGCAAATATACTTTTTTGCATCTTGGACTTCTTTGACAGGTGATCACTATTCTCTATGAAACTTGTTTTTAGAAGGGAGAGTAATTTTATGAACATATATTTACTATAATTATTACTTAGATAATATGAATAAATAAAAGTATATAAAAGTAGATTAATCTTATAATATCTATTAGAAAAGTTTTTTAAAAACTTTATAGATGTTGCTTTGACTTTACATGTATTTTTAATTGATTGATAGGTTAGAAATTTGGTCAATAAATTAATTACATGCCACATATGTTGATAGCTTGTGGAATAAGTTAACTATATGGCATCCATATAGAAAACTTATCTTGTAAATTAAGATACATATTATGCAAAGTCAACATATTTTGGAGGTCTTATAGAATGTTGTCACGTAGCTCCTAAGTAGATAGTATATATAGAGGCAAGAGTGGAGCCTTCTTTACTCTTGTCAATTCTTTTTTTTTACTTTTATTCTTGTTTTAAGAGTTTATAGTTTTCTTGTCTTTTGACAATAGCCATTTTAGTTTTTTTTAATATACATACTTTCATATTTTTATTTTGTCATATTTCTTTGATAAAGTCTCAATTTTTTATTTGCTTTTATTGAATTTTTGTTCTTAACATGTTATCAAAAAGGTTTGTGCCTATGTTTTACAGAACCTAAACATAATATTCAATATAATTTAAAGAATCAATATAATCAAAAAATAAGGATCATGCTTATCAAAGAAAATAACGTGTCAAAAAATAAGTTTTTCCAACTACAATAGGGATTGTGCAATTGAAAACTTACTTAATTTATAGTAAAGGTTTAATTTATTTTTTAGACTGTTCATCTTATTTTATATTAGAAATTAATTTAAGACCAAAAAAACATAAAGTCTTATCTTTCTTAGATTCAAGATCCTCAACCTATTTTATAGAAAAAAATTATATTAAAAAATAAGATATATCCTTAGTTAAAAAAATCAAATTTGTGCATGTAGAAGTAATAGATGGTTATTGGTTGTCTTCTAAAGATGTTATATATAAGACTATTCTTTTAGAAGTACCAATTAGTAGTTATAATAATTTAGTAATATTTAATAAAATTACATCTTTCATTAACTTAATTATTTTAGAATTATTATGATTAAAAAAATATAATCCTTAAAAAGATTAGATTTCTTGTAACCTTGATTTTTTTCATAATTTAGCCTAAGATTTTATTAGACAAGTAAAAATCCATAAGATTGATACATCCAAATCATTATTGATAGGTATAAGAATTTTTATACATGCTATAAAAGAAGGATCAACTTTTTTTATATACACCATATCTATTGTTGATGGAAAAAAGTTTTCTACTAGCATTCTAAGCCAATATTAAGATTATCAAGATGTTTTTTTTTTTTTTTTTTTTTTTTTTTTTTTTTTTAAATAAATAAAAATATTCTTCCAAAGCATCATCTTTATGATTGTTGTGTTGATCTTCAAGAAAGAAATCAACCACCATTCAGACCAATCTATACCTTATTACAGAATGAATTGGCTATACTGAAGGAATACATTAATAAGAATTTAGCTAAGAACTTCATATGCCATTATAAGTCTCTAATTGGAACTTCTATCTTATTTATGAAGAAAAAAAGATAGATCTGTAAAAATATGTATAGACTATCAAAGACTCAACAAGATCACCATGAAAAATAAATATCCTCTACCTTTGATTTTATGACTTCTTGATCAACTAAATCAAACAAATAACTATGCAAAAATAGATCTATGAAGAACTTATTATTTGATATACATTAAAAAAAGAAATGAATGGAATATTACTTTTTGAATCAAGTATAGATATTTTGAATATTATGTCATGTCTTTTAGACTTACAAATGCATCAATTGCTTTTCAACATCTAATAAATGTTATCTTTTATGATTTTTTAAATAATTTTATTATTTGATATTTAGATGATATCTTAATCTTTTTTAAGAACATATATGAGCATGAAATTCATATTTGTTGTATATTACAAAAACTAAGAGATATAGGATTATACACTAAGAAAGAAAAGTAAATATTTTACACTACTCCAGTCGACTTTTTAAGATACGTTATTTCAAATGATGGTCTTATGATGGATCCTAAGAAGGTCTATACTATCATGGATTGGAAGATTCCAAAAACAATCAAAGATGTGTAATATTTTTTGAAATTTGTCAAATATTATGAGATCTTTATTAAAAAAGATTTTGAAGGTTGTGGCTCTACTTATATATTTAATATGTAAAGAAAAATTTAAGTGAAGTAGTAAAGTTGAAGCATCTTTTTAAGCCTTAAAGACAATATTTATTGCTCTACCAATTTTATATCATATCAATTTTTTCAAGGCATTCTTTATGAAAATACTCATCAAATTTTGATATGAATGTTGTTTTGTCACAAATGGAAGCAAATGATAAGTTCTATATGATATTTTTTATTTTAAATAATTTTTAGCAGCGAAGATTAACTATGAGATTTACAACAAAGAGCTTCTTATAATCATGAATTCATTTTAAGAATAGCATCGTTATCTAGAAGATGCCTTAAGTGCAATCACCATGTATATGGATGACAAGAACCTTGATTACTTCATGTCAATGTGTATTTTAAATTGTTATTAAGCTCATTGAAGCATGTCTTTATCAAGATTTGATTTCAAGATTATTTATCAACTTAAAAAATAATAAGATTTATTAGATGACTTTTTTAGACATTCTTATGTTGTATTAAAAAATATATATATCTTTTAATCAACAAAGAATGATTTTCTTAAAGCCAAAGTATTTTCACCTTTGAGCAATGAAATCAACATTAATTGTTGACTCAATCTTTTTCAAGTAAGTTCAATTGAATATGATTCTTAATCATCTTGTTTATGATATTAAGAACAATTCTTTTAATTCTCATGATTCTTTTAAATTTTAGTTTAAGAATAATCTATTCTATTTTAAGAAAAAATTATATATTCTAAAAAGCAAAGCATGACTATATATTTTTTAAATTTGTCATGACTTTTTAATAGCCATACATTTTGGATAGAGTAAGACTTTGGAACTTATATCTAGAGACTTTAAGTGGCCTCAAATGTGAAAAGTAATTAAAGACTTTGTACAAACATGTGATATTTGTTGAAGTTCCAAACCTCCTTATCATCAATCTTATAGACTTCTTTAACCACTACCTATTTTGGAACGACTATAGTCTTTTGTTTCTATGGATTTTATCATAGATCTTCTAGTGTTAAGTTTGTATGATTTTATATTCTTAATAGTAGATTATTTTATTAAAATAATATATTTTGTATCATGCATAAAATCTATCATATATAAAGAAATGACTAAGTTTTTATTTGACAATATCTATTGCTATTATAGATTTTCCAAAGATATTATATCAGATACATGGATTCAATTTGTATCAAGTTTTTGAAAAATCTTTTTTAAGATTTTAAAAGTAGATAAAAAACTTTCTTGATTTTTCAACTTCAAATTAGTAGACAAGCAAAATACGTAAATAAAATTTTAGAGTAGTATTTAAGGCTTATTATTAATTATCATGAAGATGATTGGATAATTTTTTTGCCACTAATAGAATTTACTTATAATAATATGATATATTCTTTAATTTAATAAATACCTTTGTTTGCTAATTATGATTATCATCTATGACTTAATATTTTTGACTTCTCAAAAGTTAATATTCTTATGACAAAAGATTTAGAAAATTATTTATCAAAGCTACCTACAACAATAAAGTATCATAGACATACATATGTAAGCCAATAATTACTTGTATAAATAGGTAGAAATAAATAAAAGTAGGTAAAATCAAGATAATTCTATAATATCTTCTATGGAAGCCTTATAGACGTTGCTTTGACTTTATAGGTGTCTTTAATTGACTATTTGGATTAGAAACATAGTCAACAAGTTGGCCATATACCACACATGTTGTTATTTTGAAGACCAAGCTAATTATGTGGTCTATACATAGAAAAAGTTGCCTTGTAAGTCAAATCATGTATCCTACAAAATCAACACATATTGGAGGTCCTATAGAACATCGCCACGTAGCCCCTAATTAGATAGTATATATAGAGAGAAGAATGAAGTCCTCTTGACTCTTGTCAACTCTTTTTTTACTTCTAGTCTAGTTTCAAGAGTGTCAAGTTTTCTTGTCTTTTGGCAATAAGCCTTTCTAATTTCTTTTAATATATGTACTTCCTTATTTATATTTTGTCACTCTTTCTTTGATACGGATTTTATTGATTTATGCATCATCTTTTAATTCATATTCTTAATAGATTGACAAGAATACACTTACAATTTTAGAGCTTTATTTTGTCTTGATTAAGAGTAGATTACTTCTTTCTCATAATAAGATATAAGCTTATTAGAAGTTGGAGATTATCTTCTTCTAAACTGATATTATTCTTAGTATTTTTTTTGACCTCAAGTCTTTTTTTTTACTTATCTTAAGTGATATTAGATATTTTTTTGAGTCTTATTATGACAAAGCTTGTTGAAATGAATAGTACAATGGCACAAATGTAAGAGCAATTAAAGGAGTTGATGCTTGCAATGCATCAACATAGCTTACTACCACAAAGATCAACAAGAATGGCAAGAAGTGAGGATATAGAGATGATTAGAGCTGCTTCAATATCTGCACCAAATCATGTTCTTCTACCCATAATAGAATATTATTTAAGTATTAGAGAACCAAAATTACTTTGCGCAAGAAGTTTGATGATACAAGTTCCAAATTTTGAGGATTTATTAATCAAGTATAATTTGTGATTGAACTTCAACCTCAAAGCTATCTAAATCTAAGATCTTAAGTTAGATTCATTAGTATACTTCATTCAGGTTCAACACTATCATGGTTTTCAACTTTTCTTGAACGATGACATCAAACATTCGATAATCTGGAGGTATTTTTGGCAGAATTTCGGGCCATGTACGGAGAACATGATGCAACTCTTTTTGTAACCAATAAGATTTATATTTTGCAATAAGACAACCGATCTGTAACGTTATAAGCTTTACAATTTTGACAACTTGCAATTGATATCAAGTGGGATGATGTTGTACTTATTATTCAATTTTACTATGGATTACAATATAAAGTAAAGAAATTGATGCTCAACTTACCTAATCTTCAAACATTGAGTCAAATAATTGACTTTGCTGTGAAATGTGACAATCAACTTTTTGAATTATGATCTGAGAGTTGTACAAATGGGCCTCAATGTTACTACAATTTGATGGCAATACCGATATCTCTTCAATACATACATTCAAAAGTAGAGGATATGCAAATTGATGCAATATATTTTAAACCTCTTACTGAGCAAAAAAAGACTTGTTGTCAAGAAGAAAGATTGTGCTAATATTTTGGAAAATCTAAACACACTTTTCAACATTATGCAAAGTAGCGACAAAATCACAAAATGAAGAACACATCTCTCAAAGAAGACAAAGTGTCAGAAAATGAATTTGTCCAACTATAATAAGGACTATGCAGTTGGAATCTTATACAATTTCCAATAAAGGTCCTATCTTCTCTTTACAACCCTCTCTTTATTTTATAATAGATGTACATTTAGGACCTAATAATTATAAAGCCTTTGCCTTGATAGATTCAGAAGCCTCAAATTAATTTTCAGACATAGATTTTGTTAAAAGTCATAAAATACTATTATTACAAAAAATCAAACTTGTTCATATAGAAGTCATAGATGGTCGTCTTTTATCTTCTGGAGATGTTATTCATAAAACACTTCCTATAGATATAGCAATAAATAGTCAAAATAGTTGCCTAATCTTTAATATAATTAGATCTCCCTCTAATCCAATCATTTTTTGTTTATCATGGTTTAAAAAGTATCATCCTTGCATAGATTAAAGTTCTTGTATCCTTAACTTGTCTAAAAGCATAAAAAGAGTAAAATTAATCTAGTAGAAAGTCATAAGTCTAGTGCAATTAAACCTACATTTGTAGGTGCAAGAGCTTTCTTGCATGTTACAAAAGAAGAGTGTCAAGGACAAGAACTCGATGAAAAACAATTCAGACAAGTGAGCCTTCACTCAAAGATAGGTAACAAAATATATATAAACAAGTATATATATTGAAAGAAGAACTGGAATGGCTATTGCCAAAAGACAAGAAAACTAGAGATCCTTGAAACTAGACTAGAAGCAAGAAAGGAGTTGACAAGAGTGAAGAAGCCTTCACTCTTGTCTCTATATATACTATCTAACTAAGAGCTACATGGCGACATTCTATAGGACCTCCAATATGTGTTGACTTTGTAGGGCACATGCCTTGACTTAGAAGGTAAGTTTTTCTACGTATAGGCCACATAGTTAGCTTGATCTTTAAGCTAACAACATGTGTGGCACATGGCCAACTTACTGACCACGTTTCTAATCCAAAAAGTCAATTAAAGACACCTATGAAGTCAAAGCAGCGTCTAGGAAGTTTCTAGGAAGCTTCCATATTAAATATTATAGAATTAACTTACTTTTACCTACTTTTATTTACTTCTACCTATTTCTATATGTAATTATTAGCTTACATGATTATGGCCGTGACATTACCCCTCCTTCTAGGGACGAGTTCCACGAGGAGCGGTCATCATATGTTGAGGAAATCTATGATGCGATGAATTATATTCGCTACATACTCTGATCTCTGTTCTCTTCGAAGATGATTGATAGGGCCTCCCAACCATCGGTAGTGTCTCATACTAGGGCGGGAAGACCATCCAGTTATTTGATCATTGTTGAGGCCTTCGTAACTTCCTTCGAATAGAATATTTGGAACACCATCAAGAGTTGTTTCTACCTCTAGCAAAATCACCAAACATCGGGAGTCCCTTCCCAAATCGTGATACCAAACGCGTTGTATCTCACCATCTATTCGAGGAAGAACATGTCATTCTTGAAGATGTTCATCTCGATTGCGTCGTCTTGAAGGTTGTGACAATCGTAATGTCTCGTCCGGCAGGTCAGCAAATGAAGGCTCTTGTGTTAAATCCATTGGTTGTTGGTTCTCCATCTCCTGAGCGCCACTACTACAACGAAGCTACGAACAAGAATTGAAAGTAGAATGTTATCTTGCCTAGATGTTGTTTCTTTTATAAAGAAGGTTTTCATCTTGATTTTGATGGATGTCATCGATGAAAAGCCTCCACCGCCTTTGCTGCATTTGTAAGATTCTTCATTGGCTCCCATGTGCATTCACTAATATCATATCCGCGCCAATGGACAAGATACTCTATTTTATTTCGATGCCGCCTTGAATCTAAGACTTCTTCTACTTCAAACTCTTCATTATTGTCCACTTCTATAGGAAGAGGTGGAGCTTGTCGTCTTCTTGGTATGTCCACTGTCTTGTATGGTTCAAGAAGAGACACGTGGAATATTGGATGGATTTTCATTGTCTTCGGTAGATGTAAACGATATGCAATTGGATTGATTTGTGTAGAAATAGAAAATGGTCCCAGCCTTTGATAGTCCAACTTGTCGCAAGGACGAGTGGTCTTGATATTACGACGAAGTAGCCATACCTTATCACCCATGTTGAGTTGGGATTGCTCCTTACGATATACATCTGCGTTTATCTTTAATCGTTCTTGAGCTTCTTTTAATTACGCCTTCATTATTGCATGTAACTCTGACAACCGATTTGCCATATCTTTTGCTGCAGGATTATCAACTTTCGAAAAATCAAAAGCATCAAGTTGTAGATAATAGCCATAATTGGCAAAGAAAGGTGTTTGTTGCGTGGAGGAATGTACCGTATTATTATAAGCAAACTCTGCCAATGGCAGAAGGGTTGTCCAATCATCTTGTTGGTAGTTGATGGTACACCTTAAATACTGGTCCAAGACTTGGTTTACGCGCTCTGTTTGTCCATCAGTTTGAGGATGGAAAGCGAAAGATAGCTTTATGTCCACTTTTAAAATCTTGAAAAGGGTCCTCCAAAATCTTGACACAAATTGAGTTCCCCTATCCGATATGATATCTTTAGGTAATCCATGATAGCGATAGATATTATCAATGAAAAGCTTAGCTGTTTCTTCACCTATGATAGATTTTGTACATGGCACAAAATGTGACATCTTGGTGAAACGATCTACTATCACAAATATAGAATCATAAGATCTTGAGCTTGGAAGATCTGTGATGAAATCCATAGAAACAGAAGACCATGCTTGTTCTGGTATAGGTAATGGCTGAAGAAGTCCGTAAGGTCGATGACGAGGAGTTTTTGATCTTGAACAAATATTACATGATTGTACAAAGTCTTTGACTGACTTCCACATTTGTGGCCACCAAAAATCTCTTGATATGAGTTCCAAAGTCTTATTATATCCAAAGTTCCCTGCTGCTGAAAAATCATGACGTGCTTGAAGATCACGTAAACGTGCTTCTCCTTCTGGAACATATAGGCGTCCTTTAAAATATAATAGGTTATTCTTGAACTCGAACTTAGAAGAATCATGAGACTTGGAAGAATTATTCTCAATATCATGAACAAGAGGGTCTAAGGACATACTGGACTGGATTTGCTTCAAAAAAGTTGAATCAACAGTCAATGTTGATTTCATTGCTCGGAGATGAAATTGCTCCGGTTTCAAGAGGACCGTTCTTTGTTGCTCAAAAGCTGCATCTCCTTCTTTTGGTGCAAAATAAAAACGTCTAGACAATGCATCAGACAAACCTTGTTGTTTTCCTGGCCGATAAGTGATAATAAACTCGAATCTTGACAAAGACATACTCCAACGAGCTTGACAACGATTCAACACGTTGTCGTACTACGTGCTTTCCTACTCGAGAATGCGCCAGGCGTCTGGCTGTAGAAGGTAGTATAGAGATTTGCCAATAGTCAAGCAGTCTATCAGTTTTTGACTGCTAGAATACAAACAATTGCAAGAATATACCGTAAATCTATACGGATGCCCTTTGACTGCTTGTTGGAGTCCTTTTTGTCCCAACTGGTAGGTCTCTAGACGTTACAAAGAACCCCGAACAACCCAATCTGCTAATCTTTGATACCGCTTTGTACTTACGATCTTGTATCCACTGACTGTCTTGTTAGATTAATCCAATAAATTTCATTCACTCCACATACTCAATCCTATAGATATCCTTTTAATCCTTCAATCACAGACGTAACTCGATTTCACAAAACAGTCAAGAATAATCAAACCCACTCATTAAAAAATCCCGATTCACCATTACAACACTCACTTCAGCAACGATTGTCTGAGTCTTCCCAAAACTCTATGAAGAAGAAAAATCCAATTCTCCGTCTTTTCTTCCCCGACTCGAAGCATGAAGCTCCTCTCCAATCTCCTTGATCTTCAAAAACTTCCTATGAAAAAAAACTAGTAACCTTCCCAAGAGCTTGAAGCTAGCTCTTCCCTATCTTCAAAAAAAAACCTCCCCCCTGATCTCATTCTTCCCCTAACCTTATCCTCTGAATTTCTTCAATCTTTCGTCTTGGATCCAGAATTGGCTCCCATCGTCAGAGCTTAGATCCGAAATTGGCTCCCGCCGTCAAAGCTTTCTCATCCGTTTTTACCTTTAAGAGATCCATTTACCGAAAACAACCTTCCTTGAAACGGCATAGAGAATAGGACAGCCTGAAACAGAATCGAAACCCCGTACTCGGGTCCACATTGAGTCGCCCGACCAATTCAGGTCTCATATTGAGTAAGATGCCCATAGTAACCTGGATGTTCCAGTAATTAGACTGCATTGGGTTGCCCGACCAATGCAGGTCTCATATTGGGTAAGAGGACCCGGATTGGATGTCTTGAAATTAGATCCAATTGGCTCTTCGAACCAGACACGCTGAGGCCCATAATAAGACCTGGATTTTTCCGTAATTAGACTGCATTGGGTTGCCCGACCAATGCAGGTCTCATATTGGGTAAGATGCCCATAGTAACCTGGATGTTCCCGTAATTACTCTGCATTGGGTTGCCCGACCAATATAGGTTTCATATTGGGTAAGGGGACCCATAGTAAGACCTGGATTTTCCTGTAGTCAGACTGCATTGGATTGCCTGACCAATTCAGGTCTCATATTGGATAAGAGGACCCAGATTGGATTCTCGAAATTGGATCCAATTGGCTCTTCGAACCAGGCTCATCCGTCGCATGAATTGGTCCTTTTCCTTCCTGCTAACTCCCGTTATTGGAATCGAACGGAGCATTTTAGTATGCCCCGGCTGACTGTAACGGGGTGACTGAACCTGACTACTCAGTATTTGCACTGGAGTTGGTCGTTGCTCCCAATATTCGAGGTAACTGAATATTAATAAAAGTCCCCTTTCTTTATATTTTCACTGTATACTCGTGTTACAATACGACATCCACCCCCTCTGAACCTACACATCCTCCGGTATGCACCAATTTACCCAATTGATGTTTGATTCAGAATACATCCTCTACGTCTTTGTCTTGTTCGTTTTCGTCACCTTCATTATCCAAATCACTTTCATCTTCTTGCTGCGGAATCTCTATACCTTCATTAAGGTCTTTCATATTCATCTCTGCATGTCTTTGTTTAAATATTTTTACTCGCTTCTCTGCAATTGGTATTTTCAATTTTGTACCATCTAACTCCCGTAACGAGTAAGTCACATTATCATGAACAGTTGTTACAACATATGGTCCAAACCAACGTTTTGAAAATTTCCACAAAGTACTATGTTGATTATGCAGACTATTGTCATAAACAAGTCCCAGTCACCTTCCTCGATTACTTTTGGTCTCAATCGATGTTGCTTATCGAATCGCGCCTTGTTTTTTAACCTTGTTCTTTTTAACCTTTCCAATGCTATTTGCACATCTTCCCATGGTAGCATACTCCAAGTAAGTACCTTTTCTTCAATCGACATAATTGATTTTTGACCTATCATAAGTTCTACTGGCATATATCCTGTCACCGAACTATGTGTTGTTCGATCAACCCATAATGCAAATGACAAAAGCCATGGCCATTCTTTAACTTTTCCATTACAAGCTTTAACCAATGCTTTCACAATCGGCGGGTGACCGCGTTCGCTTTTTGCATTCCCTTCTGGATTATAAGCAGTAGTCAGTGATAGTTTAACTCCACATCTTTCAAAGAACTTACGAGCTTCTTGTGCATTTAATTCTCCACGATCTGTAGTGATTTTTTCAATGCATCTATAGCGGCAAATGACATCTTCAAGCAAAAACCTACAAATCCCCTCTATAGATTTTGTTCTCAATGCTCTTCCTTCTACTTGATTTGATAAATCTTCACAAACTAAAACCAAATATCTCATCTCACATAATACAACCGGCATAATAACCAAATCAACAACCCATTTAAAATGAATAGCCAGAGGATATGTAGGATGAAGACCATCTCGATGTCAGATATTAGAATACGATTGACGGATTTCACATGACTCTACAAATGAGAGCACATCTAGATACATATTTTTCCACCAATATCGTTCCTTGAGTTTAGCAAAAGTAGCCCAGATTCCTCTATGCCCTGCCCATAAACTATCATGAAACTCCTTTAATAATTTTAGTTTTTCTTCCTTTTTGCCTATCACTCGTTGTGGCATCCCAATTCCTTTCTTCGGTCTCTTCCATAAGAATCCATCTCGAAGTAAAAATCCATATGCTTTTTTTCTTATTTGTTTGAATATTTTTGTAGACCAATTCCCCTGCTTAGTCAAGGTATTCAAGTAATGACCAATATTCAATAATTCTCCTTCATAAGATTCTTCAAGAAATAGCTTGTCTTCTTTGATGAGATTTGATATTGAATAGAATTTCAATCCAACGTCATCAATGTCTTCAACCATTTCGTCTTCCCTCTTGTATCTTGCTCGAGATAGCATGTCTGCTACTAAATTGTCCTTCCCAGTAATATGCTTAAATTTTGGATTTAGTGACTTAATATAAGCAATCCATCTCAACATTGCAATATCTGGCGTTGAACAGTTAATAATCATTCCAAGCAATGGCAAGCAATCTGTTTCAATTACTACTACTGCCCCAATCAAATAGTCCTTTTCAGCTTTCATAGCCGAAACGACTCACCAAAGTTCTCTTTTGACTTGCGAATATGCACGTTGACGGATACTTAAAACTTTAGCCCCAAATCGAACTACAAATCTACTCTCATTTGAATCATCTTGACCCACAGCCCATCCAAAGGCAATTGGACTAGTGTCCACAGTAAGAATCACTGGTCTATTACACTTATAATCAACCTTCCTCAATATTGGAGGTGACATCAATAATTTCTTCAATCTTTGCATTGTCTGAATATGCCTTTCTTCACATTTAAATCGGTAACCCTTGCATAACAGTTCATATAATGGATCCGCTATGTGAGCAAAATGAGGGATCCAAATTCGATAAAATATACATGCACCCAAAAACCTACGAACCTCTGTTAAAGAATCACAATCCTCTTTCATCCTTCCAATTGCATCAACTTTAGTCCGATCTGGTTTTCTTCCGTAAGATCCACATAAATGTCCAACAATTACAACCTCTCGTACTCCAAATACTGACTTCATACCCGATAATGTAAGATGAACTTCTCCAAGCCGAGTTAAAATCTTTTCACAATCTTGTATATGATCAACAACATATTTGGGACACCCCCTCGTATCTAAAGTTTCATCCTTGTCTCCTTCTCTGCACCCTTTTATAGGAACATCATCCAGAAAAGGCATAGTCTTTTTCGGAATAAAATCTCTCAATACCTTATTCATCCCATTCATCATATGCGCAACTGAGTTAGTCACGCCTTGAGAAAGAGTACACATTCTAACCATTCCAAGTGGTGTCCTCATTGTTGTCATATCTCTACTTCCTTTGGTAAGTTGAAATTGATCATAACCTGAATACAAGTCACCCATTGAATAGATTGCCCTTCCAGCAAACGCCTCAGCAAATTCATCCACAATAGGTCCAATTCCTGCATTCTTGACAATTATTGCATTCAACGGTTGCATATCTTGAATAAACCATAGTGACCCATTCTTCTTAGGTACTGTAAACCATCGACTAGAATACGGCGCAAACGAGGGTTTCAATATTTTCATCTTTATCTTTTCTTTCAATAGTTCCATCAATTTAGGTAAATGTACCCTCGGTACTGGAATCGGTCTTAGATTCTAAGGTACATGTGGTACAATGAAGATAACCATAGTTGTTACAATATTTGGATCCACACACCCAATTTCATGAGATTCGAAGGCAAACGATCTACCTTGTTTAGCCAACATCTTTTTGAAGCAAGTAATTTCCTCTGGCAATAAAGAACCATTAGAACCAATCTTCAATTCTTCAAAAGTCTCTTTAGTAAACTGATGTCCAATATTCATTGGATCTCTTAAACTTGCTTCTTTTGATGCTTCTCCCATTTGTTGTTTAAAATCTTGTGCTAATGGTCCAGCAACAGGCTTTACCTTCTTATCTGCCATTTTATATCTTGTCTCTACAGTGACTTCTGGTGCTTGAAAAGATTCGAGCATGGTATAAACCTCTCTTGAATAAATCTCAACAATCTTATCATTATCCCCTAACCCAATAGATGTAATCAATTCCAATGAATCTTCCAGTCCATTTTCTTCATAAACACCCAAAATCCTCTCATCATCTTGCAATGTACCTAACTTGCATAATTGTCCTTCAATATCATATAATCTTTTTCTTTCTTTTCTTTTAAAATCATCAACTTTCTTATACATAATATTTCCATTCTC
The DNA here is from genome assembly GCF_059467195.1 of Physcomitrium patens. NCBI lineage: Eukaryota > Viridiplantae > Streptophyta > Bryopsida > Funariales > Funariaceae > Physcomitrium > Physcomitrium patens. The sequence continues at coordinate 17,070,835 of NC_143421.1, forward strand.
CAATATACCATTAAAACTTGCATCAAAGGCACCTTCATCTCGCGAGAGTACCTCCTCTTTTGTACCTCCATAATCTCACTTTACAGTGGTACCTCCTCAAAATCCTTAAATCCTTCAACAATCTTTGGCAATGGTTTCTCCCTCAACCTATCTCGATTCCATTCATGGTTAGGAGGTACTATTAGAAATTGTACAGCTTTCCTCCCATCTTCGCTCCGTACCCTTGCATAAGCAGAACCATCGTCAAATACTTTTGTTTCCATCCGTGTTGCTGTAATATAAGGTTGTCCTAAAATCAACGGATAAGACGTTGTATCCTGAACAAAGAAATGTTGCTCCGTCGCAACATCCCCAATCCGAATTTTGACATCTGGACAAGTTCCATATAATTCGCCCCGTGTGTTATTAGCTGCTCGAATTGCCCATCCATGTTCCATATCAATTGGCCATTTTTGTTTCTTATAAAGACCTTTAGACATGAGATTTATTTCAGAACCATGGTCAACTAAAGCAACTATTGGTTCTTTTATATCTCTTACTTTCACCAATACCTCAGTAGTTGCCCTTGTCCAATGTTTCCGAGTATAATGGCTCAAAGTTTTCATTTTCTTGTCACTAGAATCTTCGAAACGTACTCGTTGATTATACCCATTCTTTTCATTTGTTGGTTGCTTGTAACCAATACCAACCTCTTCTTCATCTCTATATATTCTTGCATCAATAGCATGACTCATTCCAGTTTCGTCCATTAATTATCTCTTTCGCTTAATGCTGTCAATGATAACATCATGAAACTCCTTCTTTGCAATTCCCAAGACTTCTTTCAATGTGAATTCCACCTTAGCATTTAATATACGTTCTTCCAACACCCCTTTCAAATTTGTTGCCGCTTCAATGTCAGAAAGTAGCTTATAAGCAATTGATTTGCCTTTATCTTTTGTCTCCTTTTTTTTTTCTCCCAATGATGCTAAGGTATCTTTTACAGGCAATTCTTATGAAGCTGCCTCCCGAGCCTTGTCTCCTCGAGTTTACCTCTTAGAAGAATTTCCTTCTCTAGTATCATCAAAATTTCCTCGTCTCTTTTCTTCCATCAAAGCTTCATGTTGGCTCTTAGCAATATATGCATGAACTGAAAGAGACTCAACAGGATCCTCCCAACCTGTTCTACCTCGTATTGTAGCTGCAGTTCTCAATAATGCTTCTCGAGGTAATTTCCCTTCTTGCATTGTAGAAACGGCAGAAGCCCAAAACTCACTAGTTTCCGTACTTCCACCAATTCCATCGTCTACTCTAGCACCATAACTTACACTTTCTCGTGCTGCTATTTCATACTCTTTTAGGTAATCTTGAACTAATGCTCTCATTCCTCCCTTGCCAAAATTGGTTTGAAGAAGATCCTCTCTATTTTTCAATACTATCTTTCCATCTTTCCAGCAAATAATTCCCTGCCGTATCATATTATTAAATTCATTGCAATCTTTTCTAGTGTGTGAAGCGTCATCACACCAAATGCATCTTTGTACATATCCTTGTTTTGAAACATTCTTCAAATTATTTATAGAAGTATTCTCTTCAAGTCTTGCCAATTTGATTTGAAGATCTCGCATTCCTCGTATAATTTCTTCCATCCCCATATCTGCTTTCTTTGATAAGGATGTCGAAGGTTGAACTGTAGGCATTGTTGGTGGTGTTGTACGTATTGGAGCTTTGGGTGCTTGTACTGTTTTCGGAATATTGCTCCTATCCTTCCTCCTTTCTCTTTTTATAAGCAACCCCACTGCATCTTCAACGTTCTTCCACTTTGTTGTCAATCCTTCATCTTCTACTTTGTCTTCAAGAAGAAGTTCTAATTTCCCTTGCAATTCTCCATCAGCAGCTTGAAGAAATAGATCAACTTTGTTCGGCTCTAATGTCAATTTTTCTACCTTCGATAATTGAGAGTACTGCCTTTCAAATTCCCTTAGTAGCTCTGTTGCTTGCAAATTCTTATTGGGCCGTTCAATCCATCCCAGAAACAGCTTCTTAGTAACATGATCAGCATCTTCCAAGAAATATTCGTCTTTCAATGCATGTGAAAAATCCTCCCATGAATTCCCACAACGATCCGTAATCGATGTAATGTAGTCCCTTATCTCCGGTATCGTGGCAAGTCCAAATAGTGCAACCATTTTCTTCTCTGAAACCCGATTTAATTCCATTTCACGAACATAACATCTTAAATACCTTGAAATATTCCTCCCATTAAATTGATCAATTTTATTGACCACTGCTTGCAATGCTTTGGTTACCTAAGCTTCCTTTCGATCATTGCTTTGCTGTTGCTGCATTGATAATGAGAAGGCTTGAAACATACTAGCAATAGACGGATCCATGTGCATACCTTGTCCTTTAGAAGAATCCCCACCAGAAAGTCCTCCCAAAAATCCTTCAAAATTTTTATTTTCGTTTTCCATAAAATAAAGATAAAATCAACCGAAATCCAATACCTTCCACCTCAAGCTTTCACGTCGGGTTCACCACTTTTGTCGTATTACGTGCTTTTCAACTGAAGAACGTGCCGGGCGTCTGGCTGTAGAAGGTAGTATGGAAATTCGCTAATAGTCAAGCAGTCTATCAGTTTTTGACTGCTGGAATACAAACGACTCCAAGAATATACCATAAATCTATACGGATGCCCTTCGACTGCTTGTCGAAGTCCTTTTTGTCCCAGCCGGTAGATCTCTAGACGTTACAAAGAACCCCGAACAACCCAATCTGGTAATCTCCGATATCGCTTTGTACTTACGATCTTGAATCCACTGACTGTCTTTTTAGATTAATCCATTAAATTTCATTCACTCCACATACTCAATCCTATAGACATCCTTTTAATCCTTCAATCACAGACGTAACTCGATTTCACAAAACAGTCAAGAGTAATTAAACCCACTTCATTAAAAAATCCCGATTCACCATTACAACACTCACTTCAGCAACGATTGTCTGAGTCTTTCCAAAACTCTATGAAGAAGAAAAATCCAATTCTCCATCTTTTCTTCCCCGACCCAAAGTATGAAGCTCCTCTCCAATCTCCTTGATCTTCAAAAACCTCCAATGAAAAAAAACTAGTAACCTTCCCAAGAGCTTGAAGCTAGCTCTTCCCTATCTTCAAAAAAAAACCTCCCCCCTGATCTCATTCTTCCCCTAACCTTATCCTCTGAATTTCTTCAATCTTTCGTCTTGGATCCAGAATTGGCTCCCATCGTCAGAGCTTAGATCCAAAATTGGCTCCCGCCATCAGAGCTTTCTCCTCCGTTTTTACCTTTAAGAGATCCATTTACCGAAAACAACCTTCCTTGAAACGGCATAGAGAATAGGACAGCCTGAAACAGAATCGAAACCCCGTACTCGGGTCCACATTGAGTCGCCCGACCAATTCAGGTCTCATATTGAGTAAGATGCCCATAGTAACCTGGATGTTCCAGTAATTAGACTGCATTGGGTTGCCCGACCAATGCAGGTCTCATATTGGGTAAGAGGACCCGGATTGGATGTCTTGAAATTAGATCCAATTGGCTCTTCGAACCAGACACGCTGAGGCCCATAGTAAGACCTGGATTTTTCCGTAATTAGACTGCATTGGGTTGCCCGACCAATGCAGGTCTCATATTGGGTAAGATGCCCGTAGTAACTTGGATGTTTCCGTAATTACTCTACATTGGGTTGCCCGACCAATATAGGTTTCATATTGGGTAAGAGGACCCATAGTAAGACCTGGATTTTCCTGTAGTCAGACTGCATTGGATTGCCTGACCAATTCAGGTCTCATATTGGGTAAGAGGACCCGGATTGGATTCTCGAAATTGGATCCAATTGGCTCTTCGAACCAGGCTCATCCGTCGCATGAATTGGTCCTTTTCCTTCTTGCTAACTCCCGTTATTGGAATCGAACGGAGCATTTCAGTATGCCCCGGCTGACTGTAACGGGGTGACTGAACCTGACTACTCAGTATTTGCACTGGAGTTGGTCGTTGCTCCCAATATTCGAGGTAACTGAATATTAATAAAAGTCCCCTTTCTTTATATTTTCACTGTATACTCGTGTTACAACACGACAACGCGTGCTAACATGAAATACTCGAGGTTCTTGTGATCTGTATACATAGTGACTGGACTAGAAGCACCTTCTAGATAATGATGCCATTCTTGAAAGGAATCCACGATTGCAAGCAGTTCTTTATCGTGGATCTCATAATTGATCTCGGTTGCTGAGAATTTTCTTGAATGAAAAGCTATCGGATGAAGTTTGTCATCTGTTTCCATTTGTGACAAAACTGCACCCAAGGCAAAATCGGATGCGTTTGTTTTCATAAAAAATGCCTTGGAAAAGTCAACACAATATAAGACTGGTGCAAATACAAACGATGTCTTCAAGGCTTCAAATGCTGCTTCCGCTTCTTCATTCCATTGGAATTTGTCTTTATTGGTCAAGCATGTAAGTGGAGCTGCAACTCTTGAAAAGTCTTTGATCAAGATCCGATAGTAATTGGCAAATCCCAAGAAACATTGGACATCTCTTACTGTCCTTGGAATCTTCCAATCCATGATTGTCTGGACTTTCTTAGAATCCATTATGAGACCATCATTTGAAATGATGTATCCTAAAAAGTCAACTTGAGTAGTGTGAAATACACACTTTTCCATCTTGGCGTACAATCCTGCATCTCTAAGTTTTTGTAATACTTGACGAACATGTATTTCATGCTCTTCGACATTGTTAGAATAGATCAAGATATCGTCTAGGTAGCAGACAATAAAATTGTCTAAGAATTCATGAAATACATCATTCATGAGATGTTGAAAAGCAACTAGTGCATTTGTGAGTCCAAAAGGCATGACATTATATTCAAAATGTCCGTATCTGGTTCGAAACGCAGTCTTCCATTCATCTCCTTCCTTGATTCTTACAAAATTATATCCTCCTCTTAGATCTATTTTTGTATAAATCTTAGCTTGATTCAACTGGTCATGGAGTCCTGATATCAAAGGTAATGGATACCTGTTCTTGATTGTGATCTTGTTGAGTCCTCGATAGTCAACATACATTCGCAAAGATCCATCTTTTTTCTTTACGAATAGAATTGGAGCTCCTGCTGGAGATTTTGAATGGCGTATGAAATTCTTCGCTAAATTCTCGTCAATATTTGTCTTGAATTTAGCCAACTCATCTTGCGATAAACTGTAAATTGGTCCAAATGGTGGCTGAGTTCATTCCTTGAGATCGATTGAACAATCATATGGACGATGCTCAGGAAGAATATCTGCATTCTTTTTCTCAAAAACGTCTTGATAATCCTGATATTGACTTGGAATGCCACTTGAAGTCTTTACGCTTTCAGAAATAGGTGCAACATAAATAGCAAAAGTTGATCCTTCTTTTGATGCGTATATAAATGCTTTTGCACCTATAAGTACAGGTTTTACTATACTAGATTTATAACTTTTTACTTGGTTGGTAGAACTATTAATAATGCTTTGGAAAAATTCAAGTTTACGAGAATTCCAATCTATTTGAGGGTTATATTTTTCTAGCCAGGATAAACCTAAAATAACTGGATTGGACGGGGATTTAATTATGTTAAAAGTTATGTAGCTAACATGACCGTTTATTGTTACTTTTATAGGGCGAGTTTCATGAGTGACATCTCCAGAAGACAAAGGACGGCCATCAATGACTTCTACATGTACGGGTTTAGTTTTCTGTACAAAAGGTATTTTATGACTTTTAACAAATTGTTCATCTAAAAAACATGCTGAGGCTTCCGAATCTAATAAAGCAAAGGCTTTGTAATTCTTAGGTCCTAAATATAATTCTATTATAAAACAAGAAGAGTGTTCTGAGGAGAGGATAGGACCTTCATTAGGAATTGTACAAGGTTCCAGCTGCACGGTCCCTATTGTAGCTGGACGAATCTGTTTTCCGACATGTTGTCTTCTTTGACCGCCGTACCCCTCATTTTATAGTTACGTTGTTTCTTTGGACAATGTTGAGCAGTGTGCTTAGGTTCTCCGCAGTATAAACATAATCCTTCTTGACGACGACAAATCTTTTCTTGCTCAGTTAGGGGTTTACAACATACCGCATCAATTTGCATGTCTTCTACTTTCGAATGTACGTTTGGCAAAGATGCAGATGTTGCCATTGAGTAATAACGTTGAGGTTCTCGTGTACGACTCTCGAATTGAAATTCAAAAAGTCGATTGTCACATTTTATCGCAAAATCGATTGCTTGACTCAAAGTTTGAGGATCAGGTAAGTTGAGCATCAATTTCTTTACTTCGTATTGCAATCCATAAAAAAATTGACTGATGAGTGCAGCATCATCCCACTTGATGTCAATTATAAGTTGTCGAAATTGTGAAGCATACATTGTTACTGAGCGGTTTTCTTGTCGCAGAATTCGGATCTTGTTTGTTGCGACACGAGTTGCATCGTGTTCACCATACATAGATCGAAACTCTGCCAAAAAAGCTTCCAAATTGTCTAATATTGGATTTCATTGTTCAAGAAAAGACGAAAACCACGATAATGCAGAACCAGAAAGTAGAGTGCCAATAAACCTGACTTGTGATCCTGGAGTTGGATAGCTTTGCGGTTGAAGTTCAATTGTCAATTGTACTTGATTGATGAACCCTCGAAACTTTGATCTTGTACCATCAAATTTCTTGGGTAAAGCAATTCTTGGTTCTCTAGTGCTTACAGGGTGTTGTACAATTGGAAAAAGAATGTGATTTGGTGCAGATGTTGAAGCAGCTCCGATTGTCACGGACACAAAATACAGACTTGAAATCTAACAAGAAGTTCAAGATGAAGTGGCAGAACTAGATTAAACAGATGAGTACAAGAACAACACCAGAAAGGTGAGCTAGAACTCCAAGAGATGTGTTGTCGAGACTGAAGAACCCTTCAGCCTCGACTCCTATATATACTACTGAATAGGAAGCTTCTCGAGCTACTTCCGCTAACTAGGACGCTTCTCCAACAACTTCTACTAATTAGGAAACTTCTCGAGCAACTTCCTAGAATCTATCAGAATATTCTAGAACCTTCTAAGAGAATCTTTAGGGAATATTCTAAGAATCTTTTAGAACCTTTTAAAGGAATCTTTAGAGAATATTCTAGAAGAATATTCGAAGAATCTTCCAATGTATGTCCATGACATCACCTCCTCTTCTAGCTTCGAGGTCTCCGAGAAGCAATGTTGTTATCAGTCAATACCAACGCAAGAAAATGAAAATCTGTCGCATCACATCCGCTATGAATTCCAATTATTGTTCGCGAGGCAAATGATTCATCGGCCCTTGGAGCCAACGATAGTGACCAACACCTTCAACCTCTGACCAAGCGTGGACTTCTGTGTCTTCATTGTGAAACTGTCCTCCAAACACACCTTCTGGCTGACCGTCGTAGGTAGGCTCGACCTCAAATATAATTACTAGCAATCTGTTGCTCGGTATCCTCCGACGTCGTCGTGGTGCAGGCGGTTCTTCATCTCGCGGTCGTCTTCGTGAGCTAGTCGCTTGAGATGACATAACAAGTGTAGTATCTTGACTATCCATGTCTAAAGGCTAAAATGATGAGAGCAAACTATAGTTGCTAACAAAGTTCTACACTATCGAACTATGGGTTTTGGAGGTGCCCTCCTCCCTTTTTATGCTACTTGATGAGCAAGCTTCAGCAAGAAGCTATCGTTGAATCGGCTTAGGTTTATGAGGATATCGTTGATGAAATTCTTGTACCTTTTTTGGCGCATTGGCAAGATTTTCGGCACGCTCCCACGTTCGTTCATTGATGTCGTATCCACTCCAATGCACTAAATACTCCAATTTTCTCCTATTACACCGTGAATCTAGTACCTTTTCCACCTCGTATTCCTCATGGTTTTCAATTTCGATACTTGGTGGCGGACTTTGTACTCTTTGGGGAAAAGCTGACTCTCGATAAGGTTCCAACAAAGACACGTGAAAGACTGGATGTACCTTCATAGTAGCTGGTAACTCCAGACGATATGCCACTGGATTGATCTGCTTCCCGATAACAAATGGCCCTAATCTCCGATAGTCCAATTTGTCACATGGTCGCTTGGTCTTGATATTCCGTCGAAGAAGCCATACTTTACTTCCAACTTTAAAAGTAGGCGCCTCATTTCGATATTTATCTGCAGATGCCTTGTAACTCTCTTGGGCAGATTGCAATTGAAGCTTCAACGTCGCTTGAAGCTCCGATAGTTGCTTCACAAATCCTTCAGCTGCTGGGTTGTTATTTGCTGAAGAACTCAATAAATCGAGCTTGGGGTGGTATCCGTAGTTGGAAAAGAATGGTGTTTGTTGAGTTGACGCATGAAGAGTGTTGTTGTATGCGAACTCAGCAAGCGGTAGATATGCAGTCCAATCATCTTGTTGATAGTTGATGGTGCATCGTAAATATTGCTCCAAAACTTGATTCACCCGCTCCGTTTGACCGTCAGTTTGAGGATGAAAAGCCGAAGAGAGCTTAATATCCACCTTCAATATCTCAAAGAGGGACCTCCAAAACTTGGATACAAACTGAGTACCTCGATCCGACACGATATCATCTGGTAGGCCATGATAACGATATATGTTATGAAGAAAGAGTCTTGCGGTGTCTTCACTTGACGATGTTTTCTTGCAAGGCACGAAATGCGCCATCTTTGTAAATCGATCCACCACAACAAAGATGCTGTCAAATGAATTCGATGGCGGTAGGTCCGTAATGAAGTTCATAGAAACTGAAGACCATGGTCGGTGCGGAATAGGCAATGGCTGGAGAAGTCCATATGGACGATGTCGAGGGATCTTGGATCTTGAACAAACATCACAAGAAAGGACAAATTCCTTCACATCCTTCCACATTTGAGGCCACCAAAATCTCGTGAAATGAGCTCCAAAGTCTTGTTGAATCCAAAATATCCCGCAGCTGGAAAGTCGTAGCGAGATTGAAGTACTCGGAGTCGAGTTGGTCCTTTTGGGATATACAACCGCTCCTCAAAATACAGAAGATCTCCCTCCACCTTAAACTTGTCATTATCGACACGTTGTTTGATGTCAAGAGCTATAGAATCCTCAATGGTCGCAGTACGTACCTCGCTGAGGAAGCCATCATCAATAGTTGCAACAGTAGCAAAAATCCTGAATTTTTCTGGTTTCAACAATGTTGTACATTGTTGATCAAACGCTGCTTCTCCAGCCTTTGGCGCAAGATACGATCTCCTCGATAATGCGTCAGATAATCCTTGCTGTTTTCCAGGGCGGTAGGTGATAATAAAGTCAAATCGTGATAGAGACATATTCCATCGAGCTTGACGACGATTCAAAATTCGAGCTGTCATGAAGTACTCCAAATTCTTGTGGTCCGTATAAACAGTCACTGGATGTGCAGCTCCTTCGAGGAAGTGACGCCACTCTTGGAAGGCATCCACTATAGCAAGCAGCTCTTTGTCGTGGATGTCGTAGTTGATCTCAGCAGCAGAGAACTTTCGTGAATAGAACGCAACTGGGTGAAGCTTCTTGTCTATGCCTATCTGTGAAAGCACAGCTCCCAAAGCAAAATCTGAAGCATCGGTCTCTAAATAGAAAGCCTTTGCAAAGTCAAGGTGTACTAAGATTGGAGCCGTAGTGAATGCCGTCTTGAGATCTTGAAATGCTTTTGCTGCTTGTGATCCCCATTCGAGCTTGTCTTTGTTTGTTAGACGCGTGAGTGGTGCAGCAACTTGAGAATAATTCTTGATGAAGATCCGATAGAAGTTAGCAAATCCAAGAAAACACTGAACATCTCTAACCGTCTTCGGAACTTCCCAAGATATAATTGCTTCTACCTTTTTTGGATCCATCTTCAAGCCCTCTGTAGTCGCAATGAAGCCCAAAAATTCCATCTCATTCTGGTGAAATTGACACTTCTCCAACTTGGCGTAGAGTCCTCGTTCGCGTAGTTTTTCAAGAACCAAACAAACGTGCTTCTCATGTTCTTCTTCATTCTTGGAAAATATCAAAATATCATCCAGATAGATGACAACAAAGTCATCGAGGTACTCCCGAAAGATGTCGTTCATCATATGCTGAAAGACCGCTGGAGCATTGGTAAGACCAAAAGGCATGACATTGTACTCAAAATGGCCATACCTTGTACGAAAGGCTGTCTTCCATTCATCTCCTTCTTTGATTCGCACAAGGTTGTAGGCTCCTCTTAAATCAATCTTTGTAAAAATTCTTGCACGTCCAAGTTGATCTAAGAGGCCGGAGATCAAAGGTAAGGGATAGCGATTTTTCTTGGTCACCTTGTTGAGTCCTCGGTAGTCCACGCACATCCGCAGTGAGCCATCTATTTTCTTCACGAATAGGATTGGTGCTCCAGCTGGCGACTTTGAATGTCGAATAAAATTCTTGGCTAGATTCTCATCGATGTACTTCCGCAATTCTGCCAACTCCGTCTGCGATAGGTTGTATATTGGACCAAAAGGTGGTTGCACTCCTTCCTCTAAGTCTATGGCGCAATCATATGGTCGATGTTCCGGCAGTATATCGGCGTTCTTCTTCTGAAACACGTCTTCAAAATCCCTATATTGCTCTGGTATATTCGATGTTGAGATATTCTCGCCGCTAGTTGGAGCTGCATAAATGACAAATGGTGCGCCTTCCTTGGACGATCTTAGGAACGCTCTCGCTCCAATAAACATGGATTTCTTCATGTAGGTTCTACCAACAGGTTTATTATTATTTTTTTCAGGAAATGTTATCCTTCGTAGCCTCCAATCAATGGACGGATTATGATCTTCTAACCAAGAAAGACCAAGGATAACAGGGCTTGATGGGGTTCTAATAATATTAAAAATAACGTGACTACTATGGTCCTTAAACACCACTTCTATAGGTTCTGATTCGTGGGTAACGTTGCCTGACAATAAGGGTCGTCCATCTATCACCTCTACGTGAACAGGTTTGGACTTCTGTACTAAACGGATCTTGTGGCGTTTAGCAAACTCTTCATCTAAAAAACAAGTAGATGCCCCCGAATCCAATAAAGCTAAAGTTTTTTGTTTTTGAGGGCCTAAAAACAAAGGAATTGTAAAACAACGGGCAGGTTGGACAAAGAAGGAGGAACCTGATTGTTGTCGTGATATTAGATTGTCCAGCCGCACGGTTCCTATTGTGGCTGGGCGTCGTCGTTTTCTGGAATCATCGCACTTCTAGTCTTGACAGGGTGCCAATTTTGCTTCTTTGGGCAATTTCCAACCTTGTGACCTTCTTCTCCATAGTACAAACATAACCCTTCCTCCATACGCCGTTTCTTCTCTGTTGGAGTAAGAGATCGGACACGCGCCGTGTCGATTTGCATGTCTGTTGCCTCCGAATGTGAGTTTAAGCTATTTGCAGACATAGTCACGTCGTAACGAGTCATTTGGTGTCTTGGACGTTGGTCTTGGCGATGCTGGAATAGGCGGTTGTCACACTTTACAGCTTGGCTAATAGCTTCGTTGAGCGTTTGAGGATCAGGAAGAGATAACAGCAAGTCCTTCACATCATCCTTCAAGCCCCAATAAAACTGACTCACCAATGCCTCTTCACCCCAATTAATGTCACTTGCCAATTGTCTGAAATCCGACGCATAGACTGATGCAGAGTGTGTTCCTTATCGTAGCCATTGGATCTTTGTTGTAGCCCATCGAACTTTATCATGCTCGCCAAATGCTTCTGCAAACGCCTCCAAGAACGTTTCAAAGTTGCTCATGATTGGCGATCGCTTCTCAAACAAGGGAGTAAACCAAGACAGAGCTTGTGCTGTAAGCAAGGTTCCAACAAGCCCAACATGCGCTTCCTCCGTCGGATAACGTTCGGGCTGTAAAATTGTTATCAACCTGATTTGGTTGACAAAACCTCGAAACTTGGAACGAGTTCCATCAAACTTATCCGGAAGACTAACTCGAGGCTCCTTTCGTTGTAGGACTACTCGATCTTGTTGAAATGGAGGTAGAACTGCTTCTTCTGGCACAGAAGTTTGAGGCTGATATGCTTTAGATGGCGCTATCCCAGATGCTCCATTGTTATGGAGTCCTACCATGACTCCTTCGATCTCTGTTGTCCTATGTGACAACGAGGCAAGAGCATTTATGATGGCGTCTAGTTTGGATTCCAAACTTTCAGCCATTTTAACGTCTTAACCTTCGGCTAACCTTCAGAAAGAAGAAAAAAGAGTTTTGACAAGAGGACAATATTGGTTCAAAGGAGAGTACTCCGCAACCTCTAAAACGCCTTAAGACTCCAAGATGAGGGGTAATCCACTCTCTCCAAGAAGAATAAGGCTCCAATATTGAGAAAGAAGAGATATCAGTTTAGAGGAGGGTAATCCGCAACCTCTAAAACACTAGCACACCTTCAAGAAGAGGGGTAATCCACTCTCTAACAAAAAGGAACTAGCTCTGATACCAGTGAAAATGTAGTCTCGACAAACTGTCACGGACACAAAATACAGACTTGAAATCTAACAAGAAGTTCAAGAAGAAGTGGCAGAACTAGATTAAACAGATGAGTACAAGAACAACACCAGAAAGGTGAGCTAGAACTCCAAGAGATGTGTTGTCGAGACTGAAGAACCCTTCAGCCTCGACTCCTATATATACTACTGAATAGGAAGCTTCTCGAGCTACTTCCGCTAACTAGGACGCTTCTCCAACAACTTCTACTAATTAGGAAACTTCTCGAGCAACTTCCTAGAATCTATCAGAATATTCTAGAACCTTCTAAGAATATTCTAGAACCTTCTAAGAGAATCTTTAGGAAATATTCTAAGAATCTTCTAGAACCTTCTAAAGGAATCTTTAGAGAATATTCTAGAAGAATATTCGAAGAATCTTCCAATGTATGTCCATGACACCGATCATCTCTATATCTCCACTTTCTGCTATTCTTGTTCTTTCCTGTGTTGGTGAATTGAGTTGATGCATCGCAAGCATTAACTCCCTCAATTGCTCTTGCATTTGTGCCATTGCACTCTTCATTTCAACAAGCTCTGTCATAATGATACTAAGAAGAAAAATTTGTCTGATATTGCTCAAGACAAAAGAAAAAGAAAAGACTTGATAACAAAGAAGATACTAAGAACAATATCAGTTAAAAAGTGGGTAATCCGCAAACTTCTAATATGCTTATGTCTTGTCAAGAGAAAGGAGTAATCCACTCTTACTCAAGAAGAACAAAGCTTTGATATTGTAAGTGCACTCTTGTCAATCTGTCAAGGACAAGAACTCGATGAAAAATAATTCAGACAAGTGAGCCTTCACTCAAAGAGAGGTAACAAAATATATATAAACAAGTATATATATTAAAAGAAGAACTGGAATGGCTATTGCCAAAAGACAAGAAAACTAGAGATCCTTGAAACTAGACTAGAAGCAAGAAAGGAGTTGACAAGAGTGAAGAAGTCTTCACTCTTGTTTCTATATATACTATCTAACTAAGAGCTACGTGGCAACATTCTATAGGACCTCCAATATGTGTTGACTTTGTAGGGCACATGCCTTGACTTACAAGGCAAGTTTTTCTACGTGTAGGCCACATAGTTAGCTTGATCTTTAAGCTAACAACATGTGTGGCACATGGCCAACTTGTTGACCACGTTTCTAATCCAAAAAGTCAATTAAAGATACCTATGAAGTCAAAGCAGCGTCTAGGAAGTTTCTAGGAAGCTTCCATATTAAATATTATAGAATTAACTTACTTTTACCTACTATTATTTACTTCTACCTATTTTTATATGTAATTATTAGTTTACATGATTATGGCCGTGACAAAGAGTCACCTTGTGTCATTTATGCCACACATGTTTCTAATGATGCGAAGAATTCAAGTGACATTCCTAGCTATTATCAAGAATTTCAAGATGTATTTGAGAAGAAGAATGCGGATACTCTTCCAGAACATCATCCCTATGACTGCTCAATTGACCTTTAAGAAAGAGGACAACTGCCATTTAGACCAATCTATAATTTATCACAAAATAAATTGGCTGAATTCAAAGAATATATTGAAGGGTATGTGGCCAAGAATTTCATATGCCATTTCAAATCACCAACAAGAGCTCCAATCTTATTTATGAAGAAAAAAGATAGGTCATTGCAAATATGTGTTGATTATTGAGGACTCAACAAGATCACCATCAAGAATAGGTATTCTCTACCTTTGATATCAAGACTTCTCAATCAACCGAATCAAGATAAGATCTATATAAAAATAGATCTATAGAAAGCATACAATCTAATACATATTAAAGAAGGAAATGAATGGAAGACTGCGTTTTGACACTAAGTATGAGCATTTTGAATACAACGTCATGTCTTTTGGATTTATAAATGCACTAGTAGCTTTTCAACATCTAATGAATAATGTTTTTCTAGAGTTTTTAGACGATTTTGTTGTTTGTTATGTTTATGACATGTTAATCTATTCTAAGAATACAGATGAATATGAACTTCATATTTGTCATGTGTTACAAAAATTAAGAGATGCAAGACTCTTTGCTCAAATAAAAAAATGTATATTCCATACTATTCAAGTCGACTTCTTAGGATACATCATTTCAAATGATGGACTTATGATGGATCCTAAAAAAGTTTAAACAGTTATGGATTAGAAGATTTTAAAAAATAGTAAGAAATATCCAATATTTTTTGGGCTTTGCCAACTATTACCAAATCTTCATCAAAGACTTCTTTCAAATTGCAATCTCACTTACACATTTGACTTGCAAAGATAAATTTGAGTAGAACAAAGAAGCTCAAGTATCTTTTGAAACTTTGAAGTCGGCCTTTATTTCTGCACAAATCTTGTATTATGTCGACTTTTTTAAGGCATTTTTTATAGAAAGAAATGCATCAAATTTTCTTTTAGGTGTTATATTATGACAAATAGAAACAGATGATAAACTTCACCTAGTATCTTTTCATTCTAGAAAATTTTCAACAATCGAGATTAACTATGAAATCTATGACAAAGAGCTTCTTGTAATTGTGGATTCATTTTAAGAATGACATTATTTTCTAGAAGGCACTTCCAATCTAGTCACCATATATACAGACTACAAGAATCTTGAGTACTTCATGTCAATATGTATTTTGAATCGTCACCAAGCCCATTAGAGCATGTTTTTATCAAGATTTGATTTCAAGTTCATATTTTGACTCAAAAAACAAGAAGGTTTGTCAGACGCCATTTCAAGATGCTCTTATCTTGTACCAAAAGAAAGAGATGCATCTTTTGATCAACAAAGAATAATTCTCTTGAAGCTAGAGCATTTTCATCTTTGAGTAATGAAATCAACATTGAGTGTTGATTCAATCCTTGTGAAACAAATCCAATCAAGTATGTCTTCTGATCCTTTTGTTTACAATATCAAGAATCCTTCTTTTATGTCCCAAGATACTTCTAAGTTCAAAAACAACCTACTCTATTTTGAAGGTCGATTATATGTTCCAAAAGGAGAAGCATGATTACGTGTTCTTTAAGTACATCATGACTTTCTAGTAGCAAGACATTTTGGATACAACAAGACTTTGGAGCTTGTATCTAGAGATTTTTGGTGGTCTTAAATGTAGAAGGATGTTAAAGACTTTGTTCAGTCATGCCACATTTGTTCAAGATCAAAAACTCCTCATCATCGATCTTATAGACTTCTTCAACTATTACCTATTCCAAAAAAACCATGGTCTTTTGTTTCTATGGATTTCATGATGGATTTTCTAATCTCAAGTCTTTATGACTATATATTCATGATAGTAGATCATTTTACCAAGATGGCACATTTTATATCATGTACAAAATCTATCAGAGGTAAAGAAATAGCTAAGTTCTTTCTTGAAAATATCTATCGCTATCATAGATTACCCAAGAATATTATATCAGATAGGGGAACTTAGTTTGTATCAAGATTTTGGTAGACTCTTTTCAAGATTCTAAAAGTAAATATAAAACTATCTTCAACATTTCATCCTCAAACTAATGGACAAACGGAGCGTGTTAATCAAGTTTTGGAGCACTATTTAAGATATACCATCAACTACCAATAAGATGATTGGACAACTCTTTTGTCATTGGAAGAGTTTACTTATAATAACATGATACATTCTTCTATAAAATAAACATCTTTCTTTGTCAATTATGGTTATCATCCACGACTTGATATTTTTGACTTTTCAAAAGTTGATAATCTTGCGGTGTCGTGATATAATATGACTATATAGTGAAATTATAATCAAAATTGAATTTCTAATTAATATCTAATTATCTTAATTTAATTATAATTTGAGGTACCTAAACATGGCTTTTATAAAAGTCTCTTAGGTTATTTTTTTATCTTAATAATTAGTAGGTTGAAGGTTAGTTAGTAATTTTATCTTCTAGGTTGTAGAGACTCTTCTACTACCTTAAAAAGACCATAAATTGATGAAATCAGGTTAGAAGAGGTAAAATTATTAGTATAGTTGGTACTAGGATTAAGTTGAGAGTAGGATTGGACTAAAAAACCCTTAGGATAGTATAGATTGATACATAGGGATCGGCTGTTTGTGAGACAGGGTCAAAATCAGACCTCTGGCCACTAAAATGATGGCCTAGGGCAAAATAGAGTTTCATTTGAAGATCGGAGGTTAAGATTTGAGAGCTAGCTTTAAGTTCTTTTTAGAGACATCAGAATTGTTTTGAGAGGATTTTAGAGGACTTAGAAATTGTTGTTCAAAATCAAGGATTGCATTAGTGATTTGGGTTTTATATAATATAACTAGAGCTAGCAATTTTGGCTAGTTCGTACAAATGGCATGACATCTATAGTTGAAAATTTGATATTTTTTGGATTATTAGGTATTCTAAGTGTATAAAAAAATTTGAATTAATCTAATGACGCAATTTGGAGATATCTAGTTTCTAACACAAGAGGATTCCAGAATGTGGCAATTTGAGGTTGGATAGGGTTTCTATGATATTTGAAGATCTATTAATCGGATTAAGGTGAAAATTGTCATGGTGTTGGAAGACTTAAAGATCAAGCTACACAACAATTTTGGGACAAAGTAAACGGTTAGAGAAGGAGAAATTATTGCTAGAATTTCTGCTTCACTTTTCAAGTTGGCGGCCGAGTGACATTGGTACAATTTTTGGAGGTTTTCTCACAATTTATAAGTTGGATTGGGCTAAAACTTCTTGAGCATTTAGAAGACTTGTATTGACAATTGCATGCAAAATTCTACATCAAGTGGACGGTCGGATTGGATGTTACAGCTTATTAAAGCTCATTGATTAAGATTGGGGTTTACAAGAAAAATCTAAATTGCTTAAATATGAAAGTAACAAGGTAATTGGGATTTATGTATAATTAAGACTACTAAAAAGAGTGTTTTAAGCACTTTTGAATTGAAATTCAGATTATATTCTTCTTGCATGGGTGAAACCTATTAGGGTTTCTTAGCAACTTGTGAAACTTAATCTCACCTTCCATAGCTAAGTGCCCGGTGCATTTCTGAGCAAAACAACACATATTATGACAGTGGAGAAAGATTTGGCAAATCATTTGTCAAAGCTACATGCAACAATAAAGGCGTAGTTAAAATATGCTTAAGAACAACAAAGAATTAATGCAGATGTCTATTGAAAGGAACAACCACATGTGAGCTCTCAATTATACTCTAAGATTTAAATTTTTGTTATTCTCCTATTTTATGATAATTAAATATGTTAGATTAGAATTTATATAAGTGGAATTTAGTTTTATAGAATTTTTAGGATTATAACCCTTGATTGTATAAATCATAGTCTAATTCCTTGAATTAGGTTAATTGGGACTAAAGTGATAAGAATTAGAAAATTATAATAGCAATTTAGTTAGTTTAATAATTTAGAGGTTGTTAGTCATTACTATAAGGATTGACTAAAAGCCTATGAGTGCATCTATAATCATTTACATGATTTAGGAGTTGGAATTATAATTCTCTAAAAGATTTAGGGAAGTTAACAATGGTAATTTTGGATTTTCTTCAAAATTCGATAAATTTAAGCGGCATGGTGGTTCTTCTACTTAATGGGAATCTTTTTAATGCAATGGTAGCACTGGATTTACCTCGTGGAGTGAAGAAAAAAAGATCAGCAACCTCTCCTTCAAAATACAAGAGAAGCAATGAAAT
Source organism: Physcomitrium patens (assembly GCF_059467195.1). Lineage (NCBI taxonomy): Eukaryota > Viridiplantae > Streptophyta > Bryopsida > Funariales > Funariaceae > Physcomitrium > Physcomitrium patens. Next base: position 17,089,056 of record NC_143421.1, read on the forward strand.
TCTCATTTTGAAGAATTTCACAAAAATTGCCAAGATCCTTGTAAGTAAAAACTTCCATGAAAATTATAATTGAGCATGGATTGAGGCATGTGAGCAGTCGATCTTAGCTTAAAAAGGTGTTTTGAACACAATAGTGAAGTTAGATTTACAAAAAAAAAATGCTTTCTTGACCACTTACAAGAGCCATCAACCTTAGTAAGGAGATGAGCTCTTGGATGAATGAAGGCTGTAGATCTAGATTAGGGATCTTAAAAATCAAGGATGGAGATGTAGCCACCCTTCTACAAGCCTTCACTCATTTTTATAAGAGAGGCTTGGTTTTCCAAGCCCTCTCTCTTTCCTCTTTTGGGGGAAGGCGTAGCCATCCCAAAATTTGGCCAAAATCCTAATCTTAATTTTATTTATATTTTAATTCTCATTTTGAACCTTGTGATTATGTATGTATGGATTTTGCATTGTGAAGGATGGTCATTAAGTTTTAAAATATGTTTCATTGAGGTAGATATCTCCTCAGCCTTTCAAATACCCCAAGGGTTTCAAGGGCTTCGGATTTTCTTCAATCAGTCATTCAATTTCTGTTTTTTCAATGTGAAATTTTTAATAGTTGTAGTTTGTTTTGTTAGCTTCCCAACAAGATAAGAATTGCTTGATTTGAAGTAAGAAGGAATTTATGGTGAATTTTTGAGTTTGAAGGAGTCGACTGCCTTTGCAGTTTGAAACAATTGAGTTTGGAAAAGCATTTCTCAGTGCTTAGTGATTGAATTTATTTGAAATTTTGGGAGCATCAAAATTTATAAGCTGATCTCCAAAAGGCATAAGTTTTGGTGAATTTGAAGACAATCTGAATTTTTATTGAATTTCTAAGTGAAGAGGGTTGGTTACCACGGCAGTTTGGATCACTCAACTTCAAAGGAGGAATTCTCATGATTGAGTCATTAGATTGCAATGATGATTGTTGGATCAAAAGCACCTTCAATTCAGCTTTGCAACAAGCTAAAAATCATTCAAATTGAACCCGATTACAAATTTTGGCAAATTTTGGAGTAGAAGGGGGTCGCTGCCTTGAATCCTTAAGTGTTGTTAAGGTACCTTCACTTTTACCTCTCTCACTTTATTTTTACTATCGTCTTCACAGTGACTTGTAAGCTCCACATTTCACTTTTTGGCTAATAAATTTTAAGTTTAACTTTTATCCTTTAATATTCTCACTTTAAGTTTTAACTTTAATTTTTAATTTTTAACTTTTAACTTTTAATTTTTGAACTGAACTTTTAATTTTAACTTTTTATTTAACCTTTAATATTAACTTTTAACTTGATTTTTTTACTTAATCTTTTAATTTTAACTTTTAACTTAAACTTTTAATTTTAACTTTTAACTTAACTTTTTTATTTTAATTTTTAACTTTAATTTTTTTTTAACTTAACTTTTAACTTAGCTTTTAATTCAAACTTAAGTTTTTATTCTTACGATCAATTAATAGTAATAACTTAGTTAATTATTTTCATTGTGTTTGTAAAGTATAATTTATTTAACATGTTAATTTAATATTGGTTACTATTGCTTTGAAGGCCTAAAACTAATTGAATTTTTAATATAAAGGTTTAAATTAGTCTAACAATTACACAATTGGAAGCTCTCCAATTCCACCTCTTGGACTTGTTGTGTGGCATAGGTTTTAACAAGTGGTGAAATTTGGCCTTACACCACCATTCTATATAGGTGAGAAGGTATGGTTACTTCATCACAAAATTTAAGACCACTCATCCTTGTGACAAGTTGAACTATCGAAGGCTTGGACCATTTTCTATTTTTGCACAAATCAATCCAATTGCATATTATTTATACCTACCAAAGTCAATGAAAATCCATCCAATATTCCATATGTCTCTTCTTGAACCATACAAGATAGAGGACATACCAAGAAGAAGACAGGCTATACCTTTTCTTATAGAAGTGGACAATAATGAAGAGTTCAAAGTGAAAAAAGTCTTAGATTGAAGGTGGCATCGAAATAAATTGGAACATCTTTTCTATTGGTGTGGATTTGATATTAGTAACGTACATGGATGCTAGTAAAGAATCTTGCAAATTCAGCAAAGATGATGGAGGCTTTTCATCGACGACATCTTATCATGGACATATATATTTACCTCAATAGTTACTTATATGATTAAGTAGAAGTAGATAAAATAGAATAATTTCATAAAGTCTTATAGAAAAACTTCCTAGAAGCTTTATAGATGCGGTTTTGACTTTAGATGTGTTCGTAGGTTAGAAACTTGGCCAAAAAGCTAACCATGTATTGGTAGCTTGTGGAATAAGTTACCTCTGTGAAGTAGCTTGTGGAACAAGCCAATTACATGGGGCTTACATAAATAACTTGCCTTGCAAAATAAGACATGTGGCTAGTAAAGTCAACACATGTTGGAAGTCCTATACGACATTGCCACATGGCTCTTAATTAGATAGTATATATGGAGGCAAGAGTGAAGCCTTCTTTACTCTTGTCAATGCCTTTCTAGTCTTGGTCTTCTTTCAAGACTTTCTAGTTTTCTTGTTTTTGGCAATAGCCATTCTAGTTAATATTACATCACCTTTTGAGTGACTTTTTAGTTCTCATTAGTAATAGAAGAGTGTATTGAGGATTTCCTTTCTTCGAGATTCATGTCCTTGATACATCCATCAAAATCAAGATGAAAACCTTCTTTATAAAAGAAATAAGATCTAGACAAGATAACATTCTACTTTCAATCTTTGTTTGTAGCTTCTTTATAGTTGTGATGCTAAGGAGATGAAGAACCAAAAACTAGTAAATTCGGCTGAAGAGCCTTCATTTGCTGACTTGTTAGACAAGACATTATGATTTTTATAACCTTCAAGATGATGCAATCGAGATGAAGATCCTCAAGAATGACATATTTTTTCTCAAATAGATGGGAAGATACAACGCATTTGGTATCACGACCTTAGAAGATATTCTTGATGTTTGGTAATTTTATTAGAAGTAGGAACAACTCTTGACGATGTTCATAATGTTTTATTTGAAGGAAGTTATGAAGGACTCAACAATGATCAAATAAAAGGGTGGTCTTCTTACCCTGGTATGAAATACTATCAATGGTTGAGAGGCTCTATCAACCATCTTTGAAGAAAACAAAGATCTGAGTATGTGGCAAATACAATTTGTCACATCATAGATTTTTTCAACATATGATGACTACTCCTCGTCAAACTTGTCCCTAGAAGAAGGGATAATGTTACGGTGTCGTATAGCGTGATTTACTATTTGGGAATACATTGTGTATCTAGTTGTAGAGAGTTTAGCTTAAACCTTTATATGAATCTTGTCTTAGCTTCCAAAACTCCTTTGATTTGCATAAAACTCAAAATATAACAAAATTCCTTCAAAACATATTTTTTCCGTGAAGGGTTTTCTCTTTTTGAATTTTAGAAATTCATAACCTTGATCTAACTATTTAGTTTATCTCAAATTTATAGGATAGGTAGAATTTACTTTTAACTTTTACCACAAAAAAAACCAACTTCAAATTCACTCTTGAACTTTTAGCATCTAAGAAATCCTAGCAGATAGTCTAAACCCTAATTTACAAGCATCCAAGCATTATTTTCTTAATATCTCAAGAATCCAATATTCAAATATCATCAAACTTATGTACAAAGTTAACTAACATGAATTTACACATTTTTTGAAAATTTGAGCCAAAATTTTATCAAATTGCTCAAAATATAGCTCAAGATACAACCACTAGTAAATCGGATTACTTACTATCCTTAGATTGCATGTGCTAACTTCAAAATTCAATAACTCCTTCATTCCAACTTAGAATCTAGCCAGCAGTATATAAAAAGTGTAGCCGCAAAAGTATTCTCTCCAATCGTGGTCACCAATTCTCAATTGCCATTCTTATGCATGCATTATATCAAAAAGAGAGATAGTAGCTCTTAAATCAATACCTTAATATTGAGCACCTATATCTCCTTCATATAAACTCCAAATCATACAAATTTTGTATCAAAATCATAGCCAAAAACCTAAACTTACTGATCCTAGCCTTCAAAGCTCAAATGGGACCAAAAAACTAACCCTAATCTCTAATATGGCCTTGGGCAGCCTCTTCAAAGCCCATTGGTCATGATTTTTGACCAATAGGAATGGAGATTTTCATCATCCATCTCCATTCATCTATATGGATGCCCTAAACTCTCTTTGCTATTAAAACCTTTCTTCAACCCTTTTTCTTATAAGATTTACATAATTTATGCTCTAAACACCAAATAAGAGAACCGAAATAAGTTTTTAAAGGTCACCAATGTCTAACAAAGGTGATTCTAAATATTTAGAAGTTACTATCAACCAAAACCAATCTTAAAAGCCACTATGAAAAGAAATTAAAGTTGTACAAATTCTATAATAATCTTTTTAAACAACCTCTTTTCAAGGTAAAAATCAAATTATATTCTACAACCAACTAAAATCTATTAACATAGCTCTCACCATGTTATTTAGTAAATTATATATTAAGTACATAATTACATTATTTTCATATAGTAGCCAAACCACAACACGACAATAGACATATGCATGTAAGTCAGTAATTACTTGTATAAATAGATAGAAGTAAGTAGAAGTAAGTAAAAGCAAGTTAATTCTATAATATCTTCTATGGAAGCTTCCTCAAAGCTCTATAGATGTTGTTTTGACTATATAGGTGTCTTTAATTAACTTTTTGGATTAAAAACGTGGTCAACAAGTTGGCCATGTGCCACACATGTTGTTAGTTTGAAGACCAAGCTAACTATGTGATCCACACATAAAATACGTTGCCTTGTAAGTCAAGGCATGTGTCATACAAAGTCAATATATATTGGAGGTCCTATAGAACATTGCCACATAGGCCCTAATTAGATAGAATATAGAAATAAGAGTGAAGCCTTCTTTACTCTTATCAACTCCTTTCTTGCTTCTAGTCTATTTTCAAGAGTGTCAAATTTTCTTGTCTTTTGGCAATAAGCCTTTCTAGTTTCTTTTAATATATGTACTTCTTTATTTTTATTTTTTCACTTTTTCTTAGACACGGATTTCATTGATTTATGCATCAGTTTTTAGTTCATATCCTTAACATAAAGGCATATTTAAAAAAAATTCAAGAATGATAAAAGACCAATGCGGATGCCTATTGTAAGGAACAATCTTAATTCCACGTTGGTGATAAGATGTGGTTACTTTGTCATATTATCAAGTTTAATTGCCCTTGTAATAATTTGGAGTATTGTTAACTTGAAACTTTTCCTATTTAGAAACAAATCAATCATATTGCTTATCAATTATATCTATCAAAGTCTATAATGATCAATCTTGTATTCTATATATCTCTTCTTAAGACATATAAGACAATGAATATCTTAGAAAAGAAGACAAATACCACCTCTTTCTATAGAAGTGGATAATAATTAAAGATTTGAAATGAAAGAAGTCTTAGATTCAAGGTAGTACAAAAATAGATTAGAATATCTTAATCATTGGTAAAAATATGATATTAGTAAATCCACATAAAAACCAACAAAGAATCTTGTAAATGCAACAAAGAAGATTGAAGCTTTTCATTGATGACATCCATAAAAACCAAGATGAAAAAAAAACAAATTTTTGCTATGAAAGAAATAAGATACAAAGAAGATAGAATTTTACCTTTTTACTTTTTTTTGTGGCTTATGTGTATTTGTAGTACAAAAGAGATGGAGAAGCAACAACTAGCAAATTCAACTCAAGAGCTATCCTTTGTTGACTTGTCGGATAAGACATTATGATTGTCACAACTTTCAAGACAACATTGTTGTGATATAATATGACTAATAAATAAAATAGAGAAGAAAAAATAATATAATGAAGATCTTATTTTAAAATATTCTAAAAATTATCTTAAAAATATAGATAATAGTCAAAAAGATAACAAAAGTAAAAAGTACTAATGCTACTTCTTTGCAAAATGGGCTTCTATTTACTTTGTGGAACCATAAATAAGGCAAAACAAAGTAGATTGGAAAATTAAATGATATAGAAATATGTAGGAAAAAATTTAAAATAGATTTCATCAAAATTTACCTCAAGAAGTCAAGAATTGATATCCAAAGAGGACCAAGTGTCAAACAAGATCAAAATCAGATCCTGAAGCATAAAACCACTTACCTATGGTGATTTTGGAATTCTTTTGTAGATTGAAAAGTGAAATTTGAGGAAAAAAAAAAAAAAAAAAAAAAAAAAAAAAAAACTCAAGGAGAGATTTTTGGACATTATTTTTATATCATTTGAATCAATATTGAATTTTTGAAAGATTTTCAAAATTAATAATATTTTCAATTGATTTAGATTTTAAAAAATAAAAATATTTTTACAAATTTGAAGATTTCTTAAGTTTTGCAATGTTTATACAAGTGAAATTTGGATAATATGTTGTTGTAGTAGTTGTAAATGCATATGCAAATTTTGAAGTAAATTAAATGATTAGATTAAAGTGCATAAGGGTTTTTGTAAGTTGAGATCTCAAAAATTGGAATTTGAGAATTAGAGAGTGTTTCAAAGATCTTCAGCAATCTATCAATTAGATTGAAGTAATTTTTTTTTTTTTTTTTTTTTTTTTTTTTTTTGTATGGATATTAGATTCAATTTTGAGAATTTGCATGAAATTTAAAAGCAATTCAATAGTTCAAAAATAAGATATTGGCACTAGAAGTTTAGAATTTAGGTTAGAGTAGGAGGCCGCCTAATATCCAATTGGATTATATTGCATTTCTCTTAATTGGTATGTGAGATCAATTTCATCTTTCTTGAACTTATTTCTAATTAAGATATTAAGAAGTGTACAAATTTTGAGTTCATATCAATAATTTGATCATTAGTTGTTGATGTTCTATTTTACTGTAAGATTTATTAAGAATTTATTTAAGATCTAAAATTTTCTTAGAGATTGATTTAGAATTTTTCTTGAATTTTTCTAGGGTTTGTCTAGGATTTAGGATTTTATTAGGATTTCATTAGGATTTGACCTCAAGTTTGACTAATGTTCAATTAAGATTTCAATTAAGATTTGACATAAAATTTGGTTAAGATTCAATTAAGATTTTAATTAGGATTACATCAGAATTTCTATTTTTAATATTTATTTAAAATTATTATTATCTCTTTAAAGTTTTATTTTTATATTTCTTTAAGATTTCTTCTTAATTTTCTTTGAGATTAAATCATGACTTTTTTATGTTTCTTTTGTGACTTCTTTTAAATTTATTTTCATAGATTAAAGTTTGATTCAATTTATTAGAGATTACTCAAAGTTTATTTAAGGCTCTATTAGACTTGGTAGAATTATTATTGTATTTTTATTTATCTTCCACAGCTAGGTACCTGATGCATTTTTGAGCAAGAATATACGTAATAAAAGAATATAATCGAAATGAAGATACTTTAGAACAACATGTCTTTCCTCGAATAGATGGTAAGATACAATGTATTTGATATCACGACCTTAGAAGAGATTCTCAATGTTAGGTGATTTTATCAGAGATAGGAACAACTTCTAACAATGTTCCAAATGTTTCATTTGAAAGAAGTTATGAAGGCCTCAACAACGATCAAATAAGAGGGTGGTTTTGTAGCCTTGGTAAGAAATACTACTGATGGCTAAGAGGACCTATCAAAGATCTTTGAAGAAGAGAAAGATTAAAATATGTGGCAATCATAATTTGTTATATTTTGGATTTTCTCAACATATGATGCCTACTCTTTGTAGAATTTGTCTCTAAAAAGAGAGATAATATCACAAGCATATATGTTTATTCTAATAATTACCTATATGATTAAGTATAAGTATGTAAAAATATATTAATTTTATATTATCTTTTAGAGAAGTTTTTTAGAAGTTTCATAAATGTTGCCTTGATTTTATATGTATTTGCAATTAATTAATAGGTCAAAAACTTGATTAATAAATTAGCCACATATTATACTTTTTTATAGCTTATTGAATAAGCTAACTATATCATACATATATAGAAAACTTGCTTTGTAAATTAAGATACATGTCTTGTAAAGTCAATACATGTTGGAGGTCTTATAGAACATCGCTACATAACTCCTAGTTAGATAATATATATGTATGCAAGAGTGAAGCCTTCTTTATTCTTGTCAATATCTTTCTATTTCTTAGTCTTATTTCAAGACTTTTTAGTCTTCTTGTCTATGGCAATAGCTATTATAGTTCAATATATTACCATCTATGAGTGATTTTTTAGGCTTTTCAAGTAATGCAAGAATGTATTAAGGTTTCTTTCTTTGAGATTCATGTCTTTAAGACCTTAAGACTAAATTAACATTTATTAATGTGATTGTTATTATTCTTTTTTGCTCTATTTGTATATATATATATATTAATATCACATAAAAATTGACAAGACTTTAGTTACATTAAAAAATCAAATAAATTAAGTTCTTTTAAAAAAATTAAAATACTTTAAAAGAAAGAGTTTCTTTTTCAAAAAAAATGTAGTTGTAAAATAAGAAATCAATTCAAAGATGGATTATCTTTAAATCTTTAGATCGAATAGTATTTCTAAAAAATAAATTAAGATACTTATTTTATAAATAAATGCAAGGCTTTGTTAAAAACAAGAATTCTTGCCAATCTATTAAAAACAAAAATTTAAATGACTAAAAAACCAAGATTCACATAAAAAAATATTTATTAAATTATAAACTAGAATAAATATAAGATTAAAAAGAATGCATCACCTAGATTGGTTTAAAATTTGTATTTATATGATTAAAGTGCTTCTTATCTTATCATTTTATTTATAAAATAACAACTAGATTTTATAGAAGCTTATTAGATATTCTTTTAAAAGCTATAGAATATCTAAGCAATATAAGTTGAAAAGATCAATTGCTTTTTTGATTTCCATTAAAATATTGTCGTTGTCTTCAACTCCTTAAAGAAGAGAATTTATAAAAAACTTTTATTTATTTATTTATTTTTATTACTGTTGTGTTTATGACTCCCAGTGCCTCTTGTGCTTACACTTTTAGCAAAGAATGTGCACTACTTGCCTCTTCTAATGTAAGAGCCTAGTATTTATTTATTTATTTATTTATTTAATGCTTCTCTTTAACAACAAAGGTTTCTTGAGATAGTAATAAGAACTAGATCCTTTTATATCAATTCTTGGAACACCAATTTTCTTTACTTTGACACCACATGTTAAGAATTCTTCTCATTATTTCTAACACTCAACAACCACCTTCCATATCTCATGCACCTGCTACATTTTTTCTCTACAAGTTTCAACCAGTCACTCGATTTTGCAGCACAACAACCAAATCTCTTATCTCAAATAACCAATCTAATACTCATCAGCAACTCGTTACTTCTTGTGAGTGACTAACTTCCTCATTCTCACTAAGACATTCAAGCATAAAACTCAACCAAAACCTAACAAACAACCACATGGGTCCCCCCTCGAAAAGAGAGAGAGAGTGAGAGAGAAGGTGGCTTCTTCACCATGAAGGCAAGCAAGCTCCCTCGTGACAAGATTCATTTGACCGGCATTGGCTCTCTTACTTTGTGACAAGCTTAGGGCATGGCAGTTGGGGGACGGAAGAGGGTTTACTGTTTCTCGTTCGGTGAAGGTCGCGTCTGAATTTCATCGCCCACTTGCCATGAAGGAGTTGAAGCTTGTTGGCAACTGCAGTTGTATGAATGGATGATATGCCCGTTTTGGGTATCTTTAGAATTGTCCGTTACTTTGTTCAGAGCGTTCGAAATTGCCAAGAGTGTGCAGCATGTAAGTTTCTAGTATCCATGGTCCGTTGATTCGGTACAACTCTGCTTTGCTTCGCGGCTGGCTAGCGAGTTTTATGCTTCTGACATTGCATCAATTTCAACGGATAATCGCTTGCATGGGCAAGACTAAATCTAAACTAGCTATGGAATCCTAATTTGTAAACGTTTTCGACTTTCTACCTGTTGGGGTATGAGGTGAGCACTCGCGGAACATAAAAGCATGGTGATATGAATTGATTAGGGTTTACGAAAGGACATCGATTTGTTCATGGCATGGTTTATCAAGAGGAGGTTCAGCTTAAGTTATGAGTGCATGAGAGAATTGTAGAAACATGTCCCTGAAAGCTTTCAAAGAGTCGCTAGACATATACAACGCTCGGTCAAGCAGTAGTCGAATTGTCTCTGCATCGCCTATGAAAGTTGGACAACAACGAAACATTGAGATTGAACCTGCTGTTGTTCGACAACCTCTAAAAACAAGTCTTAGAGAACAATTTGCCGCCCTTGATGGCTTTCCGGAAACCCGTCTGCCATCAGTTTTCAGTGCATCCCCAAGTCGGCTTAATTCATGTCCACCACCACTAGCATTGCGGAATATTGAGCAACCAATTGCCGTTAAGTGTCAATCGGCGTCTACAGAGACCTCGGATTTGGGTTGTAAGAGGCCTTTATCGCACGGCATTGGTTTGCAGAAGTGCAATGGTGAGGTTGTGAAGTCTGAGGAGGATCTTGCAGAGATCGAGGATAGGTACACGCATATGCCAAAGCGCCGGAAAGTGGAAATCAACTACACTGAAGAAACAACTGTAGCAGAAGAGGATCTGACAATCCCTGATAGCGAGGCTGGATTGTTCATACAGTCGGAGAAGGAAGGGCTCTATGAACCCTTAGTACTGTGGCCACCCCCAGGAGAAGGCTCCTCGAGTGGGGTGGAAGATGGTAGGGTTGTGCAAGTTCCCGCCTCGATCAATTCAAGGCTTCTTCCGCACCAGCGTGATGGTGTGAAGTTCCTCTATAATCTCTATAGAGAGGGTAGAGGTGGCATTCTTGGAGATGACATGTGAGTCTGGCTTTGCTCATCTTGCATCTTTGAACTATGGTGTAGTTTATTCTTGAGCAATATTGCTGCGTCTTGCATCACTTTGAGTAGGACGTTCCTCCTCACATGCGGCAGCTTTTGTGTCTGTGGCAGGGGGCTAGGAAAAACAATTCAGACGATATCCTTCATTGCGGCACTTCTGCAACGAGACGGCGAAATTAGGGCCATCCGTTCTTTGAGGCTGTTGCCGGAGAGTGGAGTTGACAAGGGTGTTGTCCCTTTTCACGAAGTATTTCTCATCCTGTGTCCCACGTCCGTGCTGCAAAATTGGGAGCAGGAGTTTCAAGCATGGGGCTCCTTCAAGGTGGGGATCTATCATGGTGTGAATCGGGACGCCATCATGAAGAAAGTTCAGGCAGATGAGCTGGAGGTGTATGTATTAACCTGTCATGGAGTATGCTTGCATACTCAGGCATCTTCTCCCTTGTCATTTAATTTTTGACGTATTTGTCTTCTTTTCGTGGGAGGTTGATCTTATGGATTCATAGAGCAGGTGTTATTTTTCCAAGGATTTGCTAAACCTATTGTTGCCACGGCGCTGACACGGGATGGCAATGGACTCAGGTGCTATTGACAAGCCATGATATGTTTCGGTTGAATGTGACTACCCTTTGCGCAATCAAGTGGGACTGCGTTATTGTAGATGAAGCTCACCGGTTAAAAAATGAGAAATCTCAGCTTTATAAGGCTTGTTATCAAATAAAGACAAGGCGTCGGTACGGTCTAACAGGAACGATTATGCAAAATAAATACATTGAGCTTTTCAATGTTTTCGATTGGGCTGCTCCCGGTTGCTTGGGTCCTCGCGAACACTTCTTGGAGTATTATGGAGAGCCTTTGAAGCAAGGTCAGCGTATTAGTGCACCAGAACGTTTCGTACGCATTGCTGAGGAACGCAAGCAGCATCTGGTAAACTTGATAACTAGATGGATGTCTGTAGTTTGTTTGTCTGCTCGACATCTGTGTTTGCTATTTTAGTGTTAAGTGTATTAAAGTTCTGACACTGAAGTCGCGTGCTAAAGTTGTCCCCTCGATTCTATTGCAGCTTGAGTAAGGTGTTTGAAATGCAATAAGCCCCATGCTCTCTTGTGCAGGTGAAAGTTCTTGGCCGTCATCTACTCCGTAGAACGAAACAAGAGACCATTGGTCATCTTATGCGAGGCAAAGCCGACAATGTGGTGTTCTGTAAGATGAGTGATTTACAGATTCAAGCGTACAGACGGTTGCTTCGAAGTCCTGATTTCCAGCTTCTTATCAGCAAGGACTTGCCATGTACCTGCGGCAGTCACTTAACTCGTGTAGAATGTTGCCATCGTACAGCTCCTGATGGGGTTATTTGGTCCTACTTGCACCGGGAAAACCCTGATGGTTGTGAATGTTGCCCTTTATGCATCGTTCTTCCATGCTTGATTAAGCTGCAGCAGGTAAGTGATCAGCTGTCGTTAGTTTCTTAAATGTTGCAAAACCTTGAAGTTCAGTGAAATCTGTAATCCTTAAGGACCTTGACGTAGATGACGTCAAATGCTCCTCCGGATAGCACATTGTTGCTCAAGTTGGCCATTCTCAACTAGTCTGTGTGACTGGTTTGCAGGTGAGTAATCATCTCGAGTTGATCAAGCCTAGTTCAAAGGATGACCCAGAAAAGCAGAAGAAAGATGAGCAATTTGCTTCAGCTGCATTAGGCGAGGATGCAGTGCTGGTTGGCGGACTACAGCAGGATGAGAGCTTCATGGGAATGAGTGACGCTCAGCACTGCGGCAAAATGCGGGCTTTGGAGAAACTGCTTGAAACATGGCTTTCAAAAGCAGACAAGGTCCTCCTTTTCAGCTGTTCTGTAAAGTGAGTTATCTATGTTATTTTTAAATAAGTAAACGGAACTTATCCGCTTTTACATTATCGTGAACTTCTTTTTTGCTCATATTCATAGAGGTCCTTGGATCCCTAGAGTGTTACTCTGACGGTTTTGTATGGATGGTGACCTTGTAGTAATCTTTTGGATTTCAGATGTTATCAATAGATAACAGCTGTATCTGAATAGAACCTGGTGTAGGCATCTTTCCCAGCCCTTGAATAGTTGTCAGTGTTTCCGCATTCTTTTCTATTGTAGGAAATGTAGTCTAATTGAGATTATTGGATTTTTTTTGCAGAATGTTGGATATTTTGGATAGGTTCTTAGTACGGAAAGCTTACAGCTTCTGCCGCCTTGATGGATCTACTCCGATGGGCGTTCGGCAGACTCTTGTAGACAGTTTCAATAACAGCCCTAGCAAGCAGGTACTTCTTTTCATTATTCATTATTCAGTAAGTTAGTTAGTTATTTTGTTATCATGTGTGTGTGTTTAGAAAGTTTCTGGGGACATTATTCTCACTTACTGTAAATATTGGAGGGATGTGTACGTACAACATTGACTGGTAACATTGTAGCAATTCCAGAAGAACCCGAATCGTTGTACATTTTTTTGAGGCACTTACCGAGGCCTTATGGGAGCATTAAATTTGCTTGATTCCACGTTCCCCGGATTCCTTGAATTCTGATCCCGATAATATGCTGACAGGAACGACTAGTTATTTGGTGTAGTGAATTCACTGATTAGCGATGTATTCAATACGTAAGTGAGCATCTTTCAGTGGAACGATTTATTCTGATTCTCATGGCTTTTGTTTAATTTAGGTATTTTTGATCTCAACTCGGGCTGGTGGATTGGGACTCAACCTTGTCAGTGCCAACAGAGTGGTTATTTTCGATCCCAACTGGAACCCCGCTCAGGATCTCCAGGCTCAAGATCGGTCATTCCGTTACGGACAACGACGGCATGTTACTGTGTACAGACTGCTAGCTGCAGGTTCAATAGAGGAGCTTGTTTATTCTCGTCAGATCTATAAGCAGCAACTTTTCAACATTGGTGTCAATGGCACATCGGAGAAGCGCTATTTTGAAGGTGTACAGGTATCTAAGTTTAGGTTCTTCTTTCTTTCTTGAAGCACCATCGTCAAATAAGATGATGGTTGACATCTTTTTTGTTATACACCTTGATTGTAAGGGAAAGAACACACTCTATTTGTCGGTTAAGTTAAATCCTAGACTATCTTGATTTGCTCTGCCACTTTCTAAGTTACGCAGTTTTAGAGGACGTTTCATCTGTGAATGGCTTGTCAAATGTTTCAGAAGCTGCAATATTTACACACATCTTACTTATATGTTCTCATGCGGATAATGCACAGGACTCTAAACTCTACAAGGGTGAGCTTTTTGGAATTAGCAATTTGTTTCGGGATCTTTTGGAGACAGTTTTCACTAGTGAAATTATCGAAAATCATGAAGAAAGACTCACAGGCATCCATCGAACCAGTTCTGAGCAATGTGCCAAACAAGGACTCCTGGGCGAGCATGCTGTAAGCAGCAAACTTGAGATTGAAGACGACATTGAAAACAGCGAATTGTCGGCTCTTTCCCAAGAGCAAGATGGGATTGAAGATGAGATTGAGTCCCCGAACGACACCCAAAGCTGTTCTGAAAGCCAATACGAGCATATCTTGAAAGATGCAGGTAAGTAACTCACAAGTTCAGCACAACGAATAATAATAAGGTCCACGTAGGACCTCTCTAATTTGTTCCCTCATCGTTACATGGTCCAAATGTGTGGGTTCTATATATTCAGATCACATTTCAACCCTTAGTTCTGTGTTTTCGTGGTCTATCTACTCATGAATGCGTAGTAGAGGGCTTTGGGATGTTGTGGGTCTTGCTTCTGACAGTTTGATATACGATGATGAACTCCTCAATATGCTAAAATACTTTGCTCAGAAGGTGGGATTTTTTGAGATTCTTGCAGGTGTTCTTTACGCACATCGAAATGAGGAGGTAGTGAACCTTGGCGGAGCTGTGCAAAAGCACAAGAGACCAAAGACTAAAGAACAGATTTGTTCAATGAATGATCCGAAAACCTTGATACCCAGTTTTGTAGTTGATGAACACCAACGCTTGGCAACACCTTCAACCTTGAAAATTCTATCAGAAAACGGCCAAGAAGATGATACTGTTGGGCAGAAAAGAAAGTATGAAGAAATATTCAAGTTAGAGGAAATGGATGAAACCACAAAATGGTTTCTGTCGGGAAGTTCACTCTGTCCAACTCAATCGATCGATTGTTGTAAAGCTGTTTTCAAATAACTCCAGCAAGCTGCTGGGGATATCTCTTGAGGTTGGGTGTTTGGAGCAGAACAACTTCACAGTCGATTGCCAACCAAAAGAGTTTTTGTAAAATTTAGGGGTACAGAAGTTTTTTCCGACTCTGCATTTAAGTCTAGCATTTAAAGTCATTTAAAGTCATCAACACTTGAGTTTTGTATATATTGTATATATTCAAATGAATTATGTTAAAAATCATCAGAAAGTTTGTAAAGCTCTTCAGGTACATTTTTCTGTTTTATTTTCTGTGAATTTTTAATGGAGTTGCAGTTCAATTTCTGTGCATTACTCCGTCCCTCTCTTGCTTGTGACTGAACGAGCTGCGGTCCTTCCAGAATCAAGACTTTAGTTACTCCAGAGTCTTAATTCTGGAAGAACCGCATTAAATAAATAAGTTGAGTCGTATCATCAAAATCTCGGTAAAACGGTTAAGCGTAATGACAATCTGCCAGAATTGGCATTGTTGTGAATTTCAAAACTGGCATTACTCTAGTAAACTGGCAAATTGCAACAACAAACCGAAGACCATTATTACTTGTAAATGACAGCAAACATTATTGAGCGGATTTGTTAACATCTCACAATTGAAATGGTCATCCATTTTTTTTAAAGTTTTGATTCCTGACTTTTGTGACGGACACCAGCGTTCTATTTCGAATGTAGAAGCTGCCCATTTTTTACGTGGTTGAAATAGATAAAACATAATGACATTGTCGGACTCATCGCACGGTCTTAAATGGCTGCCTCACAACATGTGACTGGCAGCTGCATCGATAATCTCAATTTTCGTCACTCCCAGGCGCGCAGGCGCCGGCTTCAATCGTTATGTAAAGACCGAGATTAGACTCACTATTCGAGTTGTACACTCTGCAGGAATCAACTTTACACGTACTCTCGTGAGTCAAAAGGGCCATCAGCACTAAGTATTGAACCAACATCCTGATTTGCTCACAATCCGAAGTTGAGGCGGAAATCAAGCTCCAACTTGGATGGCTCCTCCAAACCTGGAACTGGTGCTCCTGTAGAATGTCAGATGCAGTGTGTCTCGAGGAGCATGTGAAGCAGAGGAAACAATGAATGTTGGACGAAGAAGAACTGAAGCAGGAGAGGAAGTTTCTGGATGCGCTTATCGGCACACAATTTGATCGAAGCATTGTTCTCATGTGAGATTTTCCTGTTGTGGTTACCTGTAGGTTTGTGGCGGATCGAGGGATGAAGGTGGGTATGGCGGTTTGGATTTCCAGGAATTTTGCAGTGTTGGGTTTGAAGCTGCCGTAATTGGTAGAGGTGAGCTCCGGCCTAAGTTCAGGTGCCTGACACTTCGTTCAAATTGGATTGACTGGCTGCTGCGTTTACTTTCGTGTAGGGGGAGAAATTCTCTCGAGGGAGGAATCGGATACATCCAGATGCAGTTACATTTCGCGGCTGACTTCTTGTTGGGTGAAGAATCTGACGACCTAAGATGGGCTGCGTGGCCATGGAAGTCTCCTCAAAGGACCTTCAGCTAGGTTCTCATATACTTCTCCTCTTTTATCCCTTATTTCTCACCTTGCAATCCTTCGCCGGATCGGTTCTACTGGTACAAAATTCTGAGTTGATGATTCAGTATCACGAATTCTGTACAGACAAATCGATTTTGAGCTTATTTATTCTTATTGGCTCGCTTAGGGGTCACTGGTATGAATGAAACCTCTGTGGTGCAGTACTGAATATGCTGGGGTCGATACCATTCTTACAGCGGCTACCGGCAGAGTCGTTTCAGCAGATAACTCAAGTTTCTCAACTACAGCACTTCGGTAATAATCTTTTCACGAAACTTGATGGACTGATTACATGTAAATGACCTAAATCACTAATTTGCAAGACTGTGTTTAGATCCCATTCTGATTTGTTAAATTGTAAGTTTTGTAGGCTGAATTCTTTATTTGCACTTCATTAGAGAATGGGAAACTCGATGTCTGGTTGCAGAGAAAGGTGAGCCGATAGTTAAAGCAGGCGAAGCAGGTGAAGGACTGTATATTATTTGGAAGGGCGAGGTACGTAGAATTGTGAATGAGTTTTTGGTGATCAAATCTACTGTTTACTTTCTTTTTGTTGATTCAAAAAAATGTTATGTTGCCTCATGTGAAAGGATGTTAACAGTCAGACAAACTCTGGCTCTACCAAGCACAAATAGCTTCTACCCTCAATAAATCTTACGGCCCATCCAATGAACCTTCTCTTGACACGTCTGTACATGTCGATCTGTGTAGTCTGAAGTTTTAAGGATATTAGAGGAGACCAAGGTGGAGCAACTTCCACCGGTTCTGAGGAAGGGCGATCAGTTTGGGCATGGTATGAATCCTCGTTGTCCTTGAAAACTTGACGTGATAATTCGAAAGAAAATGGCAGTATTGTGCAGCAGATTCAAAGTCCGATTTGAACCCCTCGTGCTCAAACTTGATCAAAACTTGCGGTGTAACAATCATTATGTATACTTTTATAACTCAGCTGAAACGGAGTGTTTTTGGGTTGGCAGCTTGTCTTGGACCAAGAAAGCAACTCCACAGTCACGATATAGTTGCTCGCTCAGAGGTACGATCGCTAAAAACGATGTGTTTGTAGTTGATTCTCTAGGTTTCTATTTTAGGGTCAAATTTCATATTCTGTTATCTAACAGCTGTGTACTTATCATTTTTTAATTCCCGTCAGGTTTCGTGTATTATTATTCCACATTGCGAAGCTCAACTGCTTTCTCCAACATCGACATGGAGACATCACCCTGAAGAACTGACTTTAGTGGAATGTCTCTTACAGCTAGAATTTATAAAGGTGCGCTTGAGTGACAGTTTGTCGGTATGTAATAATGGATATTAGTACCAAGTTCTTTATGGGTGTGCGTTGGGCTGAAACCATGCACGGAAATTTAACTTACAATATGTCCACTTTGTCACCCAAGTCTATTCACACTTCCTGCTTATTTACTTCTGAACCAGGATGATTTGTTTCGATTCAACCCCATGGCTGAGGCACCTTCATTTTGGAACAACATGTATGGAGGTCACATAGTAGGCCTGGTAAGTAATTCCCTAATCATTAGACTGTAATCAAGGTGACTTTTGTACATGAAACTTAGCTGCTTCTCGTTTATATTTTTGAGCTCTCTGTGCATCTTTTCTCAAAGTGAGAGCTTATCCATGATGTCAACTGGCTGGCATGAGTAGGCTTTAGGAGCTGCATGCAAGACGGTTGATCCTGCTCTTGTTGTCCACAGCCTTCATTCGTACTTTATCTACTCCGGGACTCCAAGTCGTATGTTTTTCTCTTGTTCCTCATTGCATATACTTATTGACAAGCCATGTTGGCGTGGGAGGGATTTAAAAACTTGTATGTTAAGCATAGTAGAGCAGTTTATGGTTTTGATTTGAGGTTCTAATGAATCTTTACGTTTGACATGAAGTTAAACATATTACTCATGCAATGTAGTGGGTGATAGGGCTGAAAACTTGAACAAAGTTGATTGTTTCTAGATTTCCTGGTTGGTTCTTATTTGACGAGATTGAGATTTTTGCCAAAAATTATGTTGTTTCTCTGCAGTACCTGTCAATTACAAGGTGGAGAGGATTCGGAATGGTCACACATTTGCAACGAGACATGTGCAAGCCATACAGAAAGGGAAAATAATCTTCGCCTTGTATGCATCTTTTCAGGTAACTTCTACGTCTTGTTGGTGTTATTATAGGTTAGCCTTCATGGTCCGATAACTGAATACTTGTCTCCGGAAAAGATAAATATTTCTATTCCATGATTTTTTTCTTCATCAAACATGACAAGCATTGCTACTCATCATCTCTTCTTCTTTTAAAAATTCATAGCTTTATTACACATTCCTCACACCAAAACATGCTTTTTAATGCAACACCGTGATTTGTTGTGCTTCAGCTGATCGTCTATGGCACTTTGAATTGTTCCAATGCTAGAATTTGCATCTCCTTTGCTTCTTACAAGTTCATTTTTCCTATTGCAGAGGGCAGAAAAGGGACTGGAGTATCAATATCCGATGCCTACTATGCCTACACCCAATGAGGTACGTATTCGACTTTCATTATTAACCAATATAACTAGTAAACCTTCTGGCGTGTGTTTCAATATTCATTTACTGTTAATCTTCTTGTTTCTGTGCAAATCAACCTACCGAAACCTCATATGTTGGGTACCCACTAGTTCATGTACTGATTGTGGTTGCAGCTTCCCACTTACGAGGACTTGCTGGGGCCGCTTTGCGATGACAAACGCTTGTCTAAGTGCAATTCCACATCCTTCATTTTTTACATGCTTTACAGCTATATTCCTCATTGTTGTGAGAAAATTGATCATTTTTGGCCTTTATGGCTAGCACCGATCCTTTCAATCTGCATGTGATTTTTCACATTCTTCTATCTCTTGCGTAAGTAGTGCTCACATGTAGTCGAGGTTCTGACCAACCAAGTTTTCTGGGGATTTTAGGTTTCTTTGCAACATCAATCTAAATTAAAACTCTCTCGATGTTAGGCACAATCAGCAGGCATCTTCATCGAGCTTGAGAATGAACCAAACATTGGACCTGAAGTATCACAACCGTAGAAGCCCATTGTCTCTGGAACCTCAAGAGCCTCGGTATGTCACCATCGCTTAGATCGACTTTTTCTGACATCACCAGCAAGAATTTTGGTTCATTTCGCATGTACATCTGCAACCGCAGAGTGAAGCTCATAGCATTATGTGCTAAAATCATTCTTGTCTTAAGTGCTCGATAATAGACTTCCTCAACTTACGATTCCAAGTGATCATTTTAAATTATCTTTCCTGGATGAGGGAGCTGATGGACACGGATTCTTCTGCAGGCAGAGAGTGTGGATGCGGACAAGAGGAAAGCTTAGCGATGATCTGGCCCTTCATAGGTACGTGACCAACTTGAACTCGAACTTGATGAGAGATGGGGGTTGCTGCAAGCAGGATCATGTTCATCCATCTATAAAACATCAATTTTAATGCCCTACCGAAAGGACTTGTGAATTACCTAGGTAACCAAATAACAAATCTGGGGTTTACAGGAATGTTATGTCACCTCTTTCAGTGCTCTAGGTACTAACAAGAGAGTGGGATAATCCAACCAGGTGTGCCGCATGTTACGCTTTTGATTGGTCCTTTTTGGAGACAGCATTAGGGCCTCACAACAAGTTGGTGAATAAATATCCCATAGTTGGCCTCAGCCTTGATCAGTCGTAAAATCTTCTTCCCCCATCCCCATTGCACACTTCACCACTCCTCCAGAATCAGTTCATTGCTTAATAATAGAGCATCCGCATGGCAACAATTGCACCTTAGCTGATGATTTTAGGCATGGAGGTGGGTGCAGGGTATGGTTTCACCGACCATTTCGGGCAGATGAGTATCTTCTCGTTGTGGTACAGACACCTCCCTTTATATCTCTCAACCCTTTCAGGCGTTTCACTACCATTATCGAGGCTCTTCAGGAGTCATGAGAAAAAAAAAAAAAACATGGCAATTTGAACTCCAGATATAGGCTTTTGTGCATGTCTGATTCTGTTAGAGGCTAACAAGTGTGTGTGTATGCTTGTTCAACTGGCTCAGATGGAGAGTCCTCGTGCATGTGACGGACGTGCATTGTGCGTTGCTCGAGTCTACACAGAAAATGGCGAGGTACAGTCAGCCCTCAAAGATTTATCCTACAACAACGATGCAGCTGAACTTGTATGTGCTGGAAGTTTAGAAGCACAAGTGCTATTGAATACCGTTTGTGACCCATGAATTGTGTGTTTTGTGGGCTGTGGGTGATGATGCAGCTAGTGGCCTCCCTTGCTCAAGAAGGAACACTCCGAGTATTTGTCTCACCAGAAGATGAAAAATCTCTGGTTTCCAAGCTCTAAACATATCCTCTGGGCAAACTGAGGCCCAGTTTCTAGCACTGACATGTTAAAATGCTTTCTCACTTTTTTTCTTTTTTTTCTTTTTTTAATTCTTTCATAATCTTCCATCCCAAGAGTAGAGTGGATTGGATTTTGTGACACCTCTTTACTTCATTCATGTTTTGTTCATCTTGATGTATCACAAGAAGGTATCGTGCCAGTCGAAATTTTAGTTCCATTAAAGTAAAAATGTTGTTTAATGAAACATGGTAGTACAGCTATGCTTATTACTATTGATTCCTAGCAAACCTGGACATATTTCTAAAATCATTATTTTTCGAATCAAATCATCGATTTTAACAATTTTAATTTTTTGAAGGCTGTTTAAGCTGCTGGATATTTACTAAATTATCTGTATTATCTGTTACTTTTTTTTTTAAAAGTTTAATTATTATTATTCAGACTTTCTGAGAATTGGGATATTTAGAATGAAGAACATGAAGGGTATCAACATTAGAGTGATTTTTCAATTGAGGAGTACAGATTTTATGAAAAATCTAAAAAAATACGGCAATTCTCAGAATTGTATGCCTTTAAAAATAAAAAATTACTACAGTGCTTCAGAAAAGGCTCAAATAATGAGCAAATTATTTTGCTAAAGCTTTAA
This sequence comes from Physcomitrium patens, assembly GCF_059467195.1. Lineage (NCBI taxonomy): Eukaryota > Viridiplantae > Streptophyta > Bryopsida > Funariales > Funariaceae > Physcomitrium > Physcomitrium patens. Next base: position 17,110,753 of record NC_143421.1, read on the forward strand.
GTGTAATAAGTTCTATATAACGGAATATTACTTTTTGATGGATATCACTTACTCCTACAAGATTGAAGAAAGTAATGTAATAGGCAGCCATTTGTTCATTCAATTTCATGTAGATCTAGTGGGAAATCTCTCACAAGTGCTGAAGCTATGAACTTAAAGAAGTTTAATTATGTCATGAGTTGAAAGCTGGAATCTGTAGAGTTTGGGAACAAGTAGCATCTGCATCACAGTTAGATTGAACGTAGACAAGCCATCAGATTTGTTACATGGAGTCTTCAATGCTTGAATGTTAGGGTCGAGAAATGAAGAGTCATGTCACATTCTTGCGAAATTCAGAATGGTTGCTTAAACAATGATCTATCAATGACTCTGTAGCAAAGGTTGCATGGACCAATTTGAGCACTAATGCTTGGTCATGCAGAACAGTGGCTGGTCTGTGGACTTAGAATTCTTTGGTTCCAGGCCGTTGACAGGGGTTTGATTTGAGCTGTTCTCAGGGCTTGGTAGGGGGAGTAACTGCAGCAGATTCCCATGTTCTGATTGCCCAACAAGATTGTTTCCCAGCGTGGGCATCAAAGAATGGGAAGGCGGAGTGAGTGGGATTTCACAGAAGGGACATGAACCATGCTCGAGAGTCGCCAAGTCCATCTCCTCCTGCTCAAAGAAATGGTAGCAGGAGCTGCATTGTGTCACAGGCAATGTCGGATCTACAACGTAGAAATACCTCGGTTTCTCATACTGGACAGGACATGTCTGTACCAGTACTAGTGCGCCCTGGAGGTTGCGGAGCATGGCTTTGGTGGCAACGACAAGCCCAGGCCTTGTTGATTTATTCGACGACACCCGTTGCTGCCCCAGTTCCAAAGGATTCTCTACGCAGTGAGAGTTATTTCTCGCAGAGGTGGCACCACTCAACAGCATTGCTTGCTCGTGTGATACGCCTTCGTCCAGAACGAACTCCACCTGTTATGACCAGGAGGTTTGCGATGAAGTTGATATATGATCTCAAGATTTTATCAAGCAGAACGCAACATGTGACATAGTGGGATAATAATTTACCAGCGGCAGTTGATCATACGTTATGGAAGAGCGGAAGATTGGTTGAGAACAGTTGCAGCAAATATCCTGTGTTGAGGATGATGCTATGGGCAAGGGAGAGGAGCAAGCATAGCATGTGGGCAAGTCCATTTTAGGTTCATCTGGTCTCCGTGCTTTGCCTCGCATGATCAGCGTTGCGACCTCCACTTTATCTACCCAACTTTGAGGAACTTTGTATTTCTGCAACCTTTCGTACGTGTGCCTTGAAATCTTATACAACCCTGCAGAAGAATAACCAGAACATTGAGCAACAAATAAGTCAAATCAGATAATTTACGCGGCTGTGAAAGGCAACCACAGAGGTTACATACGAAGTCTTTGCTGCATAAGAGCATGTCCATTGTAGAGCAACAAACTCTAATACAGAATGACTACTTCACGTTGGTTTATCACCTGCGCTATTCTAGAAACAAGGCTTTTACATTACAATACTCAAGGCACCACATTAAATCACCAGATGGAATCTTTAGTTGCATCATAACACTATACCAAATATGTGAGAGTTATGAGCAATAAACATTGTGTTTGTTCCTTGGGAGGGCCTTCGAGGGATTTTAATTTAATTTTTTACCCACTAACCTTGTCTTAGATTATAAGGAATTTTGGTCCATCGCAACACTATTGTAAGACCATGAAAGTTTTAATTAGTAAATATGGTCATATTACGGCATTAATCAATGCAAATTTTAAATTTGATACATATGTGTACAAATTAACATTAAAACCACCCTTTACAGAATCCCAATCGACTTTTACCATTTACTTTTTCTTTATCACAACTTAAACAATATCTTGGATGGCTATTGTTTGAGAATGCCATTTCAAGAAAAAGTATTGTTTAAGAATGCCATGTGAAGAACTATATTGAAGAAACCTTAAAACAACGCTGATGCATAATTTAAAGCACCAGAATGGTGATGCTCCAAGGAATGCAATCTGCTCTCATGCATATTGGAATGTATCTAGAACTGTAAAATCTACAGATGTGAGATGGAACATATATTTCACTATTCTAACATAGGGATGAAATGATCTTACCAAGCTGCTCGCTGTGCTTAGCGAGTGTAACCAATATGTTGACAAGAGACACTGGACGTGGTGGATCTTGTGGTATTCTTGCCAACAGGAAGCGAGAAATGTTGAACAAGGTTTCAGGCAGCGATGTACGAAAAGGCTCGTTAATCGACTGATATATGAAGGAGTATGCATAAAAGATGTCCGCACGCAACCTCAGCTCACAAAATTCTTCGAACTTTAACTTTTCCATACCTGCATCGTTTGCTTTTGCAAACACTGCTACCTGTGCCAAAACTTCCAGTGCCAAATTTCTACATAGACGTGCTCCATCCTTGAACCTCTTCTCCTTCAACTGGTGACCATTAGCCCACAACAGCATTGATGAAATTCTGGAGCACGTGTATTTGATTTTTGAAACATGCAGACACTCTCGAGTAAAGATTGCACGCAGACTTAGGGAAAAAACTAAAAGAACAAATGCATTCAAGTAGCAAGATATAATGCATAAATGGGTACTTACTGCATTATCCATTAATTGTGTAAGTAAGCGCTCCGATAAATCTGATCGGCCAGCATGAGAATACGCCAGCCGAGCATGATCAAAGCGGTCATGATTAATCAACCACTGTGCATATGGAAGCGCAACTTCATCTACGATTTCAGGATGCAACCTCTTGATGGCAAACGCATCATCCCATTGCTCCAACTCCACATGCAAAGAGAGAATAGACCTGCCATTTGTTTCCAGTGGATTCTCACAAGGGGTTAATTGTCATGCTTCTTTTGTAAGTATAATGTAACTGCCTAAGATGGGTTAAAGACAAGTATTCGAGACAGACCTAAAATCACCAAGCCTAGTGTATGTCTCAAAGGCATGTGCATAGTGCCCCCCACGCCTCATTAGCACTGCACAGTGCATCAACTCCTTCACCTGGGTCTTCTTTAGACGTCTTGCCACCTAAAATTAGAAAACCGACATTTGCTTCAGCTCTGTAATATACCAATTTATCAAGTGGGCTAATCATTTTTGAAACAACACATTCTCTTACGGGTGTTGGAGATATATCAAGAAATTAACCGTATGCATAAAATGCCACTATAACATTACACTTAACCCATCTTGTATTTCACCTCGATGAGTTTGGAAGCTGGGCCGTGCTCCACCAGAAGAGAGAGGGCCTTCTCTGGTTGGCCAGCAACGAGGTACATATCAGCAGCAGTTTCATGATCTTTTGTTTCTTCCGTCCATTCAGCTTGCCGTTGAATAATTTCCTGCACGTCCGCTTCTCTTTTGATAGAAGTGGTGGTGACAGTATCAGTCACCTCGGACCGTAACTCGTTTTCAGCTACTGCAAGCGCCTTGGCTTCTTCAAACATGCGGAGATCAGAGTACATCTCCATGGCCATACCCATCTGGCCTGCTTCAATGTACGCATCTGCCGCCTCTTTGAATCTACCCTGCCACTCGGTACGTTTGCAGTCATTAAATATGTGCATAAAATCAAGTAAACCCAATCAATTGCGTTCTCTTCAAAGTAAGAATCAGTTATTGTCCTGCTATATACTATGCACTGAACTGAAATCGAACTCCACAAGATGAGGTCGACAACCTGGTATGCGAGAACAAGGGCGCCGAATGTCGACTTCTGGACGTGCGAACAATGGCCTTTTTCGAGTCTGTGTATGAGATCTAAGTAGCAAACGTCCCGCAATCGGATGAACCCCTTCTTTGCGACATCCCAGGCTTGCCCTTTCAGCGCCGCAAGAGCTAGCATGCGCCAATCTGCCTCGGTTACTCCAAGACATGCTACCTTGTAAGCATCTCCATATTGCCGTTTCTCCACATAGTGACACATGCTTGTAGACTGTGGAACTTCAATTGTCTGCTCTAGTATCCCTCAAAACCAGTGCGTGAGTATTTTGATCAGCCAACACATTACATAGCCACAATTTTACAAATATAGCATTGCCGATGTCATATGCTCAATATCATGCAGAAGGAAAGAAAATTCTATGTGCTTCATATTCTTGCAATACTCCATTTCTATACTCTGAATTTTCATTAATAAGAATGAATCAAATATATGAGAATATCAAAAATCGCCTTCCAAAGCTTATTCGCTCGAGATTTACAGAGGCTCTTGAGGGGACTAATAGGCTTCACTCTCTTCATTAGGGGTTGTGAAGAGATGCATGATTTTCTTACGACAATATAGCATGTCATAGCTTGGCAATCACGAAGAGAATATATGTGTACCTGCATGGAGAGATGGTTTAAGCAGAAAATCTTGGAGCCTTGGAAGCCAACAACATAGCCTTGAAGCTTCTGTCGGTGCACAGGAAAGTCAGCTGTCTTGATGTTCAGCATGCCGGTTCCTGAATAACAAAGCATATCTTCCATGTTTGTATTCCAAGCAACGGAACTCGCACTCTTCTCCTCGAAACTGATTTCTTTTGTCTGTATGAGAAGATCTCAACACAAGCTCGTCACAAAAAGAGTACTGAACAGAGGCTCACAGTTAAAAGCCAGCTGTAATTGCAGACAGTAGCAAAGAAAATATGGTTCGCCAATGTCTTACTTTTTCACTCAATGAAAAATCATAATCATAATCAATTGTAATCAATTGGCAGTGAATGCGTTAAAAGTTCCTGATGAAAATCGGTCTTTTCATCTTCAGTTATACTCACCAGAAATGGCACATACCTCAATATCATACACCAGCACGTTGGCGGCTTCGTCAACAATGGCGAGGCGAACACGACGAGATGAGAGATCGAGGCAACGTATGCCATTCGTGTGCTTGTAGAGTCGAATGGGGAAGTTACTATTGATCCACAATTTCACAACCAACCCATTTTTCATTCCAATTAGCAGTCCCTCGCCTCCACGAGGACCACCACAAACCTAAATTCCAAAAAGATAAGTCTGCTTAGAATTCATGTCATACGTAGCAAGTATTAAATGATGCAAGGGATGCCCCCCAAAAGATCAAGTCTGAGAAAGATTAGAAATCGTCATTGTAAAAACCAGCTTTTCAACAAATGTCAGAGAAATGTACCTTAATATATCTTATGATTGATTCTAAAAGCCATTCCCTCTTTTTGATTCCATCTAGCGAGAACAGCTGCAACTTCGTCTCCTGAAAGCAGCCCATATAATGGCCATGAAACCTGCATATTTATATTAATTATATGTAAATCACATGTTATACAAGAAAGAGATAAAATGAAAAACAAGAACCTGGCACAACGTGATATGCTCTGAGGTAAGGACTAAGAGGTTGCACTCCATAGAGCGATTAATGCGGGCACAGACACGATATTGAGCGGCTCTAGCTCCAGCAACATCCTTGTTCAACTCGTATACGATAATGCGGTTGGAAAGTTGTACTGCCACACGCTCCATGTAAACTGCTATTTTCTTGATGTAGTCCCGGCACCGAATCCTTACCTGCACCCAGCTTATGTCCTCACATGTCTGTCCATCTTTACTTTCACGAAGCATAAGAATAGAGATTAACATTCGATGAAACTTGACTAAAAGTCATGGAGTGTGCTGCAGTCATTCACATTGTGAGCGGATGTATTACTTTAGATTTAGCACCACATCAAACTCAATTATTATTTCTTTTAAAATGATCTCACTTTTTCTTCAGTGATAAGGTGCTGGATGACGACATCAGTCATGGCATCCCGGAATGCGTAGCGCTCCAGATATAATCCATGCACCTGGTCTTTCCATCATATCCAACCCCTCTCCATTCTAATCATATTGTATATAAGAGATTAACCGCTGAGCTAAAATAGCAGTAACCACTAAAATCATGAACTCCATTCCCTGTCACAATATATATTTTCTGTCGTTCTTCACAACAACTTAAGTTAATATACTCACTGCGGTGGTAGAAAATGAAGGGGAGAGATTCTTACAGTTGAGAACAATAGCTGAAGCATAGAGATACTGCCATCGTTGCATCCTACTGCCACGTAGTCATGCTTGGGCCGTGATCTTATCGTCCATATCCAGTCGCTAGTTTCACACATTGTAGTAAGCTTCACCCCATCTTTTGAGTAAAGCAACACCTACATGCCTGATTGATATGATCAGCGAACTTCTCAGACCATGTCAACACGAGGATAAATTTGAAGGATCTTGTATATTCAAGATTACTGTGAGTGGTTGAAAAAATTGCCACTCTTCCATTCTCCTCATTCAATATTACTTGAGTGCACAGTTGATCAATATATGTTGCTCGAAATAAGAATATTGTCCTTCTGATTAATATGTTTGAGCTCATCCCTTTTCACTCATTCTTCTGTGGGCATGCGGGAGCAAGAACAGAGTTGAAAAATAACGCCGACAAAATTCACCTTTTTGTCTGAGCCACCGAGGCAAAGGTATTTACTATCGTGGTATATGACACTGCATGGATCAAAACCAATATTCTTGTCCTTCCCAATCTGCACGTGGGAGTCACAACCTAAAGTTACAACTGAGCAGGAAAAAAAAAAAAAAAAAAAAAAAAAAAAAAAAAACTCTTCAAGGCTCCAAAAGGCGAAACAGTGAAAAACTACGCTTCCAAGACTAATTGAGGCCTTTCATTTCTAGGATTAGATCTTGTTGAGGTGCATTACTCAGATTCAAACTTAAGGGTGATTAAACTCCAATCATGCAAAAACGAGTGAGAACCAATTCCATAAGTCTAAAGATGAATAGATTTCTAAGGTTCCTCAATACTCACGAGATAAATAAACATAAAAACTGGATTCGGGTCGCTTGATGACCGTTATTATATGGGGTCATTTAGTCGAGGTGATGGGGCAAACCTGCTTGCCTGATAAATCGTAGAACGAAAGGGTACTGTCCCAGCATCCAACAGCAAGCGTGTCTGATGTCTTGTTCTGCAATGTATTCCACTGCAACGTCCACACGGGTCCTGGTCTTTGTACCACCACCTGTTCGCAACCGTCATGTAATCCTCATCAGATCCAATGTAGCTAAATGTATAATTACCTTTTAACTTCAATTTGCGTGCACCATGAAAGATGAACGATAATATCAATTTCTTGGCGGATGTATGACTTGAGAAAGAGAATACGTGTACCTGCTCAACGCCACATTTATCGCAAATGGAGATGAGGCCATGATACATTCCCAATGCAAGATGTTGTCCATCTGCAGTCCATGCGGCGCATAACACCTGAATTGAAATTTACTATAATTTCAGGACATTTTAGTGGAAACTGTACTTAAAATCATGGTCGTCTAGAATACAACTTATCATACATATAAGTGAATTCCCCGAGACAACTGTAATAAGCGTATAGGTTAGAGTCAATTCACACCACAACATCAGCAGGTCACAGGACACTCATAACCTTGGAAGGAGCCTTGTGTTTCGAAACAGATTTCTGTTCCGGAGACCATATTCCGAAGTCGGTTGCGGTTCCACTCGCAAGCTGCAAGTTAAGCATCCAGTTAGCCGACGTAGCTGATCGGTAAAACAAATCATGTTGTTGCGACCGCTGATGAAGTTCCCGGAGTTCCCATGAACTACACAATTTGGAGTTGATATCTTTCTATCTGTATCTGAGACCAAACTAATTTACACCCATGGAACAGAAAGATGTCACAGAAAACGCCCAGATAGGTAAAAGACAAGGACACGGTGATCTAACTGACCTATAATCCAATGCCCGTGAGCTATCCATAACCTAAAGATGAAGGCTACGACAATTGCCACGGATTCACAATGAGATAATTATGTGCTGCCAGTTGAGGCATCGAATGCTGTAGAGCAGGTGCAAATATGAAACCCGCCTGCTGAGTGACGGGGTTGTAGGCCAAGCATTGGATTGAGTCTCCATGGCTGTACTTCAGTATGCCTTCTGCCTTAATCATGCAATCGTGATCAATCTAGTGAAAGTCAATTTAAGCAAAAGGCACTACATGTAATCACTACATACAATCATATTATTCAAGGCAACAAAAACTTATACTCAAAATTTCATGGAGTAGAGACGAAATTTGCGTAAACCATAATGCTAAAAGCTCTCCCTACAAGCGCAACTCGTTAATAGATGTAGCGATGATACGTGTTCAACCTTGTGAGTCCATATGATGATGGTTTTGTCAGCTCCGCCAGAGGCGAAGCGCTTTCCGTCCCGTGAATAAGCCACACAGTAGACATCATCTTTATGACCTGCACTAAATAACAAAATTATAAACGAAAAAGGGACAAGCTCCGATGACATAGTTAACCAAAAAAAAAAAAACAAACAAAAAAAAAAAAAAAATAAAAAATAAAAAATAAAACAAAAATGAGATCAAACAAGTGGCAGAAGGAACGATGGGGGAGATAAATGATACCTTTGAGTGAGTGAAGGAGATCACCATCAGCAGCATCATACATAAGCACTCTGCTGCCAACTGCTGCAATAAACTGACTCCCATCTGCAACAGAATGGCTTCAATTATAACTACCGACTGTTGCAATGATTTCAAGTCATAGCAATATCAGTCAAAATTTAATCCATTATTTTCTTCAAAATTCGAGGGACAGATTACAGATGGAGTACCAGGTCGAAAGGCAATGTCGAAACACACACTCCTGACTCCATCGTGCTCTGGCTGCATTGTATCAACCAATAATTTGCTTCAGTCTGCTTAAACGAATATCCTCCACAATCATGAGCTATGACGACAGGCGAGGCAACGGATGAGAGTGACCTAGTTGAATTACCAAAAATTATAGGATTTCGTTCACTCATAATCGCACACAAAAGAAAAAGACAAGTGAAAGATTATGCGTACCACATGGTCTGTCCAGGCTACCACGGCTCGCATGGTGCAGCCGTCGGCGTAAGCAGATAATCACATTCAAGCCTCAGACTTAAGGCTAAACTCCACCACAACCGCGCTATAGGTTCCTAGATATCACAGATAAAAGCGTAAATGCTGTCTACTTATGCCTGGTCTACACAGATGAGCTGACGAGCAGATTGTGTAGGTCCTTAGCTGATTATGACCTTGCCGTGCCCTAATTCAGCCAGAATCCCTCAGACATGAGTCCTTCAGACCGGAACAATTTCCCACGAGCTGCGGCAACCGTAAAAAGAAACGCACTCCGTTTCCGCTGATTAAGAAGCAACTGCAGCAGCAATTGTCCCCCGCGAAGAGGAATCGAGGCACTGCTCCATGAAAATGAATCCGGGAAACAAAACTGAGAGAGGGCACAGCAGGGCAGGGCAGGGCATGGGATTGCGATGGCGAGGCCAACAAACAAATGGTTGCCTGAGTCCCAGTCGCAATGGGGGAGGGATACCGTTGGGGAGTCCCAGTCATGGGACAGACATCTATCTCGCTGGACCCATCATCTATCACCGCTCCTCTGTGCCCGACGCTCCGTTCACCATCCCTAAGTCACAAGACTTACATAGGGATTGGTAATTTCATTTGAATATTTTTAAATTTGTATCATGCAAACTTCTTTTATCATGTTTAATTGTTTTTTCTTATTTTATTACTACAAATTTAAACAACCTCCTTTATTCTTAACAGAAATTGAATAGTATAACAAAAATATCATTAGGTATTTCTTTAAAAATGATTTCTATGTATAAACATATATGAACCTTGTTAAGTCACATGGTAACTATTCTTAAATTATAATGTATTCAATAATAGACGCACATCATTTTTTTATTTTTTTATTTTTAATTCTAATGTGTTACGTATTATTAAAGTTTTACATTTTAAGTCTTAAAAAAATTCATTTTTGATTTATCTTGTTCTGTAGGATTAAATTGTAATTTTTATTATACTTAATTTTACCAAATTAAAATAAATTTTATTAAAAAAATATTTTTTGAAATCTATTAACTTTAAACTATGTACAAAAAAATTTACTATTGTTATTAGTAGTATCACTCTTGACAATGCCATTCTAAAAAGAGTCTAATAGCATTGCTATTCCTAGTGACTGCTCTTGTTGATAACTTATGTCTTCTTGTTCAAGTTTTTTCTAAAAGAGCTTTTTTATAATTTTGAATCTTAAAAGATATAAACAACAATATCTTGTATTAGACTCAACTAAACCACCACAAGTTATAAGTGTCAATGTGAGATCTATTTGATTTTCTCAGTGTGACATCTATTTATAAGAAATTAAAAAATAGCCAAATAAATGCTGTTTTGGTTTTTGGTTTTTATTTTATTTTTTTTATCTCTTTAAACCTGAAAAAGCATTTTATATAATTATTTGGGTATGTTTACATCAAATAACATTGCAACTACAAATACAAGTTGTTACAAGAGCACTTTCACAGTATAATTCCTGCCAAGATAATCCTACCATTAAAAATCCTTTCTACCAATCAAGTTAATGAATATTTATTAAATTCAAACCATATTTAGTAACGAACCAATTTTATATTTATTCCAAAAACACATAAAAAAATTCATACAAAAACTCGTGCTTCTTTTTCCTTAATTCAGGTAATGTTGGATCTGATTAGAACTTGTCTTGCAACTAAAACGTTTACTTTTTCAACACCGCAAAATTCACACTCAAAGTTAACGGCATGCTTTAAACTATTGCAAACCGTTTCATCCACAACAGCAACTTATTCATGCGACACATTCATCTTTATTGTTTCATCCAATAAGTTCAAATTTCGAGTCGGAGTCGTTACTAGGTTTTCTCCCGCCACGAGGCTCTAGACTTGGCTATGGCGGTGGTGCAATCTCAGCGCCAATCTCACCACCACCACGGCATCTCAAGACTTCTGCCGTAGCCTCATTGTGATTAACTCACGCATACCTGCACTGGTAAATCTCGTTTGATGAAATTTTTATGTCATGGAGTGTGTTGTAGCCGTAAGGAAGCACCGATGGAGTGTGTTGTAGCCGTAAGGAAGCACCGATGGAGTGTGTGAGATTATTGTTTTTGTAGACCCGGAGAGGAAACGAGACGTGTGATCCGACAATGGCAGATGTGGGTGCTTCAGCGGGTGATCCCTATTTGCTTCAAGCAAATCTTGATAACACCGTAAGCAAGGTGCGATGGCATTATGAGTTTCTCTTATTTGAGGTTTTAAAGTTCCACTGAATCGTTCTGCAATGGTAGCTCAAGTGTAAGTCAGCATGGATATTCAAGTACGAACTTCATAACGTTTGTGCATTATCGGATGTCTTCTGCGACCAGTTTTGTTTCCCGGATTCATTTTCATGGAGATTTAGACTTAGGTGGATTGTGTGCCAGATCATGGAGATGGAAGAGCAAATCGAGCGCCAGGTGGAAGAGATTGAGAGGTTAGAAGTGCTCGTCAACGAGAGTGACATGTGCGTAATTCTGGTGCTCGTCAGTCGCACCCATTTAATTGGGTATTCTCGTCTGCATAGAGTTATCGCAGTGTACGAGACCGAGTTTGATGTTTAGTGCACTACCTAAAAAATATTGGAATTACATTGAGTCTTGCACTCTTGCGTAGGCTCCACGACATGGAATCCGAATTGGAAAGGGCCTCTGGAATAGAGATACTCAGTGTAAGTCACAACTTTTTGGAGATGCGGATAACAACTTATGTACCCACCATGCAAGCCGTAAGTCCGAACCACCGCGGCAAGTACGAGCATGATCTGACTATCGCATTGGACACGGCCGCAATGACTATTGAAGCAGTGCAGGTATTTTCACCTGCAAATGGTAAATTTTTATTGCAAACGTTTAATGTTCATTGGGATATTTCCATAAAGAGCACGCTTAGACTGGGCATTCCTGAGATCTTTGCCACTTCGATCCTAGTATCGCACTTCTCCAATCAAGATCTTTCAGCTCCAGGCAGGAAAAAACTGGTTATTGATCAACTTAAATGTGGTTGCACAGCTCATTCCAGAAGACATACCTTATGAGGACCTTGTAGCGGAAGCCAAGGCGATGACGTAAAGTTTTTTCCTCACGTTCTCCAACTTTACGTCTTTCTCTTGAAGTTGCTGTATGATTCCCTTGAAGATACGCTTGTTTTGTGGATCGGTACTGACTCAATCAACTATGAAGCTTACTGTTTGTTCGTCTGTGCTCGGTGCAGTGCCCTTCATGAGGCGCCATTATTGGTTAACGGAGAAGGATGGAGCAGACAGATTCCCAGTCTGATCAGTAGAATTCGTCATCGTATTTATGCCAATGTTCTGAAGAGTGCATCACTTACAGTATCTGCCAAGGATCCCAGGTAATTTGCATGTACTGCACCATGGCCGTACTAAGTTGCATGTACGGACGGATTATGTATTTCGTGATACTGCTTACAAGTTGTCAAGGAGGTCATTTTATTGGTGAAGCTGAATCGCTCGTTATGATGTCTAGGAATGTTCTATATCAACATGTGCCATGCATAGAACCCTGATCTTCTGCATATTCTGCAGTTTGTTTACTTGAATACAAGTTTTTGTTTTTGGAGAATCTGTATCCTCCAAGGGTGACGTTCTGTATTGGGCTTTGACCAGGTACAAGCTCAAATATTCGCCGGAAGCAAATCTTATTGTTGCCACTCTTCCGGGACCCGTCACAGCGAATATAGAAGCTCCTTATGGATGGCCCATGCCTGGTTTCGCCCTTCGCTTGAACTCTCTTGTTCCCTCTGCCAAGGCACATTACTTGGGATCTGTAGACATGCTTCAACAGTGTGTGGTAAACCCTCTACGCTTACAAGAACAGTTCTATTTTAATCCAGCTCTCTTGCGTTTTGAAACCAACTTCCTGAATGACTTGACTTATACAACGAATTCGTTGACTTACGTGACATCTGTCTGACTTGGGTATCGTTTTCAACTGAGAAATGTTAATCCTCATCTCTGCCGTAGTTAATAATTCGAACTCTGCCATTTACTCACTTCACATTATATTTTCTTAGTCTACAATGACCTGGGATCTACCTAGTCACATATGATGAAAGATATATCTGCTGATCTTGCTGTGTTTGGAGGAGGTTCATTAGATTCTACTCTAGTTTTTGAAGCTTTTCCTTGTATCCTTGCATGATGGTTGCTTGACGTGTCCTGGATGGTGTCTTTTGCAGGACCTTGCAAATACAAGTCCTGAGTCTCAGAGGTCAGGCGTGGTGCAATTTCTTGAAGCAATTGAGAAGATTCTTGTTGTGAAAAGATGGGAAGCCTCGAGTCAGCTTTAGTCAAGCTCATCTTAACAGTAACAAAGAAAACAGTGTACCTTTCAGTAGTGAGGGGATACTATGTACAGTGCATTTATCAACGGAATCATGAACTGGAATCATCAATCGAATATATGTATAGCAGTCTTGGTTTCTGGGTTTGGTTGACGTGATCTTTGCTTACATGACTCATCTAATCGGGTAAACGTGCTACCATATAGTGTTTTTCATAATGCGAATTTCCATAGAAATCTCCGCAGGAATAGGATTGCAATCCATGCTCCACACTTTGGTAAACACCTGTGAAGGAAAAGACACTTGTGATGATGTGGGAGTTTTGCTACAGTGACCGCTTCACTCAATAGCGGATGTTGTTCCTAATGTGAATACGCTTATCAGTGTTCCAATACCAATGATTTTCACAAGCCCCTCGCTGAAAGCCCTAGCATCTGTGAGAAAAATTGGGCGAAGCAGCAGCAACAGTGCCAATGCTCCAGTTGCCAGAGCCCAAAAATCGGTCGGCCACGATCGTGTTCCACTATTGTATCATACTTGTGCAACATTCCAAGAATCTAATCGGAGTTCGACACTCAACAAGCAGGGCATATCAGTCAACAATTGCGATCTATTTGCACATACAAGGACGATACACTCCAATGAGCCAGACGTGTTTTTCCATTAGTCTGCGATGGTTAAGAATAATTGTTTGTGCTCATGTTGTTTATAACGCTTTCTCGCACGCAGCTATATTTTTCAGAACGCGGTGTCATATGTTTATGGTGCATATCACATGAACAAGTTCAACCCTAATCCTCGATCAATGAACCAGGAATAGATGAGTATACCAAAGACTAAAAGATATTCATTGTGTGCAGAACTGGGGAGTACTTCAGAACGGCATGTGGTTGATCGATAGATCATCCAAACTCCCCAGTTCATCACTTTGATTGATCTCAGATTCGATGCACGCACCGACTGCTATGCTTCAATTCAGGGTGCGTCTGCTAAGGCACCGTATTATTCATGGCAAGTACAGCCAGGCTGATATTATCTGTATGATTGATAAGTCAAACTATCTCATATTCCAAGAGTCATGCACTATCGCGAGTACACCCACTGTATATTGACCCCGACCCAACGTCGCGACTTCATGACAGACATCAGTCTATTCCTTAGCGCAGGTGCCGGCGGCGCAGTCGCAGTCTCCGCACTTTCCACCGTTCTCCTTTGCGCAAGTTCCTGACATCGTCGTGCCAGTCACAACTCGTTACTTGCAGCAATGTTGGTGCGAACAGTATCGATGTAATCACTCTAAATGTATGCAGATTGTACGCTATGGCTAGCTTATGTCAGCTTCAATAGTGAAGGCCATCACTCAGTCAGAGGTATTACAGAGATTACAGTCGCGAACACCACTCCCAGAGATACATTGTGAATGAAAAATTTGAGTATTATGTATTCATCTTACAGCTAAACTAGATTTCAAGGCAGAATAACGTTTCGTGAATGTGGATCTCTGCCTTCCTCTCACTCTGTAGACACACAAACACCCTACCTGCGGGGCAATCACAGTCACCGCACTTTCCTCCGTTCTCGTTGGCGCAGGTTCCTGCTGCGCAGTCGCAGTCAGCACCGCACTTGCCGTTGTTCTTGGCCATTGATAGTTGCGAATGGCTGAAGCTGAAACATGAAAAGTAAGTTTTTATTATTGGATATCTCCACTCGTGCTTTCACCTCGAAGCCAGTCTAATTGCAGTCACCACGAATGGATTTCCAATCAATCTAAGCATGAATTGAGATCTTGTGTTTTAAAATATAAATTAAAGCTACTAAATGTGTGCTGATTTAGAGTCAAGACACAATCCTGAAGCATGGCAGTACAAGCGCAAAGTAATTATCTTACCTGACTTGAGCAAGATGGTACTGAACGAATACGAATGGGCTAATAATAGACACACACACATCACAAAAGCCCCGTCAGAATTACACACCCTTCAGTTAATGTTAAGACAATCTATGCATGAAACTACAGACAAAAGGAGTGGTTCATTCCATAGCTAGGCGTAATTACACTTAGCTGCAGGAGTTGAGGGAGATGCATCATGACTCAGTGCATCACTTAAGAAGAAGAAGAAGAAGAAAAACAGTTGACCGAACAGGTGGTATGTGAGTTGATAGATAACAACGCTCACCTGCAGGACAATGCCAATGGAATTCTCGACGTCGAATGTGATGGAAATGCCTGGTGCGTCTAACCTTTTATACAGGAGAACCTGAACCCTCCCAGTCTGACCCACCCCTCAGGTGTTTCCCGATTGCAACTTGATGAATTTTACTGCCAGCCTTCCATTCATGCATTCAACCTTCGAGTAGAACATCTCCAAGTCAGGTAAAGTGGAGAAATAGCAGAGGGAGGAGGTTCGAGAGAAGTGCCATTGACTTGCTTGGGGGGGGGGGGGGGTAAGTAGTGGATTGGCGGGGTGGGGTGGGGGGCGATGACGAGGGGAGGATTGTGCAGCGGTGTAGGGGGATTGATTGATTTCTGAGAGGCGGCAGATGATGAGGCGGAATGATGCTTAGGCCGCACCCACCCCCGAGGGGCATAGCATCATTCGATTCTGTGTGCCCCCCGTCCCCCTCGCCCCCCCCCCCACCTGGTGGACGCCTGATCCGACGCGTCTCGCTCTCACATACACATGCACACGTCTCTCTCTCTCTCTGCCTCTGTCTCTTCCAAGGCCCCCGATTCTCCGCACCACCGCCACCCCTCCAAGAGAGAGAGAGATAGTGGTGTGGTGGTGCACCCGGATGGAGGACCACACTAGTACTACTACAATTAACAAAATGTAAAAAAAAAAAAAAAATATATTTTTACAATTTTTTTAATATTAGAATATTAAAAATATAGAATATTCTTAATATTTAGAATATATATAGAATATTTATAAATTAAATATATTTAATTTAAATATAGAATATATATTTTATATATTCTATATAGATACGTCTTTTCTAAACATAGAACAGTATTAATATTTAGAATATTTAGAAAATTATACAAGTAAATTTTTTTTAACAAAAAAAATATAAAACATTTTTTAATATGTTTTTAATATTGGAATACTAAAAAAATTAATATAATTTCAAAATAAATTGTAATATAAGTAATTTTTTTAGAGAAGCCAGAATGTGATAGAAATATAGAAAGAAATAGATTAGACAAAAGAATTGTGCAATAAAAGATTAGAATATATAAAATATAAAAGAATGTGCATAACAAGAGGAATATCAATAATACATTATAATTTATGTATTTCTTTTGTTCGAAGTATAAATTGAAAAAAAATATTTTCAAAGATTTAAGTTTAATGTTTTTGAAATTCTTAAATTTTTTAAAAAAAAAATCATAAAATCAAAAATAATTTAAATATAAAGTTATATTTTAATATAGAACTAATCCTATAATACATACATAATAATATTTAGTTTATATATTTAATTATTATGTATGTAATATATGATTAGTTCTATATATTAATCCTATATTACATACATAATAATTAAATATATTACATACATAATAATTAAATATATTACATACATAATATATAAATATAGAATTAAAATTATTATTATGTATGTAATATATTACATACATAATAATATCATACATAAAATAATTTTTAGTCTCATAGTATATTTAGAATATAATTTGGTTATTTAATACATATTTATATTCTAAAGTTTTTTGTTATTTAAAAGATGAATATATTAGATTAGAATTTTAGATAAGTAATTATCATTATTTTTATATTTATATATTAATTTTATATTGAAGAGTTATAATTATTTTTAGTCCAATTTGTTTGAAATATATTAATAATCAATAATATTTAATAAATCAAAGCATAGTATTGTATAGAATACTTCAAAAGATTATGAAATAATAACGAATCTAGAAAATCAACTATTAATCAATCCTTTAAGATACCTTGTAATTTTTTAATTATATAAAAATAAATATAATTATATTAAATTATGTGCTAATTAAAGCAAAAAATAGAAGTATTATTTATAGGAGTCAAGCTTTACATTTAAAAAAAATTAAGCATATGTAGTTGCAAAAATTTTAAATTTAATACAAATATCATATTATTATGTTATTTTAGATGTCAAATTTGCATCAAGATACATTGGATATTTGGAACTTGTATTTGTACAAAAACTTCATTAAAATTTTTAAAACTTGTGATTTTATTTTGATATAAAAAAATTTAAAGTAAAATTTCGTACAATTATTTAAAATAAATATATTTAATTTATAATTTAAGATATATTATTAAATTTATTAAATTTAAAAAATTGAGTTTAATATTCTATTATATCTTTGGAGAATAAATTTTTATATTAGTATCTTTTCAAAGATTTATTATGTTTTTCAAAATATTTTCTTTAAAAATATGTTTCTTACAAAAAATTATTAAAAAATATTTATATTTTTTTATTAATTTTTTTGTCTTAATATTAATAAAATAAAATATTTTATATGATAACCAATCTTGAAATTTTAGATTTTCGTCTTTTAAGTGTATATATATATATATTTATAACCTCAAATAGCATCCATAGCTTGTTGCATTAAGATTAATTTTAATTTATATCTTTAAAATTTAATAAAATTACTTATTCAAATAATCATAGAATCAAAAATATTATTCTTATTATCATGTATTTTAAAAAAATTCTAAATGATTTCATTAATAAATATACATTAGAGGCAATAAATAAAGTTTTCAAAAACATATTTCAAAAAAACATTATATAATTAGAAATCCATATGTATTCTTTATACTTTTAACATATTATTTACATGCTCTAAAAGATAGATCTTTACTTAACTCTATGTAAATATATATCAATAACTAAATAAATAAATAATAGTATATATATATTATTTCTTTATTTATATTTTTACAATTAAAATATTAATTTTGAAAAATTAAACATAATATTTTATTAAAATAATTGATTCCTTAAGGTTTTATAGTAAAAATCAATTAAAAATCCGGAGTCTCAAAATTGTCTGAAAATATTCCAGATTAATTTTATCTATATATGTTGTATTAAAATTTGACTTATATATATATATATTGTATTAAAATTTTAATATTTACTTTAATATTTTTTGTTTATGATATATATTATAATATATATATATATATATATATATATATATATATATATATATATAGTATTAAAATTTGACTTATATAATTTTCACAAACATAATTTAAGTTACTTCATTCAAAATACTAATATAGATTTTTTTTTACAATACTAAATGTTTCAAACTCAAATTGAAATCATAATAGTAATTCTAACTTGATATTCATTGTATTGTAGTTTTGGATGTTTTAATTTATTATAAGATTAATTATAGATGCTAAGATTAAAATCAATCAATACAAATGTAATATGCTTAACTGATAGTTTAGAAATTTGACAACTTTTTAAAAAAATTACATTTTCCATCAGCATTCATATACTATTGAAAGATGAGAAGACCAATTTATATATATATATATATATATATAGTAGTAATTAAACCTATTGGATTTGCTATTGTTGAGTATGTTTTTGGTAGCCAATCGAAAAAATAAAATTAAAGGATACAATTTTGATTGGCATTGATTTGGCTACCAAAAACCTCGGCAGTCAATCAGTGCGTCATACTGCAATTAAAACAAAAAATATGGTGCCACATTAGCTAGGTGTGGATAGGATTTATTTGCATTGTTGCCACTATTGACTCCACCGCTAGCCCAGCCCTTTCCATCCTCTGATCCTAGTAATTGTATAACTTTATGGTAACTAGGTTAAACTTGTAACATAGTTTTATAACCCTATTGCTCTAACCAATGGGATTTTTTGATGCTCCAATCAAACTTAGGCCAGTCAATTGTATATATATATATATATATATATACAGATTTATATATTTATAAATATGATTAAAATATCATAAACAAAAAATATTAAAGATTTTTTTAATTGTGTGCAAATATTATCAATCAAAAGATATTTGTTATTTTAGAAATAATAAAATACTAGATATATATTTAAATTAAATAAAATTTAAAGATTAAAAAATATATTATAGCAGTTTAAAATTTATCTAAATATTCCAAAAAGTTTAGAAAACAATTTAAGACACAATTTTTAAGATCTGAATAATAATTTGATTAATTATAATGGTGATAATCTTGCATTATAATTTATTAGAACACAATTTTTTTATTTTTTAATATTATAAGTTTATTTTTATATTTTTATAAATTTGTATATATTTTAAAATTATCTACTTAAGATTTTAATGTAATTTTTATTTTATTGTAATGATTCATGTGTTTATATCATGTGTATAATAAAAAGAAAAAATAGAGCACAATATACGGAATAACTGATTTTTATTTTGTACAACTTTATGTTCAATAAAATCTAAAAGATAATGCACATTTTATACTAAAGTACTTACTTTATTTTTTTATTAAAAAACATAATAATAATTCAATACAAGTATTTGGAACAAAATATTGGACATTATTTAAAGTCCTCTTCCAAAATGATTATGTCGTAGATTTATTGCCAAAATTAATCTTTTATTTTTCTTCAAGTTATTTTTTGTATATCTTTTAAGAAATTACGTGATAATTGAAAATTTTAAAAAACCTTTATAATAGTATTTTAGACTATTTTACCTTTTATATTTGATTATATATATATATATATATATATATATATATATAAAATAAGAAAACATCTTTAAGTATTTATATTTTTAAAGAGATTTACGTTGTCTAATTACATGTACTACAACCAAATCAAGAAAATAGGATGGTGTGAAGATATATGGTTTGCAAAAGTTTAGAATTATATTTTAAAATCTACTTAAATCGTACACATTCTACAGCTAAATAAAAATAGAAAACCTTGAAAAGTATCACACAATGTAGCACGTCAAAGCCAATGTTCAACTATTTTTTTCTTCTTCTGATTCATGACAAAAGAAACACTTAACAGCAGATTCATTGCAACGTTTCCATGATTACTACGGCTTAAAATAATCTCTTCTTTTACTGTTGTTTTATTGATAGCCGAGTGATGAGGCCGTTGCTGAGCGCTGTTGGTGGGTGGGGGAGGGAGAGCAGCTTCATGAACTCCCTGCACATGGAACACTTCCACGCAAACACTCCCACACAACTAACTCGCTTGTAAATGAAAATGAAAGTGCACAGATGCAGAGAAAGAGGAACGAGGAATGAGGCAATGCATATGGAAATGGAAATTCAGGCTTTCATGAAGAAGCAGTGGGCGTAGATGGCATCAGAAAGCCCACCGCAGGGCAACCTTTCCATGGCCTGGCTCATTCGGTCATCGTCGTCTGCTATAACAGAAGCGACTCGTGGATCACTCAACCCCTCGCATTTCTAGTTCGTTTCAGTCGCGGTATTCACCTACTTTGATATACAACATTCGTGTTTGAGGGCAAAACCTTCCCTTCACTTACCTCGACGTCTCTGGCTTTCCTGTGCAGCTGGATCCTTGGATACCCCTCTACTGTCGTGTGCGATGCTTCGAAGTTTCGACTGGAGGACAGTTACAAAGGAAGCCCCTGTCGGTGAGAGTGTTGGCTGACGTTGAATGAGCGTGTTGTGAACTAGATCAGGGACTCCGACAGCAGAACTGAAATCAAGCGCATTGTCCTTCTGAACGTTTCGGATGAGTCCCCAGTATTGAATCAGACTGCATCTCCAAAACGGACTTGGGGTGAGTCCTATTCGACGATGCAGTCTGATTCATTACGGGAGGCTCTGATCCATATCCGACTCTCTCCCAGGCTTACGCTGCACGAAGTACTTACGGAACACAAGACAGCGCAGCGCTGTAACGGACAATGTGGATGGCAAGGTAAGGTCAATCAATCCAGCTATCTCTATGGCCATTGAGCATTCAGAGAGCGGCGCTTTTGCACATCTAAAGGAACTCTGCACTTATCATATCCCAGGGCACAAGTGCTGCATTTATATCCAATTTGAAAACCGTCTTTGATGTGGTCCGAACACTCGCTTCGCATTCTGAAAATAACGACTGGTTCAATCGTCAAGGTGGCCAGTTCGGGTTCACATCACGACGGCATTGTGCTCGAATCGTTTCGCTGATTGGTCGAGTTACACTTCAGAGAATCTACCAATCAAGATGTTGAGTTGATGCGCCATCTCCTGCCCCTCCGTTCCATGCTTGGCCTACTCTCTGAGACAGACGTGGCTCTGGAGTTAGTGTCCAACATAAGTGAGTCACACAATTAGCAGGGACCACACAAGTTTATCCAAGAGAAAGAAAAGTTCCAAGAATGTGGAAGTGAACAATGTCACGCGATGTAGTCTTTAGAATTGTCCACAAACGTAATAACTGGAGTGAAAAAAAGAAAAAAAGAAAAAAAGAAAAAAACGATGTGGATTTTCACACAGATTGCAGTTACGTCCAATGGACTCGTCATTGGGGATCGCGACGTTTGTGGCTAATGTATATACTGGGCTGCAATCACTCCCACCATACCATTATTCACAATGGGTATTCGAAGCTACCAAGACAATCAAACTCACGGTGACTGTTGTCGTCTCCCCAATTTATGAACCGACTAACCGACCTCTTCCCACTACTCGACGTTATGCTCTTTGTGAGGATGACCGCTTTCACGAAGGACCAGTCATGAGATATGAAGAAAATCTTTGCACAGGAGCAGCAGGAGCATCTGCATGAGCATAATCCTGCTTGAAGTTGACTACGACCATGACATCGTAATCACGTCTACCTGATGGATCGGAATATAATGGTCCTGTGAGGTTCTAGTGGGACATCATGTACGCACACACATGGATGGTCACCGAAAGATGCATTCTGGGACAGAACACACCCATTCTTCCTCGAAACTCCGCCTTTAATGCCTCCGTAACCCTGGATCTCCTTTGTGGATTTTTCTAGCTACGGTTGATGGTGGTTTCATCATTCTGCCCATTGTAGACTAGTGTAGACTGTGTCCCGATTGTGTCCGATGCACAAACACACCCTTACTTACATGGCTACATGGCTCCAAGTTTCAATGTTGTCAAGCGTGAGGAAGCAACTCATCGAAGGCAGAGAGAGAATAGAAATGAACAATAAGGGGAAAATATTATAAATACCTCCAAAATATGTTGAAATATCAAGAATACCCATGTATTCTTGATAATAGCAAATGTACTTCTTATTTTTGTGATAATATCAAATCTATTCTTCAACTTGGTAAAGTATCACAACTATTCTTTTTTAAGTGCAATTGGGGCCTAACATGTGTGTTGTGAAGAAATTGGCAAGTCCACTTTGGAATATGTCTCAAGCAATGTCTTTGCCGACATCACTTGAGAAAGTTTTCAAAGTGGGCCCATTGATTTTTTCATGGCACACAAGTTGGGCATCAGTTGCACTTAAAAAAGAATAGTTGTGATACCTTATTAGATTGAAAGATAGATTTGATATTATCACAAAAAGTGAGAGGTACATTTGCTATTATCAAGAATACATGGATATTCTTGATATTTCAACATGTTTTAGGAATATATATGTTATTTTCTTAACAACAAATACTTGTCAAAAGTATAAATGAATTCAAAAAATATTTTTAATATATAATATTATCTAAAAAATAATTTGTGAACATATTAATTTTATTGTATGTATTTTGAAAACAACATCATTAATTCTTACCATTCTTTAAATACAAGTTGAATTTAATTTTGAATTATTTATCATATTTTTTAATATATAATATTCAAAACTTCATAAAAAGTGTTTATAAAAAATAATATAATATATCTTATTTATTATATAAATTTTTTATAATATAATATATTTATAAAATAGTATTTTAAATATTGATTTGATATTAAATTTATGAATAAAAAAATTATAAAAATTTATTTAGTTTAATAATGCAATTTTTTTATACAAAATTATTTTAATTATATTAAAAGATGTATATGCACACACACACACACACATACACACACACACATATATATATATATAATTTTATTAATTTTGTTCAAAATATTAGTAATTTATGATTGAATCATTTTTAAAATATTAGTTATAAATAACTTATTTTAGTGTATATAATATGCTTTTTTATGATTAGAATTATTGATTATTATGCTCTATATTAATGATTAATAGTTTCCTATATTTTGCTGGATTTTTTTTGTTTTATTTTATTTTATTCCAAATAATAAGTAATTGACTTATTTATAATAACTAACTTGAAACACTTTACTATAATTATATCTTGTATTTATATTTTATGTTTCATATTTTATTTTAGAAATTTTTTATTTTTTATTTTTTATTTTGAAAATTAAAACATATAAAACTAACATGTATTTATAATTTTATTAATTATTTTTTTATCTTAAATCCTTTAGTTTAGTTTATTACAAGAACAAGAATTTTTATTAATTTATTTTAAAAAGATTATCCAATAAAAAATATATAGAAGTATTTTGACAAATAACAAAATAATTATTATTTTAAATAGTTTAGTATTCGAAATTTAATTATTTTACTAATATATATATATATATATATATGTAATTATAAATAAAATTAATTTATTAAAAATGTTATCAACTATGATAGAATCTAAAGCACAAATCAAATAAATTTTATAACTTAAAATATAAGCAATAAATTATATTTTGATTTAACTTACAAAAAATTATACACTTCAAAATACAACAATGATTTATAAAAAAATGTATCTAACAAAAAGTGTAATTTTTTTTTTTTTTTTTTTTTTTTTTTTTTTGGTTGTTTGTTTGTGTGGTATAAAAAATTGTAAATTGATGATTGAGTATTATTTCTGATTCACTTAAAGCTAGTTGAGAAGATTCTTGATCATTAGAGTGCTCCAATGTCATACATTTTTTTAAAACATTAATAAAAAAGTTGGTTAATCAAGTAAAGTTGTGGAAAGTTAGAATCAAATATAAAATTGTATTAATTTTTTAAAATTGTTTGAGCAAATTTTTGTCATAAAAAAATAATATTCATGTAAATAACATAATTTTATAGCCTCTTAAGCAACAAAAAAATGTGTTTGTTAAGCATTCATATTACCACACACACACACACACACATATATATATATATATATATATATATCTTATATTATTTTTTATAATAGTAAAATCAAGTTCTTTTTTACAATTACAAAATTACAACTATGCAAAAATTTGAATTTTTTTTATCAATCAGTTAGATTATTCAACAAATGTTAACAAATAAAAGTCCTATTTTTATTTATTTATTGTTAAGATAATGCAGCATACTACTAATGCATCTTATCTAAAATCCCAACTTTCTATGTTGCTTGCTTATAAATTATTGTAAAGTCAAATGGTGCAATTCTAGATCTTAGAAGATAAGACTATATTAATATTGTGGTTTAAAAAGACATGACTTTTATATTTTTATAACAATATATACAATGCTATGATATAAGATATCAAAGTGGTAATTATAGACCTCAATTTACTTCTAACATGTGCACCAAACGATTTTTCTAATATATATTGATGATAATTTGGTTTGTGTCTAAATTTTATAAACTAATAAATTATTTATGATTCTAATAATTCTAAAAGAAGATGCTAAATTGAAATCTTGGTCAAATAAGAAATTATTGTTGTAGTAATTGATACTTAAATTACAGCATAGTTTTATTTATTTATTTTAATAATAATGAAAAATAAAAAAATAATTAAGTTATAGTAAAAATTGAAAGAAATAACTAAAAATGATAATAATAATATAAAAAAAAATAGATTAGATTGGATTGGTTATAAAACATTAAAAGATCCAATAATAGAGGTGGTATCTACTTTGCATGCAAAATAGCTCACATTCAAGCCGTGACTGCATTACAAAAAACACATTTATAATTGTATACAGTCGTGATAATACATGAAGCAAGACAATAAATGATTGGATATTACAAAAGCATATTTGTAATCATACATTGGACAGAGTAATGAAAGATAGTACTGTAAGCACATAGCTAAGGACTACAATAATATAAAAGACAAAACAAATAATGCAAAAAAAATCAACAAAACCTATTTAACATGTTAGAACCTTTTATTCTTTGTTAAATTTTAGTCCACCTATTCTCCTACTTTGACACACTGACTGGAAGCTTCTTTTACAAGCTGATAGATAACCATGTGCAAATGTCTTGAAACTGCTTACTGCAAGATAATAGAAAGCCTGTTACACTGAGTGAGTAACAAACAGAACATCCTGGGAGCAGGTGGAGCTACTTGTTTTGTTGCAAATAAGCATCACCGGCAGAACAAAATCCACTGAAGTCACTAGCAAAGTCCTTACGAGGTGTGCATGATTTTCAACCGCTACTCAGATTGCAGAGGGATACATTGAAGACTTTCGTACACTGGAGATTACTGTTGTGACTCTTGCTGCTTAGTTGAACTGTGTACCAAGTGACATCTTACTCACATTTCGATGGAAGGGGCTGTCATGAATATATGAAGTTTGAATTTACCCCTTATTAGTCATGCTGTTTCCAGTTCTCAATAATTCTGGTTTCCTCAACAATCTAAAGATTTAAATTCGTCAGCTCTAATGAACAACACAAATATGATCATATTTTCAAACTGCATATTTAACAGTTTATCCAGTATGATAACTTTGGCATATAGAATTCGAAACAGACAGCGGAAGAATTGTGCAATGATCTCATAACTACTAAATCTCTGCAGTGGTCAAAAGCCGAGATACATTGGAGGGATTGTTCTCGCACAAACCACAGTGAACATATATGCTCAAAACTTTATCAAACTTGTTCGATTGCTTTTTACTCATGAAATTGGTTGGAATTTTGATTCTGGGGTGTCAGTTTCAAAATCACCCCAAGATCAGTGCAGCGCCGAGTCGTGGATGGAGATGTGAGATGACCCACCTGAAGAAAAATAAACTCGGTGAACCGACCTGAATTAGTTGCTTTGCAGAACGAATTGAAATCGAACTGGTGTGATCACAATGACAGTGGGTAAGACCCTTCTCTCTCTCTCGCTGTAAGGTAACATAAGTTTAAATTCCTGGGGCATTCATCCTCATTCGTAGCTTTTCTCTCAGAACCCCTAAAACCACAGCATTAAGGTTTATTCTGACAAAACCGTGTTCTCAATGAAGTCGTAAAATGCTGAATCCACGACTCGAAGTACCTCAAGGGACTAGATGTTAACCGATAAAAATAGTTTCCACCCATTTCATCCACCTCACCTGGTACATTTAGGCCGCTTTGAGCAAAAGCATCGATTGGTGATATCCAGTCGCTGAAGCAGGAGCCAAGCTCCGCAAAGAGTTCCATAAGCACTTTCAGTATTGAGCTGTTTCGCATCCACATTGACCACCAACTTGGATTGCTTCCCCAGCCGGACGTCTCCCTACTGGATGGAAACAGAACAATTTCCCTGTTAAGTTTTGAAACTTCAGAGCTGAAACATAAGAATTGCTTCACAACACTCCCATGAGCACTAAACGATACAGTGGCCAATTTCTGTCCATGTCAACCAGGAATCTGTTCAAACTCGATGACAAAAAAATCCTTCACAAGCTCCAACACAAAGTTCAGGAAAGAGGGTGTGCTAATAGCACTTCTAGCAATTTCGTTGATTGACGCATGTGGAAGAGAAGGCATCAACAATTCGTCCCCGATTGCAGTTACACATAAATACACCTATAAGATAACAAATACGTCAAGAGAGTCAGCAGCTCAACTAGAAACTGCCAGCTGGGAAACAACCGTTTGGTACTCAGGAGGGTAGTCCCAGGATGTTGGAAACATCTTATATTTAATATGATCAATTCTCAAGTGTGACACCAAGAGTCACAACTCTTGGTGTAAGGTCACAATTAAGTAGATAGTATTCTAACTAGACATTAGTGTACTATATTGAATATTTCTCCTAATACTCCCATTAGAACATTAGTCTTCATCCATGAATTAAAATTCATTCATTATAAAAATTCATCCATTTTAGAACAAATATATATATGAAAAATTTAGGGTTTCAATCTCTTTTTTGGTGTGACAATGTTTGAGAGTTCTCTTGTAGTTCCTCTACTATTTCTTCAAGTTTGAAAAGGTATGTGATGTCTTCTCTTGATTTGGATGTGTTTGCTATTTTCATTTTGTTTTATTATCTTCATTTGATGTAGGATTGTAGAGGTGTAGCGCCATTGTGGTCAGCTATTTATACGTTCATTGCTGTGGACTTAGGCGGAGGCACAAAGGCATGCATCACTCAGGAGGTTGGCCATTGATACAAGCACTAAGGAGACTTAGGTAGAGGTGCAAATACATACATCAATATGTCACAAACATATACATTTATCTCAATAGTTACTTATATAATTAGATAGAAGTAGATAAATATAGATTAATTTCATAAAGCCTTCTAAAAAAGCTTCCTAGAAGCTTATTGTAGATATATATATTTATCTCAATAGTTACTTATATGATTAGGTAGAAATAGATAAATATAGATTATTTTTATAAAGTCTTCTAGAGAAGCTTCTTAGAAGCTTCATAGATACGATTTTGACTTCAGATGTGTTTATAGGTTAGAAACTTTGCTAATAAGTTAACCACATATTAGTACCTTGTAGACAAAGTTAACTTCGTATAATAGCTTATGAAACAAGCTAGCTATGTGGTGCGTACATTAATAACTTGCCTTGTAAGTTAAGACATGTAGCTAGCAAAGTCAATACATATTGGAGGTCCTATAGAATATCGCCACATAGCTTTTAGTTAGAGGGTATATATGAAGGCAAGAGTGAAGCCTTCTTCACTCTTGTCAATGCCTTTCTAGTCCTTAGTCTTGTTCCAAGACTTTCTAATCTTCTTGTTTTTGGCAGTAACCATTCTAGTTCAATATTATATCATATGTGAGTGACTTTTTAGTTCTTTTTAGTGATACAAGAGTATATTGATGTCAAGAACATGAACCAAAAGAAGATGCATAAACTTGGAAAATCTATATTAAAAGGAAAGTGAAAAAATAACAATAAAGTAATATGTATATTAAAAAAAATTAAAATGGCTATTGCCAAAAGACAAAGAAATTAGAGACTCTTGAATCTAGACTAAAAGCAAGAAAGAAATTGATAAGAATGAAGAGGGCTTCATTCTTGCTTCTATATATACTATCTACTAGAAGCTACGTGGCAATATTCTATATGACCTCTAATATGTATTAACTTTGCAAGACACATGCCTTAGCTTACAATGCAAGTTTTTTACATATATGCTACATAGTTAGCTTGTTCTTCAAGCTACCAACATGTGTGGCATATGGCCAACTTGTTGACCACGTTTCTAACCTAAAAAGTCAATTAAAGTCACCTATAAAGTCAAAGTAATATCTATGAAGCTTCTAAGAAGCTATTATAGAAGATATTATAGAATTGACTTATTTTTATCTATTATTATATAAATTATATAGATAATTATTGATTTACATGTATATATCCATGACATTACCCTCCCTTCTAGGGACCAGTTCTATGAGGAGCGGACTTCATATGTTGAAAAAATCTAAGATGTGGTAAATTATATTTGCCACATATTTTGGTCTTTGTCGTCTTCAAAGATAGTTGATAGGCCCTCTCAACCATCAATAGTATCCTATACTAGGGCAAGAAGACTACTCTATTATTTGGTTGTTGTTGAGGTTTTCTTAACTTCTTTTAAATAAAATATTAGAAACACCATCAAGAGTTGTTCCTACCTCTAATAAAATCACCAAACATTGGGAGTCTCTTTGAAGGTTGTGATACCAAATACATTGTATCTTGCCATCTATTCAAAAAAAGACATGTTATTCTTAAGAATCTTCATCTCAATTTTGTCGACTTAAAGGTTGTGACAATCACAATGTCTTATTTGGTAAGTCCGCAAATGAAAGCTCTTGAGTTCAATCTGCTAGTTCTTGATTCTTCATCTTCTTCGTGTCACAAATATACAGAAGCTACAAAAAAAGATAAAAAGTAGAATGCAATCTTCTTTAGACCTTGAATTATGGTTGTTCTTTTCAATAAGCATCCACGTTGATCTTTTGTCATTTTTGAGCTTTCTTTAACTGCATCTTCATTGTTGCATATAGCTCTAACAAATAATTTGTTAAACCTTTTGCCATAGGATTATCAACTTTTGAAAAGTCAAAAGTATCAAGTCGTAGATGATAACTATAATTGACAAAGAAAGATATTTGTTACATAGAAGAATGTATTGTATTATCATAAACAAACTTTGCTAATGGCATGAAGGTTCTCTAATCATTGTGTTGATAATTGATGATACACCTTAAGTATTGCTCCAAAACTTAGTTTACAAGCTTTATCTGTCTATTGATTTGAGGATGAAAGATCTAAGAAAACTTTATGTATACTTTTAAAATCTTAAAAAGAGTTTTCTAAAATCTTTATACAAATTGAGTCTTCCTAACCAATATAATATCTTTTAATAATCCATGATATTGATAGATATTGTCAAAGAAAAGCTTGGCAGTTTCTTTATTTGTGATAGATTTTGTGCATGATATAAAATATGCCATTTTGGTAAAACAATCTACTATCACAAATATAGAATCATATAATTTTGAGATTGAAAGATTTGTAATAAAATCCATAGGAATAAAAGCTCATCGTTGTTCTGGAATAGGAAATGGTTGAAGAAGTCTATAAGGTCAATGCCGAGGAGTTTTTGACCTTGAACAAATATCATACGATTGAACAAAGTCTTTTACAACCTTCTACATTTGAGACCACCAAAAATCTTTAGATATTAGCTCTAGAATCTTATTGTATCCAAAATGTCATGTTGTTGAAAAGTTGAGATATGCTTAAAGAATACGTAAATGTACTTCTCCTTCTAGCACATATAAGCATCATTTGAAATAAAGTAGGTTGTTTTTGATTATAAACTTAGAAGTATCACAAGACTTAGAAGAAGTGTTCTTAATATCATGAACAAGAGGATCAAATGACATACTTGACTAGATTTGTTTAGAAAATTTGAATCAACAATCAATGTTGATTTCATTGCTCAAAGATGAAATTATTTTGGCTTCAATAAAATTTTCTTTTATTGATGAAAAGCTGCATCTCATTCTTTAGGAGCAAGATAAGAATGTCTGGAAAGGGCATTAAACAAACTTTGTTGTTTTTTTAGCCGATAAGTAATATTGAATTCAAATCTTGACAAAGACATGCTTTAACAAGCTTAGCGGCAATTCAAAACATGAACTGATATGAAATTCTTAAGATTCTTATGATCCATATATATGGTGATTAGATTAGAAGTGCCTTCTAGATAATGATGCCATTCTTGGAAAGAATCCACAATTGCAAGAAGCTCTTTGTTGTGGATCTCATAATTAATCTTGGCTGCTAAATATTTCTTGGAATGAAAAGCTACTGGGTAAAGTTTATTATCTATTTCCATTTATGATAATACAACATCCAAAGCAAAGTCCGATGCATTTATTTCCATAAAGAATACCTTAGAAAAGTCAATGCGATACAAGATTGGTACAAAAATAAAAGTTGTCTTTAAAGCTTCAAATGTTATTTTTGCTTCTTGATTTCATTGAAGTTTGTCTTTATAAGTCAAACATGTAAGAAGAGCTGCTATTTGAAAGAAGTCTTTGATGAAGATCTAATAGTAATTGGCAAATTCCAAAAAATATTAGACATCTCAAACTATTTTTGGGATCTTCCAATCCATTATCATTTGAACTTTCTAATGATCCATCATAAGTCTATCATTTGAAATGATGTAACTTAAAAAATCAACTTAAATAGTATGGAATGTATACTTTTTTATCTTGGCATAGAATGGTGCATCTCTTAATTTT
Organism: Physcomitrium patens; assembly: GCF_059467195.1. Classification (NCBI taxonomy): domain Eukaryota; kingdom Viridiplantae; phylum Streptophyta; class Bryopsida; order Funariales; family Funariaceae; genus Physcomitrium; species Physcomitrium patens. The sequence goes on from NC_143421.1 coordinate 17,142,069, forward strand.
TATAAGACACAACAAACATGAAATTTATGTTCTTCTATGTTCTTAGAATAGATCAAGATATTGTCTACATAATAGACAACAAAATTGTCTAAAAACTCTCAAAAATCATCATTCATAAGATAATGAAAAGCTGCTGGTGCATTTGTAAGTCTAAAAAGTATGACATTATATTCAAAATGTCTATATCTAGTTCAAAATACAGTCTTCCATTTATCTCCTTCTTTGATGCATATTAGATTGTATGCTCCTTGTTGATCTATTTTTGTATAGATATTAGGTTGATTCAATTGATCAAGAAGTCCAGATATTAAAAGTAGTAGGTACCTATTTTTGATGGTGATCTTGTTGAGTCTTCAATAATCAATACATATCGATAATGATCCATCTTTTTCTTTACAAATAGAATTGGGGCTTCCACTAGAGATTTGGAATGGCCTTAGAAGTTCTTGGCTAGATTCACTTCAATATACTCATTGAGTTTGGCCAACTCATTCTGTGATAAATTGTAGATTGGTCCAAATAGCAGATATATTCCTTCTTGAAGGTCAATTGAGTAGTCATAGGAATAATATTCTAGAAGAGTATCTACATTCTTTTTTTTAAATACATCTTCAAAATCCTAATATTGGCTTTGAATACCACTTGAAGTCTTTACTTTATTAGAAATGGATGTGGCATAAATGATACAAGGTGATCCTTTTTTTGTAGCATGTAAAAAAACTCTTGCACCTACAAACATATGTTTAATTGTACTAGACTTGTGATTTTCTACTTGATTAACTGCATTCATAGTTATACTTTTAAAAAAATTAAGAGTATGAGAAATCCAATTTACTCAAGGGTTGTATTTTTTTAACCATGATAAACCTAAAATGATTGGATTAGATGAAGATCTAATGATATTAAATACCACAAAGCTATTGTGTCCATTAGTTATTACTTCTATGAATTTTTTTTTGTGAGTATCATCTCTAAAAGACAACATGCGACCATCTATGACTTCTACTTGAACAAATTCAATTTTTTTTATTAAAGATATATTAAGTCTTTTAGCTAAGTCTTCATTTAAGAAATACACTGAGGTTCTTGAATCTAACAAGGCAAAGGCTTTGTAATGTATAAGTTCTAAAATAATGTTTAATATAAAATAAGAAGAAGGTTTTGAGGAAAAAATAAGACCTTTATTAGGTATTGTATAAAGTTTTAGCTACATAGTTTCTATTCTAGCTTGATAGACTTGTTTTCTAATATATTATCTTCTTTAACATTCGTACTTCTTATTTTATAATTACATTGCTTCTTTGGATAATGATGAGCAGTGTGCTTATGTTCTCCACAATACAAGCACAATCCTTCCTAATGGTGGCAAGTCTTTTCTTGCTCAGTAAGAGGTTTGAAATGTACCGCATCAATTTGTATATCCTCTACTTTTGAATGTATGCATTGAGGAGGTATTGGTGATGCCATTGAATTATAGTAATATTGACGCCTACTTTTTTGACTCTTAGATCAAAATTCAAAAAATCAATTATTATACTTCACAGCAAAGTCAATTATTTTACTCAATGTTTAAGGATTAGATAAGTTGAGCATCAATTTCTTTACTTCATATTGTAATCTATAGAAAAATTGGCTAATCAATGCAGCGTCATCCCACTTGATATTAATTGCAAGTTGTCAAAATTTTGAAGCATATAATGTTACGAATAGATTGCCTTGTTGTAGAATATGGATCTTGTTGGTTGCAACATAAGTTGTATCATGTTTTCCATACATAGATCAAAAGTCCACTAAAAAAGTCTCCAAATTATCTAATATTGGATCTCATCGTTCAAGAAAAGATAAAAATCATGATAATATTGAACCTAAAAGAAGTGTATCAATGAATCTAACTTGTCATCATGGAATTGGATAGCTTTGGGATTGAAGTTCAATCACAAGTTATACTTGATTAATACATTCTTGAAACTTAGATCTTATGCCATCAAACTTTTCAAGCAAGGTAATTTTTAGTTCTCTAGTAGTAAAAGGATGGTCCACCATACGAGAAGGAACATGATTGGGTGCACATGTTGAAGTAGCTCTAATCATATCTATGTCTTCACTTTCTAATGTTCTTGTTGCTCCTTGTGGTGGTAAATTGAGTTGATGTATTACAAGCATTAATTCTCTCAATTGTTCTTGCATTTGTGCCATTGCACTCTTCATTTCAACAAGCTCTTCCATGATAATACTTAAAAAATAAATATCTAATATTGCTCAAGTCAAGTAGAAGAAGTAACTTAAGAATAAAGAAGATACTAAAAATAATATCACTTTAGAAGATGGTAATCTGCAACTTCTAATACACTTATGTCTTATAAAAAAAAAAAGATAATCTATTCTTATTCAAGAAAAGAAAAAGGTCTAATATTATAAGTATATTCTTATTAATCTATCAAGGACATGAATTGAAAGAAGATGCATAAATCTCAAAAATTTGTGTTAAAAGAAAAGTGACAAAATAACAAGAAAGTAATATGTAATTTAAATGGAAACTAGAATGGCTATTGGTAAAAGATAAAGAAACTAGAGACTCTTGAATCTAGACTAAAAATAAGAAAGAAATTGACAAGAATAAAGATGGCTTCATTCTTGCCTCTCTCTCTCTCTCTCTCTATATATATATATATATAACTAGGAGCTACGTGGCAATGTTCTATAGAACCTCTAATATGTGTTGACTTTGCAAGACATATGCCTTAGCTTACAAGGCAAGTTTTTTACATATAGACCATATAGTTAGTTTGTTCTTCAAGCTACCAACATGTATGGCACATAGCCAAATTGTGGACTACGTTTTTAATCTAAAAAATTAATTAAAAATACTTATAAAATCAAAGTAGTATCTATGAAGCTTCTAGAAAGCTTCTATAGAAATTATTATGGAATTAATCTATTTTTATTTATATTTATCTAAATCATATAGGTAATTATTGATTTATATGTATTTGTCCATGATAATTGAAGATTTTTTTTCTTTGAGATTCATGTCCTTAATAGTTTGATAAGAATGCTAACATATTGTCTTTGTCTTATTTTAGAAATGAATGAATTATCCTACTTCTATTTTTGTATTTTATGAATTGCAAACTTTGAACCTTTAAATAAAAAATCTTATTTTTTAACACTGATCTTTTTTTTAAAGAGAGTGGATTACTCCTCTTTGTAGAAAATTTTATTAGAAGTTGTAGATTATCCTCCTCTAATTTAATTCTTTGAATTTGTTGGAGTGGTCTATTGAAGGAAAGATTATGGATGCTATTCTTAGTGGAAGTGAAAATAGATTTAGAACTATTGCAGATCATTATGAGCTTGTCAATACTCTAAGAGTAAAAATCTCACATATTTTCAATGTGAATCATGGAAGTACTATGCGTATCTCTATGGAATAAATTCAAAATTTACAACAAGAAGTTGTGTAATTGAAGGAAGTAAGTAGATCGACCACACAACCAAATCCAAGGAGTTTTGCTTCTATGAGCATGACAAGGACAAAGATTAGTATGCCTGAGAAGTTTGATTAAATAAGATTAAAATTTTGAGGATTTTTGCAACAAATCAAGATCTATCTAAGATTGCATTCATTCCAATATCTTGATGGATTTATTCAAGTCAGATTCATAAGTATACTTTTATCAAAAAGTGCTCTTTTTTGATTTGTAACTTTAATAGAAAAAGATTCACGATTATTTTATGATTTGAATTCATTCCTAGAAGTGTTTATATCCACATTTGAAGAAAGTGATCAAGAAAGAGTAGTAGAGACTAAGCTCTTATCTTTACGACAAGGATCTCGGTCAGCCACTACACATGCTATTGAATTCCAGAATCGTGCTTGTGACGTAGACTAAAATGACAAAGCTTTGATCAATCAATTTTGATATGAGTTGAAGGATAATGTCAAAGACTTATTACTGACAATGTCAAAGACAAAATCTTTCAAACAATTTATTGCTCAAGCTATTACATGTGACAATTGATTCTTTAAAAGACATTGTCGTAATACATGGTGTTTGGCTTGAAAATGCACCGGACACTTGGCTGTGGAAGATAAAACGAAATTTGCAAAAACAAGTCCTATCAACTCTAATAGATTCTTAAACAAATTATAATTAAAGATTAGCAAATATAATCAAACATCAAATCAAATTCAATCAAAATTTCAAAAGAATTATGTAAGAAACACAAAGTCTTCTTAAAGAACCTTTAAAGAAAACATAAAGAAATAATATAGAATTCAAAAATATACTAAAATAGAATTCTTAATAAAATATTTAAATAGAAAATTTAATTAAATCCTAGTCAAATCCTAACCAAATCCTAAATAAATCTTAGTCAAATCCTAATAAATCCTAATCAAATCCTTATCAAACCCTAAATAAACCTTAACCAAATTCTAGTCAAATTCTAAAAAAACCTTAATAAAATCCTAGTAAAATCCTAAACAAATCCTAAATAAATCCTAATCAAATTCCAAATAAATCCTAGTAAAATCCTAAACAAATCCTAAATAAATCCTAATCAAATTCCAAATAAATCCTAGTCAAATCCTAATAAATTCTAACCAAATCATAATCAAATCCTAACCAAATTTTAAATAAATCTTGATCAAAATTTAATCAAATTCTAATCAAATCCTAATCAAAAATTAACCAAATTCTATATAAACCTTATTCAAATCCTAATCAAATCCTAAAAAAATCCAAAATAAATTTTAAATAGATTGTAAATAAATCCTAACCATATCCTAAACAATCCCAAATAATTTCTGTACTAGATTTTAATCTCAATAACTAATGAATGAACTATTGATCTTAATTCAAAATTTTAATGCCTCTTAACAATTAAGTTGACAACAAGTAATTTTTTTTGAAGAAGATCAAATTCACCAAAAGAAAATTGATCCTAATATTTGCTCTTATGTTGGCAGGCCTCCTTCTCTAATATAAGTGTTGAATTTCTAATGCCAATATCTCCTTATTAAATCATTCAATTGATTTCAAAATTTTTATATATATAAGAAAATAAGTCTTCTACTTATATACATAATTTTCAATCCAATCCAATTAATAGATTGCAAGTAATCTAAAAAAACCCTCATTGGTCCTAAAACTCTACTTTTTGAAACCCCGATCTACTTAAACCTCAATAATCCTCAATCTAATCCTTTAATTAAGCTCAAACTTAAATAATATATTGAACACATATAAATCAACAAATCTTCTAAATTTCATTTATAGATCTATTGCCAAACTTATAAAATTCTCCAAAAATTATCAACAACTTTATTTTACAAATCTAGAGTGAAATCCTGACTTTGCATAGATCTTACAAAGTTAATATACAATCAAACCACTCCAAATCAATGCTAAAAGAAAACTTATTAAGTCAGTTTTTGGTATCATGGACATATGCATGTAAGCTAGTAATTACATGTATAAATAAGTAGAAGTAAGTAAAAGTAGGTAAAAATAAATTAATTCTATAATATCTTCTATGGAAGCTTCTTAGAAGCTTTATAGATGCTGCTTTGACTTTATAGGTATCTTTAATTGACTTTTTGGATTAGAAACGTGGTCAATAAGTTGGCCATGTACCACACATGTAGTTAGCTTGAAGACCAAGCTAACTATGTGGCCCACATGTAGAAAAACCTGCCTTGTAAGTTAAGGCATGTGTCCTACAAAGTCAACACATATTGGAGGTCTTATAGAATATTGCCACGTAGCCCCTAGTTAGATAGTATATATAGAGACAAGAATTAAGTCCTCTTCACTCTTTTCAACTCCTTTCTTGCTTCTAGTCTAGTTTCAAGGATCTCTAGTTTTTTTGTCTTTTGGCAATAGCCATTCTAGTTTCTTTCTTAATATACTTATTTAGTTATTTCTATTTTATCATCTTTCTTTGAAAAAAGTCTCACTTATTTATTTATTTTTATCAAATTTTTGTCCTTGACAGATTGACAAGAGTGCACTTACAATATCAGAGCTTTGTCTAATCTTGATTCAGAGTGGATTACCCTTTTTTCTTCATAATTCATAAGTGTATTAGAAGTTGTGGATTACCCTCTTCTTAACTGATATTATTCATAGTATTTTCTTTGTTCTCAAGTCCTCTCTTCTATTTGTTTTAAGCAATATTAGACATCTTCTCTTTTTTAAGTGTTATTATGGCAGAACTTACTGAAATGAAGAGTGCAATGGCAAAAATTCAAGAGCAATTGAGGGAGTTAATGCTTGCAATGCATTAACTCAATTTATCACTTCAAGAAGCAATAAGATTGGTAGGAAGTGAAGATATAGAAATGATTGGAGCTGCTTCAACATCTGCACAAAATCATATCTCTTCTCTTATAGTGAAATATCCTTCCAATGTCAGAGAATCAAGAATTATCCTACCCAAGAAGTTAGATGGCACTAATTCAAAGTTTAGAGGTTTTATCAATCAAATACAACTTGTGATTGAACCTCAACTCCAAAGCTATCCAACTTCAGAATTGCAAGTTAGATTCATTGGTATACTTCTTTCAGGTTCAACATTATCATGGTTTTTATCTTTTTTTGAACAACAAGATCCAATAATTGATAATCTGGAGGCTTTTTTGGTAGAGTTTTGATCCATGTGTGGAGAACATGATACAATTCATGTCACAACCAACAAGATCCATATTTTGCGATAAAGAAATTGATCAATAATATTATATGCTTTATAATTTTAATAACTTACAACTGATATCAAGTGGAATGATACTGCATTTGTTAGCCAATTTTTCTATGGATTACAATATGAGGTAAAAAGATTAATGCTCAACTTACTTAATCCTCAAACATTGAGTTAAGCAATTGACTTGGCTATCAAGTGTGACAATTGTCTTTTTAAATTTTGATTTGAGAACCATACAAGTAAACCTCAACGTTACTATAATTCAATAGCAATACCAACATCTCTTCAATACATACATTCGGAAGTAAAGAATATGTAAATTAATGCAATATGTTTTAAATCTCTTACTAAGTAAGAAAAGACTCATCGTTATCAAGAAGGATTGTACTTATATTGTGGAGAACCTAAGTACACTATCCAACATTGTCCAAAGAAGTGACACAACCATAAAATGAGGAGTACGGCTATCAATGAAGATAGTATGTCAGAAAACGAGTTTGTTCAGCTACAATAGGGACCATGCGGCTGGAACCTTATACAACACCTAGTGAAGGTCCTATTCTCTTCTTACGAACCTCTCCTTATTTTACGATAAATGTTATTCTATGACCTAAACATCACAAAGCCTTTGCCTTTTAAGATTCAGGAGCCTCAACATGTTTCTTAGATGAAGAATTTGCTAAAAGACATAGTATACTTTTTAGTAAAGAAAACTAAACTTGTTCATGTAGAAGTCACAAATGGTCGTCCGTTGTCTTCAGGAGATGTTACTGATGAAATCCTTCCTATAAAAATAGGAATTAATGGTTATAGTAGCTTTGTAATATTTAATAACATTAGATCTTTTTCAAATCCAGTCATTTTAGGTTTATTATGGCTAAAAAAATATAATCCTAAAATAGATTGGACTTCTCATATTTTTGATTTTTCTAAAAGTATAACTAAGAGCACAGGTAATTAAGTAAAAAGTCATAAGTCTAATACAATTAAACCTATATTAGGAGGTGCAAGAGCTTTCTTGCATGTTGCAAAAGAAGGATCACCTTGTGTCATTTATGCCGCATCTATTTCTACTCGTGAAAAGACTTTAAGTGGCATTCCAAGCCAATATCAAGTTTTTCAAGATGTATTTGAGAAAAAGAATGTAGATACTCTTTCGAAACATTGTCCCTATGACTGCTTAATTGACCTTTAAGAATGAGCACAACCGCCATTTGGACCAATCTACAATTTATCACAAAATGAATTGACTAAACTCAATGAATATATTGAAGAGAATTTGGCCAAGAACTTCATATGCTATTCCAAATATTGAGCAGGATTTCCAATTTTATTTGTAAAGAAAAAAGATAGATCATTGCGGATGTGTATCAATTATCAAGGACTCGACAAAATCACCATCAAAAACAATGCGTATCTTGAATCCACTACCTTTGATATTTAGACTCCTTGATAAATTGAATCAAGCTAAGATCTATACAAAAATAGATCTACAAGGAGCATACAAACTGGTACGCATCAAAAAAGGAGATGAATGAAAGACTATGTTTCAAACAAGATATGGACATTTCGAATACAATGTCATGCCTTTTGGACTTATAAATGCACTAGCAGCATTCCAACATCTAATGAATGATATCTTTTGGGAGTTTTTAGATGATTTTATTATCTGTTATCTAAATGCTATCTTAATCTATTCTAAGAACACATAAGAATATGAACTTCATGTTCATCATGTGTTATAAAAATTAAGAGATGCGAGACTCTATGCCAAGATAGAAAAGTATATATTTTACACTACTGAAGTCAACTTCTTAGAATACATCATTTCAAATGATGGACTTATAATGGATCCTAAGAAAGTTCAAGCTATTATGGATTGGAAGATCTCAAAAACGATAAGAGATGTTTAATGTTTTTTGGGATTTGCCAACTACCATTGGATCTTCATCAAAGATTTTTCTAAAATTGCGGCTCCACTTACTTGTTTAACTTGTAAAAATAAAAATCAATGGAATCAAGAAGCAGAAGTAGCATTTGAAGCTTTAAAGACAATTTTTGTTTCTGCACCAATCTTCTATTGTGTGGATTTTTCTAAACCAATTTTTATGGAAACAGACCCATCAGACTTTGCTTTGGGTGTCGTATTGTCACAAATTGAAATAGTTGATAAACTTCACCCAGTAACTTTTTATTTTAGAAAATTTTCAGCATCCAAGATCAATTACAAGATCTACAACAAAAAACTTCTTGCAATCATGGATTCGTTTCTAGAATGGTGCCATTATCTAGAAGGTGCTCCTAACCTAGTCACTGTATATACAAATTATAAGAATCTTAAATATTTTATGTCAGCACATGTTTTGAATCGTCGCCAAGTCCATTGGAATATGTCTTTGTTAAGATTCAAATTCAAGATTACTTATCAACCAAGAAAACAACAAGATTTATCAGATACACTCTCTAGACAATCTTATCTTGCACTAAAGGAAGGAGATGCTACTTTCGATTAATAATGGATAATTTTTTTAATATAGGATTTGTTTAAGATTTAAGATTTAATTAATTTTGGCCTAAAGTTAAAATGAAGTCCAATAGGATTTTAACTAGGATTAAATTAAGATTGAATTGAGATGTATTTGAGATATATTTATAATTTGAGCAATGGAATCAATACTACCTATTGATTCAACTTTCATTAAGCAAGTTCAATCAAATATGTCTTTTGATCCTCTTATTCGTGATATTAAGGAAAATCTTTTAAAGTCTCATGATACTTCTAAGTTTGAATTCAAGAATAATCTACTATATTTTGAAGGATGCCTATATGTTCTAAAAGGTGAAGCTCAATTACATGTTCTTCAAGCTTCTTATGACTTTCCAGTAGCAAGACATTTTGGGTACAATAAAACTTTAGAACTAATATCTAAGGATTTTTAGTGGCTCCAAATGTGGAAAGAAATCAAAGATTTTGTATAATCTTGTGATATTCGCTCAAGAACAAAAACTCCTTGTCATCGACCTTACGGACTTCTTCAACCAATATCCATTTCAAAACAACTATCGTCTTCTATTTCTATGGATTTCATCACGATGTCATAATACATGAAGTCTTAGTTGAGAATGCTCCAGGCACTTGGCTGTGGAAGGTAGAATGGAAATTACAACAATAAAATCCTAACTATAATAGAATACTAACTAAACTCTAATTAGACCATAATAATACTAAGCAAGCTTTAATAAAATTCAAAGAAACAATAAGAAATCTTAAAGAAATATTAGAATGATTATAAATATATCTCAAATACATCTCAATTCAATCTTAATTTAATCCTAGTTAAAATCCTATTGAACTTCATTCTAAATTTAGGCCAAAATTAATTAAATCTTAAATGCTAAATAAATCCTAATAAAATCTTAAACCTTAAATCAAACTCTAAATCCTAAACCAAAACTTAACCAAATTCTAAACCAAATTCTAAACAAATCCTAAATCAAATCCTAAATCCTAAATCAAACCCTAACTAAACCTTAAATCCTAAAGCAAATCCTAAATCTTAAATCAAACTCTAAATCCTAAACCAAATCCTAATCAAATCCTAAATCAAATCCTAAACCTTAAATATAATCTTAATCAAAGTCTAAATCCTAAAGCAAACTCTAACCAAATCCTAAACCTTGAACCAAATCCTAAACTCTAAATCAAATCCTAACCAAATCCTAAATCAAACCCTAATAAATTCCATAACAAATTTCAATCTCAATAACTAATGAATGAACAATTAATTTTAATTCAAAATTTTCACACTTCTCAAAAATTAAGTTAAAAACAAGCACAAAAAATTTGAAAACGATCGAAATTACTAAATAGATGATATCCTCAAGAATGTACTTGGGTATTGGTCGGCCTCCTTCTCCATCCTTGATGCTAATCTTCCAGAGCCAATATCTCTCTTTTGTACCATTTGATTGATTTCAAAATTCTCATACACTCAGAAAAATAAGTCTTATATCCTCTCACATAAATTTTACTCCAATCCAACTAGTATATTGTAAGAAATATTATAAATCCTCACTAGACCTAAAATTCTACTTTCTAAGACCTTGATCCACTTTCTAAGACCTTGACCCACTTAAACCTCAATAATCTTCAATTCAACCATTAGATCGAGCTAAGATTTACAACACACATTTATACAACTATGACTATCAACCTACAAAATTTCATTTGTAGATCTATTACAAAACTCTTGAAATCACTAGAAACATCAATCCTATTTTATTTCACAAATCCTAAGTCATCCAAAAACAACCTTGACTTTGTAAAGCTCTTAGAAAGTCATAACAACTCTAAATTACCCAAAACCAATGTTCATAGAAACTCCATCCAGTTTGCTATCAAATTACTTTTTATAAAAGTAAATAGAGGATAAGTTAAAAGGTAAAAGATATTATCTTAGATAAGTTGCTAATGGTCAAAGGGCAGCAAAAGGATGAAGGAAAGTTACCTAAGTGGCGGCTAGGGTTATAGGTGGTGGCTAGGGTTTTAAGTGGCAGCTAGGATTATAGGTGGCAGCTAGGGTTTAAAGTAGCAGCTAGGTTAAGAAGAATTTAAGATTTAGTTGGATGAAAGTAAGATAAATACTAGCCAAAATGGATGTAACTTCTATCTATAAGTAAAGGATGTTGGAAGTGAGAGGTATCTCATTCCACACTTCTCTTGTGTCTAACCTTGCTGATTTCTACTTACTTAAGTCTTGCTTATTATATTTCTTTAATAGGTTATAGGCCCACACATACTTTGTTGTGCTATTCAAGTAAGTTGAAGTCATTTGTTGGTTGTTGTTCTTGTGTGGAATAGATCTTATGGTGTTTGCTGATGTTAGAGATTGTATGATCTAATCTTATGTTTTGACTTGTAGAGGTTCTGATTTGGATCTTAAAGATCTCTTATATTAGTTTGAAGGTTTTTAACTCCTAGGATTGAGTAATTAAGACCTTATACAAAGACCTTGATAGTGTCTTTGATTATGTGGTGAGAAAGTGAGTTTTATGAATAGAAGAACTAAATGGTGAGGTCGATTGGAGTTTACATACTTGTTAGAAGATTCAAAAGTTGATTTGGGAGTGTTTGGAGTGAAGAAACATTCATTTATTCACAAGAGGGCATTTTGAGATTTTGCTAATACAAAATTGTTTTAATGATTTTAAGCACATATAGTCTCTTTTTCTTGATATTTTTTTGATAGACCTCTTCTAAGACATGGCTTCAAGTGAAGGTGAAGGTTTGAGAGTGATTGAGAAGTTTAGAGGTGACAATTTCTACCATTGAAAGGTCAAAATGGAGCTTTTGTTGGCAAATTTGGACCTTTGGGACATTGTAGATGAAAGTGAAGAGCCTTCAAGCATGCATGTTGATGCTAAAGAGAGGAAGGACTTGACAAGACATGAAAAAAAGGCTTTTGGCATGATCGCCACTAATTTGGATGAAGCGAATTTTTTTCACATCATCTCTTGCAAAGGACTAGCAGAAGCATGGAAGACTCTTTGCAATATATATGAGAGCAAGAACTTGTCCAATATCATCTTTACAAAGAAGAAATTCTTCACTTGTAAGATGGAAGAAGGTGAAGACCTCATGGCTCATGTCAATAAGGTAAAGGCCCTTGCTCAGCAACTTGCTATTTTTGACAAGCCTTTAGAAGAGAGTGATATTATCATAACCTTGTTTATGAGCCTTCTCGAGTCCTACAACTACGTCATTGTAGCATTGGAATCCATCAAAGTAAAAGAACTCACAATGGATTATGTCACAGCAAGACTTGCCCATGAAGTGACCAATAGAAAAGAAAAAGAGTCCCAAAGTGAGGATTCGGCTCTCTTTTCAAGGCAAGGCAAGAGAAGTCATCCTAACCAATGTGGCAATGTAAGAACTTGCTTCATTTGTAGAAAACTAGGTCACTTTGCTCGAAATTATTACAAGACTAAGAAAAGAGATAGAAAAAGTGCAAACAATGCTCGTGATGAATATGGAGGTGATGATTATGCATTCATTGCAAGTGAAGGTACTTTCATGGCTGCCAGGTCCAAGTAGATCATTGATTCTGGTGCCACCAAGCACATGACTCCATACAAGTGTTCATTTGACACTTATGAAGAGATTTCAATAGCAAATATCCTTATGGGAGACAATGGCATAGTACAAGCTATTGGAATGGGTTCCATTGTTATAGAGATTGTTGTGAAAGGCCAAACCAAGAGGATTAGATTGAAGGACGTCTTACATGTGCCAAAGATGAAGAAAAACCTCCTCTCAGTGAGTAAACTTGTTTCACATGGTTGTAAAGTGTAATTTAATAAGAATGGATGTTTTGTGAAGACATTGAAAGGAGATCATATTGCAAAGGGCTTTAGAGATGGCAACCTCTACTTCATCAAGTGTAAGAAGGTGAATGGAGTTGAAGTGGCGGCATTTACTGAATTTCTTCAAGATCAAGATAAATTTGATATTTGGCATTGACGTCTTGATCATTTGAATGCCAAGAGCATGAAGGAGCTCCAATCCATGGTAAGTGGCTTAGATCTTGGTCATATAAGCTACAATGCTATGACACTTGCTTGTGAAGGTTGTATTGAAGGCAAACAAGAAAAGGCTTCATTTCTAAGTGGAGTTACAATACTTGCAACCAAGTTATTAGAGATTGTCCATTTTGATGTTTGTAGACCTATGAGGATGCCATCAATAGGAGGTGCAAGGTATTTTGTTACATTCATTGATGACTTTTCAAAGAAAGTATGGATTTTTATCTTCAAAGTAAAGAGTGAGTGTTTCACAAGGTTTAAGGAGTTTAAGGCACTTGTGGAGAAGCAATGTGAATACAAAATCAAGGTATTACATACAAACAATGGAGGTGAGTATATGTCAAAGCAATTCAATGATTTCTTAAAGTTGCATGGTATTGCAAGACAAACCTCCACTCCTTATACTCCACAATAAAATAGAGTTGTTAAAAGAGCAAATCAGACCATTGTAGAGATGGCAAGGAGTATACTTCATGCACAACACCTTGGACATGAGTTTTGGGTAGAAGTAGTGGTGAATGCAATGTACACAAGAAATAGGTGTCCTACAAATGCACTTACATTAATGATGCTAGAAGAAGCTTGAAGTGGGAGAAAACCTTGTGTTTTTCACATGAGGACCTTTGGATGCATAGCATATGTAAAGATACCAGATTGTATGAGATCAAAATTTGATGCAAAAGGTACAAAATGTGTATTTGTTGGATATTGTGAAGATACAAAGGCTTATAGGCTCATGTGCTTGGAGACTAAAAAAATCATCAAAAGTCGTGATGTTGAGTTTTTGTAGCACAAGAGTGCTTGTGAGCACTTGGAAATGTGTCCAAGTGGGAGTAATGGTGTGTTTATAGATACATCTTCAAATTCAGCAAAGAAGGAAGAAAACAAAGACAATGATGGTTGTAAAGGTTGAAATGAAGATGAAGAGGCAAAGAAGGTAGACAAGAAGGCCTCTACAATTGCTAAGACCAGCAATGAAGAGCATGAAGATGTTGATGATGATGGTGACGAGGATTATCAATCTTTAAGTGAGAAAAAACTATCTTCAAAAGAAAAGAAGGTTGGAGGTGACCATAGAATGCAACAAGTTGAGTTTTCTTCAAATAAAAAGAGATATCCTTTGAAAGATAGAAAACAATGTGATGAATAGTAGAAGGACCATATTTTTCCTCAAGTAAGTAAAGAACATGCTAATGTTACATTTTTTGCTGATCCATTGAGTTTATGTGATGCAATGAAGTCCATGGATTCTATGAAGTGGGAGAATGCTATGAAAGAAGAGTACAAATCACTTATGGACAATGGAACATGGGAATTGACTCAACTTCTACCAAATCGAGCTTCAATTGGTTGTAAGTAGGTGTTTAGAACCAAAAGAGATGCAATGGATAATATTGTGAGGTATAAAGCAAGTTTGGTTGCCAAAGGCTACTCACAAGTTGCTGGTGTTGATTTCAATGAGACATTTGCTTTCGTGGCCAAATTCACCACCATTAGAACCATTGTGGCAATTGGGGCAGCAATGGACTTGGAGATGCACCAAATGAATGTGAAGACAGCTTTATTGAATGGAGAATTAGAAGAAGACATCTACATGGATCAATCTCAAGGATTTCTCGAAGAAGGCAAAGAACACCTTGTGTGTAAGTTGAAGAAATCCTTGTATAGGCTTAAGCAATCATTAAGGATATGGTACCAACATATAAACACCTTCTTTGTGAATGAAAGATTTGTGAGGAGTGAGGCTGATCATTCCATATATGTGATGCAATCAAAAGCTTTTCTACTGATTGTTATTCTTTATGTTGATGATTTGATTATTTTGACCAATACTTTGAAAAAGATGGATTGATTGAAAACAAAGTTAGCAAAAGAATTAGAAATGAGTGATTTGGGAGAGCTCCACTATTGCTTAGGAGTAGAATTTGTGAGAGATCAAACTAAGAAGATCATTATATTGAGCCAAAAGAAGTATATTAAAGTAGTATTGAAACGGTTCAACATGGAGGAGTGCAAGTCCATTGGAACACCTTTGGAGGTAAATTTGAAGTTGATGAAGCTCACAGATGAAGAATTTACTGAAGTTGAAGAAGAAATGAAAGATGTTCTATACAAAGTAGCAGTAGACTCACTTATGTATGCAATGGTTGGTACAAGGGTGGATCTTGCATATGCGGTGAGTATTGTGAGTCAACACATGTCAAAGGCTAGACCAATTCATTGCACAACCATTAAGAGGATCTTAAGATACTTAAAAGGTACTTTAAACTTCAAACTGTATCTCAGAGGTGATAATATTACATTGCATGGATATTGTGATGCGGATTGGGTTGGAGATGCAAATGATAGAAGATCAACAATAGGATATGTATTTTTTGTTGGAGTGGGAGAAATTTCATGGAATTGTAAGAGACAACCAATAATTGCAAGGTCTATAATAGAGGCGAAATACATGGTAGCAAGTCATGGTGCAATGGAAGCAATATGGCTAAGACAAGTTTTAGAAGACATTGAATTTCTGCAATTGGAAGGAACTCCAATGAAGTGTGACAATCAAAGATGCCTTGCTTTTGCAAAGAATCCAAAGTATCATTCAAGGACAAAGCACATTGACATTCAACATCACTTCATATGGGAGAAGATTGAGATGAGAGTAATTGACATGAAATATTGTGCAACGGAAGACATGCTTGCTGATTTACTCACAAAAGCATTGGTGAAGGATAGACATTATAAATTGACAAAGGGATTAGGTTTATTAGCCTTTGACCAATAGCAAAGTAGAAGTGTGAAAGTAAATGGAGGATAAGTTAAAAGGTAAAAGATATTATCTTAGATAAGTTGCTAATGGTAAAAGGGTAGTAAAAAGAGGAAGAAAAGTTATCTAAGTGGTAGCTAGGATTATAGGTGGCGACTAAGGTTTAAAGTGGCGGCTAGGTTAAGAGGAATCTAAAGTGTATTTGGATGAAAGTAAGATGAATACTAGCCAAAATGGATGTAACTTCTACCTATAAGTAAAGGATATTGAAAGTGAGAGGTATCTCATTCCACACTTCTCTTGTGTCTAACCTTGCTAATTTCTACTTACTTGTGTCTTGTTTATTGTGTTTCTTTAATAATTTCTTCAATCTGCAAAAGAACCTTGGAATCGTCATCAAGACTCGGTTATGTGCCTTTGGGTCTGATTTCGACCCAAGTTAATAACCGGCCCTCCTTAGGTATCAATATCTAGTTTTTCTCAATAAATTTTGCTAGAATTTACTCTTAACTTCTTTCTTAAGATTCTTTCTTATATTATTTATTTTTCCAATCTATTTTATTTTACCTTATTTATGGCCCTACAAAGTAAGTAGAAGTCACTTTTCTAAAAAGTTAACATTAGTACTAAAAGTTTTATTACTTTCCTATCTTTTATGGATATTTTTCTACTTTATCTTTTAGCTTGGCTCTTCTATAATTAGATCCATATTATCATCTTTCACCATATAGTTGTGTTACAACATGACAATAGACCTTTCTATCTCTGGTTCTTATGACTCCATATTCATGATAGTAGATCATTTTTCTAAGATGGCACATTTTGTATTATGTATGAAATCCATCTCAGGTGAAGAAATAGCTAAGCTCTTTCTTGACAATATCTATTGCTATCATGGATTATCCAAGGATATTATATTAGATAGGAGAACTCAGTTTGTATCAAGATTTTGGCAGATTCTTTTTAAGATTCTAAAAGTAGATATAAAATTATCTTTGACATTCCATCCTCAAATTGATGGACAAATAGAGCGTGTTAATGAAATTTTAGAACAGTATTTAAGATGTACCATCGACTACCAACAAGATGATTTGACAATTCTTTTACCATTGGCAAACTTTACATACAATAACATGGTGTTATGTTGTGGTTCGGCTACTATATGAAAATAATATAATTATGTACTTAATATATAATTTATTAAGTAATATGGTGAGAGCAATGTTAGTAGATTTTAATTGGTTTTAGAATATAATTTGATTATTATCTTGAGAAGAGGTTGTTTAAAAAGATTACTATAGAATTTGTATGATTTGAATTTCCTTTTGATAGTGGCTTTTAAGATTGGTTTTGGTTGATAGTAACTTCTAAATATTTAGAGTCACCTTTTTTAGACATTGGTGATCTTTGAAAATTTATTTTGGTTATTTTATTTGATATTTAGAGCATAAATTATGTAAATCTTATAAGAAAAAAGATTGAAAAAGGGTTTTGGTAGCAAAGGAAGTAATTAAGGCACCAATATAGATGAATGGAGATGAATGATAAAAATCTCTATTCCTATTGGTCAAAAATCATGACCAATAGGCTTTGAGGATGCTGCCCGAGGCCATATTAGAGATTAGGATTAGTTTTTCGGAGCCATTCAAGCTTTGAAGGCTAGGGTTATCAAGTTTAGGTTTTTGGCTATGGTTTTGGTACAAGTTTTGTATGGTTTGTAGTTTATATGAAGGAGATATAGGCGCTCAAAGTTAAGGTATTGATTTGAGAGCTACTGTCACTTTTTTTGGCATAACGCATGCGTACGGATAGCAATTGAGGATTGGCGATAGCGACTAGAGAGAGCACTTATGCGGCTACACTTTTTACATATTGCTTATTGGATTCAAAGTTAGAATGAAGGAGTTATTGGATTTTGAAGTCAGTACATGGAATCTAAGAGTAGTAAGTGATCCGATTTACTAGTGGTTGTGTCTTGAGCCATATCTTGAGCAATTTGACAAGGTTTGGGCTCAAAATCCCAAAAAATGTGTAATTTCATGTAAGTAAACTTTATGCATATTTTTTATGACATTTGAGTATTGGATTCTTGAGATATTAAGAAAATAGTGCTCAGGTGCTTATAAATTAGGGTTTAGAGCATCTACTAGGGTTTCTTAGATATCAAAAGATCGGGAGTGAACTTGCAATTGGTTTTTTTGTGATAAAATCACGCCATATGACAACGGTACATTTTTCTATAAAACAAACACTTTTCTTTGCCAATTATGGTTATTATCCATGACTTGATACTTTTGATTTTTCAAAAGTTGATAATCCTACGATGAAAGATTTGGCATTTTACTTGTCAAAGCTACATGCAACAATGAAGGTGCAGTTAAAAGAAACTCAAAAATAACAAAAAATTAATGTGGATGTCTATTGAAAGAAACAACCACCATTCCACATCGATGATAAGGTATGGTTAATTCATCGCAATATTAAGACCACTCATCCTTGTGACAAGTTGAACTATTGAAAGCTTGGACTATTTTTTATTTCTACACAAATCAATCCAATTGCATATTGTTTACACCTACCAAAGTCAATAAAAATCCATCCAATATTTCACGTATCTCTTGTTGAATCATACAAGACAGTGGACATAATGAGAAGAAGACAAGCTCTACCTCCCTTATAGAAGTTGAGAATAATAAAAAATTTGAAGTACAAGAAGTCTTTGATTCAAGGCGGTGCCAAAATAAATTGGAATATCTTGTCCTTTGGCATGGATATGATATTAGTAAATGCACATGGAAGCCAGTAAAGAATCTTACAAATGCAATAAATGCAATGGAGGCTTTTTATCGATGACATCTATCAAAATCAAGATAAAAACTTCCATTATAAAAGAAACAAGAAATAGGCAAGATAACATTCTATTTTGAATCCTTGTTTGTAGCTTCTTTATAGTTGTGATGCTGAGGAGATAGAGAACCAACAACCAATGGATTTGACTGAAGAATCTTTGTTTGTTGACCTGTCGAATGAGACATTACAATTGTCACAACCTTCAAAACAATGCAATTGAGATGAAGAACTTTAAGAATGACATATTCTTCTTCAAAGAGTTGGCAAGATACAACATGTTTGGTATTATGACTTTGGAAGGGACTCCTGATGTTTGGTGATTTTACTAGAGGTAGGAACAACTCTTGACAATGTCCAAATGTTTTATTTGAAGAAAGTTATGAAGCCCTCATTAATGATCAAATAACTAGGTGGTCTTCTTACTCTAGTATGGAATACTATCAATGGTTGAGAGGTCCTATCAATCATCTTCGAAGAGAACAAAGATCAGAGTATGTGGCAAATATAATTTGTCGCATCATAGATTTTCTCAACATATGATGATCTCTCTTCATGGAATTCATTCCTAAAAGGGGAAGTAATGTTATGGACATATGCATGTAAGCTAGTAATTACATGTATAATTAGGTAGAAGTAAGTAAAATTAGATAAAAGTAAGTTAATTCTATAATATCTTCTATGAAAGCTTCATAGAAGCTTTATAGATGCTACTTTGACTTTATAGGTGATTTTAATTGACTTTTTGGATTAGAAATGTAGTGAACAAGTTAGCCATGTACCACACATATTGTTAGCTTGAGAACTAAGATAACTATGTGGCACAGATGTAGAAAAACTTACCTTATAAGTCAAAACATGTGTCCTACAAAGTCAATACATATTGGAGGTTTTACAAAATATTGCCACATAGCCTCTAGTTAGATAGTATATATAGAGATAAGAATAAAGCCCTCTTCACTCTTGTCAACTCCTTTCTTGCTTCTAGTCTAGTTTCAAGGATCTCTAGTTTTTTTGTCTTTTGGCAATAGCCATTCTAGTTTCTTTCTTAATATACTTATTTAGTTATTTTTATTTCGTAATCTTTTTTTGAAAAAAGTCTCACTTCTTTATTTGTCTTTATCAAGTTTTTGTCCTTGACATCTAGATCTTATCCTCCAATCTCCAAAAGAATCTCAAAATTGTCGTCAAAGCTTGGGTTTGTGCCTTAGGATCTGATTTTGATCTTGGTTCATAACTAGTCTTCTTTGGATATTAATATCTAATTTTTCTAGATAATTTTTACTAGAATTTACTCTAAACTTCATCCTAAAGATGTCTATATTGTTTATTTTTTCAATCTACTTTATTTTACCTTATTTATGGTCCTACAAAGTAAATAAAAATCACTTTTCTAAAAAGATAGCATAACTACTAAAAGTTATATTACCTTCCTGTCTTTTATTCATATTTTTTTACTTTATCTTATAATTAGATTCCTCTATAATAAGATCCATATTATCATCTTTCATCATATAGTCATGTTACAATATGACATCCACCTATCTTGAACTAGTGCATCCTTCGGTATCAAAGAAGAGAAAGTTTGCCACAAAAAAACATTGGGCTCTTGGTTGCCACTAATTGCTTAGTTTTGAGATAAGAAAGACAAATTTTTATATATATACATACATAACACTTTTAGGAGCAATTATACTAAATATATAAGTCTTTAATTTCCAAAAATATCTAAAATATGATTAAAAAAACTCTAAATCGTTATACATCCTTATAAAGTATTATTTTTGAACTTCAAAAATTCATATCTTATAACTGGACCATCTAAACATAATAAAATTTTACATGAAATATTGATGTACTTCTAACAACTACCACAACAATTTTAACTGTAAATTCATTGTAAATCTTAAGATATCACCAAAATCCTAATAATAGCTTTAAATCCTAGATTTTATACACCTACATGTAAATTTCTTCATATCTCATCAATTAATTATTCAAATGCCATAATATATATATATCTATAATTATATCTATAAATATCTATAATTTTTTAACATAATATTTTATTTTTTCCAAAAGCTTTGAGTCAAAAATTTATCTAGAAACTTAAGATATGGCTCCAACCATTACTATGAACAAAATCACTTACTTATTGCCTTTGATTTGGATGCATTGGCTTCAACCTTCTACAACTTCTTCAATTATACTCCAAATTCATCAAAAAATATATAAAAAGTGTAGTTGAAGAAGTGCTCTCTTCAACCACAATTGCCAAACTTTTATTACTTTTTATAAATATATGTTATGTCCCAAAGAATGATAGTAGGTACAAAATTAATACCTTAATTTTGAGTATCAATAATGTCTTCATAAAAATTCCAAATCACACAAAATTTATACCCAATCCATATCTAAAAACCAAACTTGATGATCCTAGCCTCCAAAGCTTGAATGACTTTGAAAGAAAAACCCTAATTCCTAATAAGGCCTTAGGTAGCCTCCTTGAAGCATATTCAGTATGGCCTTTGACTAATAGGAATGAAGATCTCCGTTCCTTGCTTTCATCCAATCATGCGTTACTTTCATCCCTCCCAATAAGCCTCTTACTAATTAAGATTTTTTTCTTTAGGCTCTAATCTCCTATCAAGGCTCCATATTAAACATTTAGGTCCTATAATTTTTTTTAAATGCTATAATAAAAATAAGTAAAAAAATCAAAGTAAAGTTTCTTATACCAACTTTCTTTAAATTAATATATAAATTATTCTAATACACACCAAGACTTATAAATATATTATATGTTCTAACTAATTTTTATATATTATAAGTAATTTCAGTATGATATCAATATGCACCAAAATTTTTTATCATTTTTATGTAGAATGGCCTTTATCTTGGTCAAATTCTTGTTCTTCAACTTTTTCTTTTTCTTCCATCTTAACATCCTCTAATAGATTTTGTTCTTCATTAAAACAGATATCTTCATTTTTTTGTTTAAAAAATTTGATTTACTTGCTTGCTATAGGTATTTTTAATTTTGTACTATCAAATTCTTGTAACAAATATGTTCCATTGTCATATACTTATTTCCTAACATAAAGTCCAAACTACCTGTTTGCAAATTTTTTAGCTGTGCTATGTTGATTGTCTAAGCTACTATCATAAAAAAATATCCAATTATCATCTTCAATTGCCTTGGGTCATAGTCAATGTTTTTTAATTAAACCTTTCTTTATTTCTTTTTGTTACTTCTTTCAACTTCATTATTAGTGCTTCAATATCATTAGTTCTTCTTTCTAATTGTTGAATTTGTAATGCTATAAGTTCTTCCATATTGAGATCATTCTTCTAAGGCAATACATCCTATGTAGGCACTACCTCTTCTATTGGTATTATTGATTTTTACCCATATATTAATTCAGAAGGCATGTAACCTATTACTGAATTGTGAGTTGTACAATTTGCCTATAGTACAAATAGTAATAGTTTAGGCCATTTATGTATTTTGCCATTGTATGCCTTTACTAATGCCATAACAATAGGTCAATGTCCATACTCACTCTTTTCATTATCTTTAGGTTATATGTTGTTGTTCATAAAAATTTAATTCTTATTCTATTAAAGAATTTTCATGCTTTACTTTCATCCAATTTACTCCTATCTGTTATAATTCTCTCAATACAACTATAGCGACAAATAACATCTTCCAATTAAAATTGGCATAAACCTTCAGTACCCTTTATTCTTAATGCTTGTCTTTCAACTGTATTTAATAAATCTTTTTGTGCAAGTACCAAATACTTCATTTGCCAAAGTCTTATTGGCATTGCTACCAAATCGACTACCCATTTATAATGTAAAATTAAAAGATGTATTGGATGTAATCCATCTTAATACTGAATGTTTGAATATACTTGATAAATTTCATAAAATCCTACAAAATTTGCTATATCTTTGTACATACCTTTCTACTAATATTTTTCTTTCAATTTAATAAATTTTTTCCAAATACCCTGATGCCCAGCCCATCAACTCTCATGAAATTTCTTAATGATCTTTTATTGCATCTCAATCCCATTTACAACTCGTTGTGGTATTCCACCCCTTTTCTTTGGATGCTTCTATAAAAACCTATTTTGAAGAAAATATCCATATGCTTTCTTTTGAATCTTCTTAAATTCTTTGTCTATCCAATTTTCTTGCCGCATTAATGTACTTAAGTATTTTCTTATATACAACCATTCACCATCATATAATTCTTCTAAGAATAATTTAAATGGTGTAGCTAAAGACAATCTATCTCTTCTTGCACACAAAGTTGAATAAAATTTGATGCCAATATTTTCTTCATCATTAATCATATCATCTTCATTAATATATTGTGCTCATAACAACATATCTGCAACCGCATTGTCATTTTTTAAAATGTACTTGAATTCAAGATTCATAGACTTTATATATGCAATCCACCTTAATATTACAATATCTAGTATTGAACAACTCGCAATCATGTCTAATAAAGATAGACAATCTATTTCTATAACTACCAATGCACCAATCAAATATTCTCTTTTATTTTTTATAGCTATTACTACATCTTATAATTATCTTTTAATTTGTGAATATCTCCTTTGTCTAGCATTCAAAATCCTTGCTCCAAACCTTATTATATATTTATTTCCTTGTTCATCATCTTATCTAATTGCTCAACCTATTCCAATTGGACTTGCATCCATTGTTAATACCATTGGCCTTCTATACTCATAATTTACTTTCTTCTCAGTTGGAGGTGAAATAAGAAGTTTTTTTAATTTTTCCATAGCTTTTCTTTGTTTTTCTTTCTATTGAAATTTTTGATTCTTTCTTAACAATTCATATAATGGATGTGCTATATAAGCAAAATGTGGTATCCATATATGATAAAAAATACATGCTCCTAAAAATCTTCTTATTTCTATTGTATTTGCACATTCTTTCATCTTTTTTATAATATCAATCTTTTCTATATTTGGCTTGCATCAATATGACCTACATATATGTCCTACCACCAAAACTTTCTTAATTCTAAATATTGATTTTGCCCCCAATAAGGTTAAATGAAGCTCTTCTAATCTTATCAAAACCTTTTCACAATCATCAATATGATCTACTACAAACTTCCTATACCCCTTCGAATCTAAAGTCTCATCTTTTTTTTCTTCTTCACATCTCTTAATTGGCATATCATCTAAAAAAGACATTGTTATACTTGGAATAAAATTTCTTAATACCTTATGCATTCTATTTATTATGTATGCCAGAGAATTTGTAGCTCCTTGTGGTAAGCTACACATTCTGACCAATCCTAATGGTGTCTTCATAATTCTTAAATCACTACTTTACATTTTCAATTAAAATTGATCATATTTCAAATAAAGTTCTTCTATAGAATAAATTATTCTTCTTATAAATACCTCTATAAAATCATCTACAATTGGACTTGAGCCCATGTTTCTAATAATTATTTTATTTATGGGTTGTGTATCTTGAATAAATCTCAATGTTCCATTTTTCTTAGGTACCTTTGTTGTATCGTGTGATTTTCTATTTAAGAATAAATTAGGTATCTAGCTATAAAGAGTTTAGCTTAAACCTTTATATGTAAACTTTTAATGTATGTATCTTGTCTTAGCTCCCAAAACTCCTTTAATTTGTATAAAATTCAAAATATAACAAAATCCCTTCAAAATATATTTTTTCTACAAAAGATTTTTTTTTCTAGAATTTTAGAAATTCATAACTCTTGATCTAACTATTCAGTTTGTTTCAAATTTATAAAATAGGTAGAAATCATCTTTAAGTTCTATAAAAAAAAAAACCAATTGTAAATTCACTCTCAATCTTCTAGCATCTAAGAAACCCTTGCAAATGCTCTAAACCCTAATTTACAAGCACCTAAGTACTATTTTCTTAATATCTCAAGAATCCAATACTCAAATGCCATCAAATTTATGTAAAAATTTTATTAACATGAATATACAAATTTCCTGAAATTTTTAGCCAAAACCTTATCAAATTGTTCAAGATATAGCTCAAGATACAACCATTAGTAAATCGGATCACTTACTACCCTTAGATTGCATGTGCAGACTTCAAAATCCAATATCTCCTTTATTTTAACTTTGAATCCAGCAAGCAGTATACAAAAAGTATAGCCACAAAATTTTTCTCTCTAATAGCAGTTGCCGATCCTCAATTTCCTTCCGTACATGTGCGTTATGTCAAAAAAAGTGACAGTAGCTCCCAAATCAATACCTTAACTTTGAGTGCCTATATCTCCTTCATATATACTCCAAATCATACAAGATTTGTACCAAAACCATAGCCAAAATCCTAAATCTACTGATCCTAGCCTTCAAAGCTCAAATGGCTCCAAAAAACTAATCCTAATCTCTAATATGGCCTTAGGCAGCCTCCTCGAAGCCTCTTGGTCATGATTTTTGACCAATAGGAATAGAGATTTTCATCATCCATCTTCATTCATCTATGTGGATGCCCTAAACTCTCTTTATATTACCAAATTCCCTCTCCAACTTTTTTCTTTAGAAGTTTTATTCAATATATGTCCTAAACACCAAATTAAAGAAGCAAAATAAGACTTCAAGGGTCACCAATGTCTAATAAAGGTGATTCTAAATATTTAAAATTACTACCAACAAAATCAATCTCAAAAGCCACTATCAAAAGAAAATAAAGTTATACAAATTCTAATAGTAATACTTTTAAACAAATTCTTTTTAAAGAAGTAATTTAACCACATTCTACAACCAACTAAAATCCAATGACATAGCTCTCACCATATTGTTAAGTAAATTGTACATTAAATACATATTCACATTATTTTCACATGATAGCCAAACCACAATATGACATCATGAACCATGGATTGGAATATGGTACAATAGTTGGTTTTAAAATTTTCATCTTAATCTTTTCATTGAGTAATTCAACTAACTTTGGCAAATGGTCCTTTGAAACTTGAATTGGTCTCAAATTCCATGGTTCATGTGGAATTGTAAAAATAACCATAAGTACTACAATACTTAGATCAATACACCCTATTTTATGTGATTCAAATACAAATGCCTTACCATGTTGTGAAAGCATTTCTTTAAAACATCTCTCTTCATCTTTTGTTAAAAATTTATCACATCTAATTTTTAAACCATCTAATGTCAAATCATTCTTTCATTCATGACCTATTTTCCTTGGATCTCTTAAGTTTGGTTGCATAGAAGCTCTTTTAATCCTTTCTTCAAAATTTGATGGTAGTGGCAATGCTACTTCTTTAACCTTTCTTGCGATGGTCTTATATTTTGTATTTATATTTACTTCATACTTATCTATATATTTTTTTTATTCCATCATAAAATTACTTAGAATATACATTTATTATCTTATCACCTCTTTTAAAATCTTCATTTAATAGTATCTATAAATCATCCATAATATCACTAAAATAAGATTCTTTAAATATCTCTAATATGTATTCATCATCATCGATCATTCCACATTTTTTTAACTCATGTTCTATAATTTTGACATTATTCTTATCTATCTTTTTAATTTTTTTAAATTTTTAAATAAGATATATCCATCTTGTGATAATCCTATAATATCCTCATCCTTTCTATGAGGCGGAAAGCATTCACTCTTTTTACCATTGCAATCCCAATTTACAATGGCGTTTAATAAAAATCCTTTGAGTCTTCAAGATCTTCAAATTCTTTGTGTATCTTTAACAAATGATGCTCTCTCAAACTATCTTGATTTCTTCCATGATTTACACAAACTGTTAAAAATTGCACCACCCTCTTTCTGTCTTGACTTCTTATCCTTGCATAAGCTAATCCATCATCCATAATTTTTGTCTCCATTCATGTGGCAGTAATATATGGTTGTCCCAATATAATAAAGTATGTAGACATATCTTGCATAAAAAAATTTATTTATGAATAACATCTCCTATTGTCACCTTGATATTTGGACAAGCTCCATATAAATCTCTCTTTGAATTATTTGCTACTCTTATCTTCCATCCATGCTCAATATCAATAGGCCTATTTTCCCTTTTATATAATTTTGTTGACATTAAATTGAATTCAAAACCATAATCAATCAATGCTAAATTGGTTCTTCTAATTCTTTCAATTTTACTAAAGTTTTTTGTGAGCTAAAATAAACTTCTACTAATTGGAAGTTTATTCTAACTCACAATAAGTGAATTAACTATATGAATTTAAAATAAAGCTATTATTTAAATTCTAATCCACTTATTACTTGTCCTTCTTAAAACACCAAGTTATTAATCAAATCCTCTAACATTACTCACATTCACAATGATAATTCACTCCTTAACTTCATGCAAAACAATTCTTTCTTCTACTTCTAATTAGATAATTTGGTTTAATTTTTTATTTAATTTAAATTTTTTTATTAGGTCTTTTTTATTACTTTATATTATTATATTATTCTATCATTTTTTAAAAATATATAAATTTTTATTTCTTAATTAATTGATGATAAAAGTAATTATTTAAGTTACTATCCTTAATCTATAGTAACTATAATTTTTTTAAAGGTTGGATTAAAAATTAAGAGTTAAAAATTAAATTTAAATTTTGAAAAATAAAAATAAAATAAAAAATAAAAATAAAGTAAAAGTTAGAAAATAAAAAAATAATAGTAAAAGATAGAAGATTAAAAGTTAAAAATTAAAGCCAAAAGTGAATGTAGAAGTTACAATTTTTGTGGCAATCTAGTACTTGAGCTGCGAGCAATGCTTCTTCAAAGTTGGATCATTGGGCCTACTATTGCAATTGATCCCCTTTCACTCAAAAATTCCTTAAAATTTTACAGATGCTTCAAGTTTAATGAAAATTATGCCAATGGAAATTCAGCTTGAAGATGCTTATATTTCCAAAATTTCAAAATGATCTCATTAAGAAGCACTGAGGAATGCCTTTTCAAAGTTGGATTATTAAAACTGCCAAGGTTGCCGCCCTTTGCACTAAACAATTCACCAAAAATTTGGTTCAACTCCAAATTAAGCAGACCTTAGCTCGTTAGAAAGGTTATAACAAGGGCTATGTGAAGAAAAATCTTTACTTATAAATCATAAAAAACCACAGACTGATTGAGAAAAATCCAAGATCCTTCAAATCCTTTTGACTAAGGAAATGGTTAGTGACCACTAATTACAAAGGAGTGCCTTTTAAACCACAACAAGTACCACCTACAATACAAAACCAATGCGCATATATTCTTAAAGTGCAAAATGAAATCTAAGATCAAGAAAGAAGCAAAAAAATAAGATTAGGATTAGAGTTGAGACTACACGTTGGCATGACTTTGCCCTCATCAAAAGAAAGAGAGAGAGAGGCTTGGCAAACCAAACCACTCTTATACAATTGAGTGGTAGCTTGTGGAAGGGTGGCCACATCTCCACCCTTGATCTCTAAGATCCCTAATGTAGATCTACGACCTTCCTTCATCCAAGAGCTAATTTCATGACCAAGACTGATGGCTCTTGTAAGTGGGAAAAAAAACACTTTTTGATAAATCTAACTTAAAAATTGTCTTTAAAATACCTTTTTATGCTAAGATTGACTACTCACATACATCAATCTATGCTATTTTGTAACTTTTATAAAGGTATTTTACTTATAAGGAATTAGATAATATTTGTAAAATTCTTCAAAAAATGAGAATTTCATTTCTCTACTTGTACTTTGAAGGAAAGGATACTGATCTTGTTTTCTTCACTCTATATGGTGCATTTGATGCCTCCATTGTATTTGAAAGGCTTCCATAAATTAGAAGAATCACTTTGCTGCTTGGATTTGTTGAATTTGGAAAATATCTTCAAATCCATCATAATAAAAACTCACTAGATTTTCTTTTTTCTTTTTTTATACTAAGTTTACTTCCTTTTTGATTCTTCTATTATTAACTAATTAGAAAAATATAGTCTTTATAGTTTTTTCTTATTAAACTCTATCATAGATTGTATGTCTGCTACTAGCAATTTATTTTTTATTTTTTCCTAAAATTCTAATATTAACTCATAAAATTTGTATTTAAGCATAATAATTATATTTTTTATATTAAATATTAAAGTGAAGAAATTCAATAGCTCACATTTTTGTAGTAGCCCTTGTCCAATGATTTCGAGAATAATGACTAAAAGCTTGAATTATATCTTCTTTCCTTATAAATTTGACTTGTGAAACATCTCCAATAATTTGCATTTCAACTTCCTCATCTTCATTGCTTCCTATTGCTTTTATATCTTATGCATTTGATATCATACTATCACCAATAGATTATTGTTTTTTTTTTATTGTATCAATAATAACTTTATGAAATTCTCCTTTTGCAATTTCCAAAAATTCACCAATTGTAAATACAATCTTTCCACTTAAAATATGCTCCTCCAATACCTTCTTCAAATTTGTAGCAGCTTCTATATCTGATAGTAATTTATAAGCAGGAACCTTTATTTTTTCTTTCACAATCTCCTTCTTCTTTGTAGAAATATTCTTTGTTGTCTCTTCATGCATAAGATTCTTCTGTTGTTGTTTTTTTTTCTCCCCTTATGATTCTTTTTAATAGTCTTTTGTGATTTTCATCTTTCCTTTGTTTTTCTTCTATTAATGCTTCATATTAATTTCTTGCAATATGAGCATGAATTGATAATCTATCTACTAGGTCATCCCATGCAATAATTTGCTAAATATTATTGCTAATATTTTTAAAATTAATTTTAGTAAATTTTTCCTTTTTAGCATAATTCATTGTACTTGACTACAAAGAATTAGATTTTCCTTGATACTCAAGATTTCTACTTAAATATTTTCTTGGATTTGCCCCCATCTAAAATGTTGATGCTTCATTGCTTGAAATTGTATGTACATTAAAAGTATTTCCTACAAACACCTTCATTCTCCCTTTATCAAAATTTATTTTTAATTTTTTTCCACTCTCTTTTAAGTGTACTGTACCATCTTTGAAAAAAACAACTTCTTTGTGTAGTACCTCTAAAAAATCTTCACACTCCCTTTTTGAATAATCTATGCTATCACACTACATGCTCATATGCACTATACCTTCCATTGGTCCCGATTTATGTCTTGTTGATATTCTTGATGTTTGATCCTTCTCTTTAAGTTTTTTAAATTTAATTTGTAAATCTCTCATTCCACTTATGATTTAATCCATACTTATTTCTTCTTTGTTTGACATAAACATTGAAGGTTGAGTCATAGATGTATGATGAATAGAAGGTATTTTTGCCTTAGATGCTTGCAATGGTTTTTGAATATCCACCTTGTCCTTTCTTCTTTTTCTTTTTGCAAGTAACCCTATTTTTTCTTTTATTTTCTTCTAATTTTTTGTCAATCCTTCTTCTTCTTTATCTTCAAGCAAAATTTCCAACTTATCTTATAATTCTCTATTAATTGCTTGAAGAAATAACTTCACTTTGCTTAGATCTAATAATTGTCTTTTCTTTTTTGATAAAGATGAATATTACCTTTCAAACTCCCTCAATAATTTTGTTGCTTGAAGACTCTTCTTAGGTCTTTCAATCCATTCAAAAAATAGCTTTTTTGTAACCCTATTATTATCTTCTAAAAATATTTATTTTTTAATACTTGAAATAAATTTTTCCATAAACCTCTAGATTATCCTATAAGAGACTTCACATAACTTCTTATTTTTGGTGTAGTAGCCAGTTCAAATAATTGAACCATCTCCCTTTCAGAAACATGCTTCAATTCCATTTTCTTTACATAACACCTTAAATACTTTGTAATATCTTTTTCTTCAAATTAATCGATCTTATCAACAACTACTTATAATTTTTTGTTTGCTATACCTTCTTTGCAATCTTTAACTTGTTGCTATTGCATGAATAAGGCAAATGCTTCAAACATACTTGTAGAGTTGGGATCAAAATACATACCTTATTTTCCAATTGAAGCTCCTCTTCCAACTCTACTTGAAGTACCTTCCAAAACTCCTCCTTCCATTTTCTTGCCTTTTTTCTTCATAATTCAATTAAACTAAGAAAAATTTCTAAATACCTTGCACCTCAAGCTTTTGACATTGGATTCACTAAAATATGTCATAATATGTGGCATTTAGCTTGAAAATACATCGGACACCTGATTGTAGAAGATAAAAGGAAATTTGCAACAACAAGTCCTAGCAACTCTAATAGATTCTTAATTAAATTAAAATTAAAGATTAACAAATATAATCAAACATCAAATCAAATTCAATCAAAATTTCAAAAGAATTATGTAAAAAATACAAATTATACTTAAAAAACCTTTAAAAAATATATAAAGAAATAATATAGAATTCAAAAATATTCTAAAATAGAAATATTAATAAAATATTAAAATAGAAATCTTAATTAAATCCTAATCAAATCTTAATGAAATTCTTAAATCAATCTTGGTCAAATTCTAATAAATCCTAATCAAATCCTAATCAAATCTCAATCAAATATTAAATAAACCTTAACCAAATTCTAGTGAAATCCTAAATAAATGTTAACCAAATCCTAATAAAATCCTAAAAAAGTCATAAAAAAATCTTAATCAAATCCTAAATAAATTTTAATCAAACCATAATAAATCATTTTCAAATTTTAATCAAATTTTAATCAAATTCTAAATAAATCATAGTCAAAATCTAATAAAATTCTTATCAAATCCTAATCAAATCTTGACCAAATCCTAAATAAATTCTAATCAAATCCTAAGAAATCTTAACTAAATTCTAATCAAATCTTAATAAAACTCTAAACAAACTCTAACCAAATCTTAAACAAATCCTAAAAAAATACTAAACAAATCTTAAAGAAATTCTAAATAAATTTTAAATAAATCCTAACCAAATCCTAACCAAATCCTAACCAAATCCTAACCAAATTCTAAATAAATCCTAACCAAACTCTAAAAAAATCCTAACCAAATCCTAAATAATTCCAAGTAATTCTTATAGTAGATTTAAACCTCAATAACTAATGAATGAACTATTGATTTTAATTCAAAATTTGCATGCCTTGCACTAATTAAGTTGACAACAAGTAATTTTTTTTGAAGAAGATCAAACTCACCAAAAAGAAGATCGATCCTAATATTTGCTCGGATGTTGGCCAGCCTCTTTTACTAATATAAATGTTGAATTTCGAGTGCCAATATCTCCTTGTCAAATCATTCAATTGATTTCAAAATTTTTATATATGTAAGAAAACAAATCTACTGCTCATATATATAATTTTTAATCCAATCCAATTAATAGATTACAAGAAATCTAAAAAATCCTCATTGGTCTTAAAACTCTACTTTTCGAGATCCCAACCCACTTAAACCACATTGCTCAATATTTTCCAAAGAAACAATACAATTACAAAATGATAAGCACAATTGCTAAAGAAGATAATGTGCTAAAAAATGAATTGCTCTAGCTATAATAGGAACAATGCAGCTAGAATCATGTGCAACATCTAGTAAAGATCTTATTCTCTCATCTGATCCCTCATCTTGTTTTATAATAGAAATTTTTTTAGGATAAAAAAATCACAAAATCTTAACATTGTTGGATTTAAGAGCTTGAGCTTCTTTTATAGATAAAGATTTTTTAAAAAATAAGATATATCTTTAATTAAAAAAATCTAATATGTACATATAGAAGTAATAGATAGACATTTATTATCTTTTAAGGATGTTACATATGAAACTATTCCTATAAAAGTAGCAATTAGTTGTTATAATAGTTTAATAATATTTTATATAATTAAATCTCCTTTTAATTCAATTATTTTAGGATTATCATGGTTAGAAAGATATAACCTTTAGATAGATTAGATTTCTTACAATCTCGATTTTTTCCATAGTTTAGCTCAAGGTCCTACTAGGCAAGTAAAAATCCATAAGTCTAGTATATCTAAACTCTTATTAGTAGGTGCAAAAGTTTTCATGCATGTTGGAAATGAAGGGCCATCTTTTGATATATATACCATACCCATTGTTGATGGTCAAAAGATGTCAAGTGATATTCTTAGCCAATATCAAGATTTCTAAGACATTTTTGAAAAAAAAAAATGCAAATATTCTTCTAGAGCATTGTTCTCATGATTGTACCATTGATCTTCAAGAAAGAATTCAACCACCATTTGGACCAGTCTATTGCTTATCACAAAATGAGTTGGTTGCACTCAAAGAGTATATTAATGAGAACTTGACTAAAACCTTTATACACCATTCTAAATCTCCAGTTAGTGCTCCTATCTTATTTGTGAAGAAAAAAGACGGATCTTTGCGGATGTGTGTGGATTATCAAGGACTTAACAAGATCACCATCAAGAATAGATATCCTCTATCTTTATTTTTAGGACTTCTTGATCAACTAAATTAAGTAAAGATCTATACAAAAATAGATCTATAAGAAGCATATAACTTAGTCTATATCAAAGAATGAAATGAATGAAAGACTGCTTTCTGAACTAGGTATGAATATTTTGAATATAATATCATACCTTTTAGACTCAAAAATATACTAACTATTTTTTAACATCTAATGAATGATGTCTATTATGAGTTTCTTGATGATTTTATCATTTTTTATTTGAACAAAATTTTAATCTATTCTAAGAACATAGAAGAGTATAAAGTTTATGTTTGTTGTGTATTACAAAAACTAAGAGATGTAAGATTATATATAAAGATGAAAAAGTATGTATTCTACACTACTCAAGTTGATTTTTTGGAGTACATCATTTCCAATGAAGGCCTTATGATGGGTCCAAAAAAGATCCAAACTATCATAGATTGGAAGATCTCAAAAATACTATAAGATGTGCAATGCTTTTTGGACTTTGTCAATTATTATAAAATCTTTATCAAGAACTTTTTTCAAGTTATAGTTCCACTAATACGCTTGACTTGTAAAGACAAACTTGAGTAGAATAAATAAGTCAAAGAATTATTTTTTACTTTGAAGAAAGAATTAATTTCTGCACCAACTTTGTATTGCATTGACTTTTCTTTGGCATTCTTTATGGAAACAGATATAATAGACTTTGTCTTGAGTGTAGTATTGTTACAAATAGAAATACATAACAAATTCCATCCACTAGCTTTCTATTCCAAGAAATTTTCAATAGCCAAAATTAACTATAAGATCAATGACAAAGAACTTCTTGTAATTACAGATTTATTTCAAGAATGGCATTATTATCTAAAAGGTGCTTTAAGTCTAGTCACAATATATAAAAATCACAAGAACGTGAAGTATTTCATGTCTGCATGAGTTTTGAATTGTCGTCAAGTCTATTGAAGCATGTCATTATCAAGATTTGATTTTAAGCTCACATATCAATCTGAAAAATAACAAAGTTTATCAGATTTTCTTTTTAAACGCTGTCGTAATATGTGGCATTTGGCTTGAGAATGCACCGGATACTTGGATGTGGAAGATAAAAATAAAATTGCAATAATAAGTTCTAATAATTCTAATAGATTCTTAAACAAATTATAATTAAAAATTAGTAAGTATAATCAAACATCAATCAAATTCAATCAAAATTTCAAAGGAATTATATAAGAAATACAAAGTATTCTAAAAGAACCTTTTAAGAAATCATAAAGAAATGACATAGGAATTTTAAAATATATTAAAATAAAAATCTTAATAAAATATTAACATAATTTTTAAAATTAAATCCTAATCAAATCTTAACCAAACTCTAAATAAATCCTAGTCAAATCCTAAGTAAATCCTAATCAAACCCTAATCAAATCCTAATCAAATCCTACTCAAATCCTAATCAAATTCTAACCAAATCCTAATCAAATTCTAATTAAATCCTAACCAAATTCTAATCAAATCTCAACCAAATCCTAATCAAATCTTATTTAAATCCTAATCAAATCCTAATAAAATCTTAACCATATTTTAACCAAATCCTAGTCAATCCTAACCAAATCCTAATCAAATTCTAATTAAATCCTAACCAAACTTTAATAAAATCTTAACCAAACTCTAATCAAATTCTACTTAAATCCTAATCAAATCCTAACAAAATCCTAACCACATCTTAATCAAATCCTAGTCAATCCTAAACAAATCCTAATCAAATTCTAAACAAATTCTAACTAAATCTTAACCAAATCCTAATCAAATCCTAATCAAATTCTAAACAAATTCTAACTAAACCCTAACCAAATCCTAACCAAATTTTAATCAAATCTTAACCAAATTTTAATCAAATCCTACTCAAATTCTAATCAAATCCTAATCAAATTCTAACCAAATCTTAGTCAATCACAAATAATTTCTATTCAAATTCTAAAAAAATCCTAATCAAATCTTAAACAAATCCTAATCAAATCCTAACCAAAATCTAACCAAATTTTAATAAAATCCTAACCAAATCCTAACCAATTCCTACTCAATCCTAAATAAATTCTAATCCAATTCTAAATAAATCCTAATCAAATCCTAATCAAAACCTAAACAAACTTTAATCAAATTCTAATCAAATCCTAAACATACTCTGGCCAAATCCTAAATACTCCAAATAATTCCTACAACAGATTTAAACTTCAATAATTAATGAACGAACCATTGATTTTAACTCAAATTTTATGCATTTCTTTACAATTAAGTTGATAAAAAGTCAAAGTTTTTGAAGAAGATTTAACTCAGTAAAAAGAACAACCTTAATATTTACTTGGATATTAGCTAGCCTCCTTCTTCAATCAAAATGTTGAATTTCTAGCATCAATATCTCTTTATTAAACTGTTTGATTGATCTCAAATTTTTCATATATATAAAAAAAGAAGTCTATTACACACACATAATTTTCAATCCAATCCAATTAATAGATTGTAAGAAATCTAAAAAACCCTCACTAGTCCTAAAACTCTACTTTCTGAGACTCTGATCCACTTAAACCTCAATAATCCTTGATCTAACCCTTCGATCAAGCTCAAACTCATAACATATATTGAACACATATAAATCCACAAACCTTCAAAATTTCATCCATAGATTTATTTCTAAACTTACAAAATTCTCCAAAATTATCACCCACTTTATTTTAGAAATCTAGAGTCACCTAAAACAAACCTTAACTTTGTAAAGCTCTTTTAAAGTCAATATAATTCTAAATCACCTCAAAATAATGCTTATTAAAATCTTATCAAGTTTTCTCTCTAATCCTATTCTTTGATCTACTAAAGAACCCTAGAATTATCATTGGAGCTTGGTTTTGTGCCTTGGGGTCTTATTTTGACCTTGATTCATAACCGGCCTTCTCTGGGAAACAATATCTAGTTTTTTTAGATAATTTTTACTGAAAAATACTCTTAATTTTTTTTCAAAAGTACCTATATTATTTATTTTTTTAATCTACCTTATTTTTCTCTATTTGTGGTCATAAAAAGTGAGTAGAAGCGTATTTTATAAAAAGGCAGTACTAGCATCTTTAATTGTTCTACTCTTTGACTATTATCTATTTTTCTAAGATATTTTGTTATAATAAATTTAAAATAAGATCTTCAAAAATATGATATTTTTTTCACTTTTTTATACCTATTAGTAATTTTACATCATAACAATGCTCTTATCTTAGACCAAAAGAAGGAGACGTATCTTTTGATCAACAAAGAACAATCTTTTTGAAACCAAAGCATTTTCATCTTTGAGCAATAAAATCAATTTTGACTATTGAATTAACCTTTGTCAAACAAATTCAATCAAGTGTGTCCTGTGATTCTCTTATTTATGATATCAAGAATCTTTCTTCTAAGTATCATGATGTTTCAAAGTTCAAGTTGAAGAACCTACTATATTTTGAAGGATACCTATATATTCCAAAAGGAGAAGCACATTTATGTGTTCTTCAAGCATGTCATGACTTTCTAGTAGGAGTATATTTTGGATATAATAAGACTTTAGAGCTTATATCTAAAGATTTTTAGTGGCCCAAATGTGAAAGGAGATAAAAGATTTTTTCTACTCATGTGATATTTGTTCAAGATAAAAAAAACTCTTCATCATCGATCCTATGGACTTTTCTAACCATTGCCTATACCTAAACAACTATGATCTTTTATTTCTATGGATTTTATTATAAATCTTCCAAGTTCAAGTTCATATGATTCTATATTCGTAATTGTAGATTGCTTCACTAAAATGGCACATTTTGTATCATGTATAAAATCTATTTCAGGTGAAGAAACAAATAAGCTTTTCATTGACAATATCTATCGCTATCATGGATTGTCATAGGATATTATATCAAATAGGGAGATTCAATTTATATCAGGATTTTAGAGAATCTTATTCAAGATTTTAAAAGTAGATATAAAGCTTTCTTTGGCTTTTCATCTTCAAACTAATAGGCAAATAAAATAGGTGAATCAAGTTTTAGAGTAGTATTTGAGGTGTACTATCAACTATCATCAAAATGATTGGACAATTCTTTTGCAATTGGTAGAGTTTATGTATAATAATTTGGTACATTCTTTTACTCAATAAACACCTTTTTTTTGCCAATTATGGTTATTATCCATAACTTGATACTTTTGACTTTCTAAAAGTTAATAATCTTGTAACAAAAGATTTAGCAAATTATTTGTCAGAGCTACATGCAACAATGAAGATACAATTAAAGGAAGCTCAAGAATGACAAAAGACCAAAGCGAATGCCTATTGTAAGGAACAACTACAATGCAACATAGGTGACAAGGTATAGTTACTTTGTTGCAATATTAAGACTACTCATCTTCATGATAAGTTAGACTATCATATGTTGAGACCTTTTTCTATTTGTAAACAAACAAATCATGTTACTTATCAATTATATCTAGTGGAGTATATGAAGATCTATCCTTTATTTCATATTTTCATGTTATGGTTTGGCTACTATGTGAAAATATTGTGTTTATATGTTTGATATATAATTTACTAAGTAATATGATAAGAACCATATTAATAGATTTTAATTGATTATAGAATATAATTATATTATTACTTTAATAGGAGATTGTTTAAAAGAAGTACTATCAAAATTTACATAACTTTATTTTCTTTTGATAGTGGTTTTTAAGATTAATTTTGATTGATAGTAATTTTTACATATTTAAAGTCACCTTTCTAAGACATTGGTGATCCTTTGTCAAAGATACAAATTGAAAGAAGATGCATAAAGTCATGGAATCTGTGTCAAAAAAAAAGTGATAAAATAGAAGAAAGTATGTATATTTTAGGAAGAACTGGAATGGCTATTACCAAATATTAGAAAACATAAGACTCTTAAAACTAGACTAAAAAGCAAAAAAGGAGTTGACAAGAGTGAAGAAGGCGTCATTCTTGCCTCTATATATATTATTTAAATGAAGAATATGTGTCGACATGCTATAGGACCTCTAATATATGTCTAACTTGCAAGACACATGTCTAATTTGGAAGACAAGTTTCTTAGGTGTGTAGAATATGTCCAACTTGTACTACAAGTGGTCAATATGTCGACATGTGGCTTCCTAATTGGCCAAGTTTTTAACCTACCAATCACCTATAGACATGTATAAAGGCAAAGCAACATCTATGAAGCTTCTATGAAGCTTTCTATAAGATATTATCATATTTATTTACTTTGTCTTACTTCTATCTATTCTTATTATCTAGATGATTATCAGGATAAATATATATGTCCGTAATATTATCTCTTATTCCAGGGACGAGTTCCACGAGGAGTAGTGATTACATGTAGATGAAGTCCAAGATGCATCAAAGTGTATTTACTACGTACTTTTTTCTTTGTTCCCTTCAAAGGTAGTTAATAGGTTCTTTCAACCATTGATAATGTCTCATACCAAGGCGAGAAGACCACCCTGATATTTGATCATTATTGAGGCCTTCATAACTTTCTTCAAATAAAACATTAATAATACCATTAAGAATGGATCCTATTTCTAAAAATATCACTAAATAGTGAGATTCATTCCAAGGTCATGGTACCAAATGCGTTGTATCTCACCATCTATTCGAGGAAGAATATGTTGTTCTTGAGGGCCTTCATCTTGATTTTGCCATCTCAAAGGTTGTGATAGTCGCAATGCCTTGTCTAGTAACTCAACAAATGATAGCTCTTGAATTAAATCTAATAGTTGTTGTTTTTTATTTCTTAAGTACTAAAAAATTCAAAAAAAAAAATGATACAAGATAGAATGAAATCTCCATTGGGCTTGCTTTGTTTTATAGCAAAGAATTTCTTGACTCTTCATCTTGGTTTTGATCAATGTTATTGATAAAAAGCTTTAACTATGATTGATGCATTTGCTAGATTCTTAGATGGCTCCCATGTGAATTCATTAATGTCATATCTATGCCAATGTACTAGATATTCTAACCTATTTTGGCATTGCCTTGAATCTAAGACTTCTTCTACCTCAAATTCTTTATTATTATCCACTTCTATAGGAAGTCGTAGCATTTGTCTCCTTCCTTGTATATGTATTGTCTTGTATGACTTAAGTAAAGACACCTAAAATATATGATGGATTTTCATAGACTTCAATAGATATAATCAATAAGCAACTGGATTGATCTATTCATAAATAAAAAATGATCCAAGTCTATGATAATCTAGCTTGTTACAAGAACGAATAGTTTTAATATTTTGACGAAGTAATCATACCTTATCTCCTACGTGGAATTAAAGTTATTCCTTGTAATTAACATCTGCATTGGTTTTTTGTCATTCTTGAGCTTCTTTTAATTGTGCCTTCATTATTGAATGTAGCTCTAACAATTAATTTGCCACATCTTCCGTCGCAAGATTATCAACTTTTAAAAAGTCAAAAGTCTCAAATCATGGATTATAATTGTAATTGACAAAGAAAAGTATTTATTGAGTAGAAAAATATATAGAATTATTGTAAGCAAGCTCTGCCAATGGCAAAAGAGTTGTTAAATCATCTTATTGATAGTTGATGGTACACCTGAAATATTGTTCTAAAACTTGATTTATCCATTTTGTTTGTTGATGAGTTTGAGGATGGAAAGCCAAAGATAGTTTTATATCTATCTTCAATATCTTAAAAAGAATTTTCTAAA
Organism: Physcomitrium patens; assembly: GCF_059467195.1. NCBI lineage: Eukaryota > Viridiplantae > Streptophyta > Bryopsida > Funariales > Funariaceae > Physcomitrium > Physcomitrium patens. The sequence goes on from NC_143421.1 coordinate 17,182,142, forward strand.
ATCTCAATAAAAACTATGTTCCTATGACTAATATAATATCCCTTTGTGATCCATGATAGCAATAGATGTTGTCAAGAAAGAGTTTAGTTGTTCCTTCATTTGTAATAGATTTTGTACATGGTACAAAATGTGCCATCTTAGTGAAATAATCTACAATCATGAATATGGAATCATGTGAACTTGAAATTAGAAGATCCGTGATAAAATCCATGGAGATAGAAGACCATGATTATTCTAGTATAGATAATGGTTGGAGGAGTCCATAAGGTTGATGACAAGGAATTTTTGATCTTGAACAAACATCACATGTCTGCACAAATTCTTTAACAGCCTTCTACATTTGAGGCCACAAAAAATCTCTAGATATAAGCTCCAAAGTCTTATTATATCCAAAATGTCTTGTCGTAGGAAAATTGACATGAGCTTCAAGAGCACGTAATCATGCTTTTTCTTTTGGAACATATAAGCGTCCTTCAAAATAGAGTAGATTCTCCTTAAACTCAAAGTTGAAAGTATCTTGAGACTTATAGGAATTATTTTTAATATCATGAATAAAAAGGTTTGAGGACATACTTGCTTTGTTTTACTTGAAAAAAGTCAAATCAATAGTCAATGTTGATTTCATTACTCATAGATGAAATTTTTTTGGCTTTAATAAAATTATCTTTTATTAGTCAAAAGCTACTTTTTCTATTTTTGGTATAAGATATGAATGTCTAGAGAGGGCATCAAACAAGCCTTGCTAATATAATAAGAGATATACATCTCTTATTATTTTTGGAGTCTTCCAGTCTATGATTATGTGATCTTTTTTAGGTTCCATCATTAGACCATTGTTTGAAATAATGTATCCTAAGAAGTCAACTTGAGCAGTGTAGAATACACACTTTTCTATCTTGGCGTACAATTCTATATCTCTAAGTTTTTGTAATACACAATGAATATGAACTTCATATTCTTGTACTTCTTTAGAGTAGATTAAAATTTTATCTAAATAACAAAGAACAAAATCATCTAAAAACTCACAAAAAATATCATTTATAAGATGTTGAAAAGCAACTAGTACATTCATGAGTCCAAAAGGCATGATGTTATGTTCAAAGTATCTATGCCTTATTTGAAATAAAGTCTTCTATTCATTTCCTTCTTTAATGTGGACTTGATTGTATGCTCTTCATAGATCTATTTTTGTATACATCTTAGCTTGATTTAATTGATAAAAAGTCTTGTTATCAAAAGCAGAGGATATTTATTCTTGATGGTAATCTTGTTGAGTCCTTAATAATCTACACACATACGCAATGATCTATCTTTTTTCTTCACAAATAAGATAGGAGCTGCTATAGGAGATTTTTTATGGCGTATGAAATTTTTGGCCAAGTTCTCATCAATGTACTTTTTAAGTTCAGCCAACTCATTTTGTGACAAACTATAGATTGAACTAAATAGCAATTGAGTTCTTTCTTTAAGATCGATTGAGCAATCATATAGATGATGCTCCAAGAGAATATATGCATTTTTTTTCTCAAAAATATCTTGAAAATCTTGATATTGACTTGGAATTTTACTTAAAATCTTTCTATTATTTAAAATGGATGTGATGTAAATAACAAAAGACGATCCTTCTTTTGCACCATGTAAAAAAACTTTTACACCTACATGTACAAGTTTGGCTATACTACACTCATGGCTTTATATTAGATTAGAAAAACTCTTAATGATGTTTGAAGAAAAGTCAAGTTTACAAGAAATCCAATCTATCACAAGGTTATATTTTTCTAGCCAAAATAAACCTAAAATGACTGGATTAGAAAGAGATTTAATTATATTAAAAATTACATGACTATTATGACCATTTATTACTACATCTAAAAGAAGTATTTTATGAGTAACATCTCCAAAAGATAATGGATGACCGTCTATGACTTCTATGTGTACGATGTCGAGGTTGAGAGAATTTGCTTCAAGAAAGTACTAAGCTCTTGGCTCCCACTAATTACTCAATCAAGTCTTGAAATAAAAAAAAACCAAGTTTATAGATATATATATATATATATATATATATATACTTTTAAGTGCTATTATACCAAATATATAAGTCTTAAGTTTCCAAAAATACCCAAAATATAATAAAAAATTCTAAATCCTTATATAACCTTATGGGATATTATTTCAAAACTTTAAAAACTCATAATTTCAATCAGACTGTTCAAACATTCTAAAATTTTACACGAAGTATTGATGTACTTTTAAAAACTACCACAATAAATTTCAACTACAAATTCATTGCGGAACTTAAGATATCACCAAACTCCGAACAATAGCTTAAAATCTTAGTTTTTATACATCTACATGCAATTTTCTTCATATCTCACAAATTAAGCATTCAAATGCTACAAAATGTATATATATAGCTTTTTAATACAATATTCTACTTTTTTCAAAAGCTTTAAGCTAAAAATTAGTCTAGAAACTTAAGATATGGCTCTAGCCATTACTATGAATAAAATCACTTACTTATTGCCTTTGATTTGGATGTGTTGACTTTAACTCTCTATAACTTCTTCATTTAAACTCCAAAGTCATCAAACAATATATAAAAAGTGTAGTCAAAGAAGTGTTCTCTTCAATTCTAGTTGTTGATGCTTCATTGCTTTCCGTAAATGTATGTTATGCTCCAAAGAATGATAATAGATATTAAATTTTTATTATAAATAATTACAATATGACAATGGGTTTAGTTTTTTGTATTAATTATATATTATGACTTTTAATAAATTCTTCATCTTAAAAACAAGCAGAGGCTCTTGAATATATTAAGATACACACTTTTTGGTTATTTGATCCTAAACACACATCTATTATAAAACAAAGAGAGGGTTTTAAGAAGAGAATAGGACCTTCATTAGGAATTATACAAGATTTTAGCCACATAGTCCCTATTATAACTGGATAAATTTGTTTTCCAATATGTTTTCATCTTTGATAGCAATACTCTTCATTTTGTAGTTGCGTCATTTCTTTGGACAATATTAAGCAGTTCGCTTAGCTTCTCCACAATATAAACATAGTCTTTTTTAACAACGATGAATCTTTTTTTATTTGGTAAGAAGTTTAAAATGTACTACATCAATGTATATATCTTTTACTTTCAAATGCTTAGATTGAGAAGTCGTTGGTGTCATCATTGAATTATAATAATGTTGAGGTTTTCTTATGTAATTATCAAATGGAAACTCAAAAAGCCAATTTTCACATTTCACAGCAAAGTTAATTGCTTGACTCAATGTCTGAGGATCAAGTAAACTAAGAATTAATTTCTTTACTTCATATTATAATCCGTAGAAAAATTTGTTGATAAAAAGCTACATCATCTTACTTGATATCTGACATTAATTATTGAAATTGAGAAGAGTATAATATCACTAATCGATTGTTTTGTCACAAGGCACAAATCTTATTGGTTACAACACGAATTGTATTATGCTCTTTGTAGATAAATAAAAACTCCACTGTCATATTGTGACACAATTATATAGTGAAAATATGACTAAAAATAATTTTTGATTAATATTCTATTATATTAATTCAATAAGAATTCAACATATTTTAATAAGACTTTTATGAAAGCCTCTTAGCTTATTTTTTTATCTTAATAGCAAGTAAATAAAAGTTAATTAGTATTTTTACCTTCTAAGATATAGAAATCTTTTTACTACCTTAGAAAGGCCATAAATTCATAAAATCAAGTTAGAAGAGATAAATAATTATTATAATTGATACTAGGATTAAGGTGAGGATAGAATTGGACTAAAAAAAATCCTTTGGATAGGTTAGATTGATACCCGAGGATCAACCATTTGTAAGTCAGGGTCAAAATCAGACCTTTGGCTACTAAAACGACTACCTAGGGCAACATTCAGAAGGAAATTTGAATATTGGAGGCTAAGGTTAAGAGGTTTAGGATTTTGGTTATGATTTTGGTGAAATTTTTGGATTATTTGGAGTTTTTATGGAGGAGATATAGGTGCTCAAAGTCGAGGTATTGATTGGTACCTACTATCACTCTTTTGGATATAACGCATGCATACAAAAAGCAACAGAGGATTGGTGACTAGAGTTGGCAAGAACACTTTTTCAGCCAAACTTTACATACATTACTTAAAGAATTCTAAGTTAGAACTAAAGAAATATTGGAATTTGAAGTCAACGCTTAGAATCTAAAGAGTAGTAATTGACTCGAATTGCTAGTGGTTGTATTTTGAGCTATATCTTATGCAATTTGATAAGAATTTGGCTAATTTTTTTTAAGAATGTGTATTTTTATGTTATTAAACTTTATGCATAAGTTTTTTGGCATTTGAATTTTGGATTAGTGAAATATGGTGGAACTAGTGTACAGATATTTGTAAAGATGATATGTACCAAACTTGCTATTGAACAAACAATATCTAGAATTCAGTAACAAATTCATAATTGATTTTTTTTTTTATAGAAGTTAAAAGTATTATCTTATTTTTTAGAAATTTTGAGCGCAATCCAATAATTAGATTGAAAAAAACTAAGTACTAAAGTTTCATAATTTTGAAGGGGATATGATTATTAATTATTAGTTATTGTTACTACTGTTGGATATTATTACTAATTATTGGCTACTATTACTACTATTAGTTATTGATACTGGCTATTGGTAACTATTACTACTATCAATTACTACCACTACTATTAGTTATTGTTATCAAAGCCAATTACCATCACTGATTATTGATTATTATTACTACTATTGGATATTATTATTGGTTATTGATTACTATTACTACTATTAGGTATTATTATTGATTATTGATTATTATTACTATTATTAGATATTATTACTAGTTATTAATTATTATTACTATTATTGGATATTATTACTAGTTATTAGTTATTATTATTATTATTAGATATTATTATTGGTTATTAATTATTATTACTATTATTAAATATTATTACTGATTATTGATTATTATTATTAATTATTAGATATTATTATTGATTATTGATTATTATTACTACTATTGGATATTTTTACTAGTTATTGATTACTATTACTACTATTCATTACTGCTACTGGTTATTATTGCTAAAACTAATTATTATTATTGATTATTGATTACTGTTATTGATTATTGATTATTATTATTGCTATTGATTACTGTTACTACTACAGTTATTATATTCATGGAATTTTGGTAATTTTTTACTATTGTAGATAAATTGGTTGTTGAATAAAAAGCCATTAAATCACAAATAAGTCCTCTACATCTTGATATCTTGTATATTCCCAAATAGAAAAATACATACTATGGCACCACTAAAAATGCTTCCAAATTATACAATATAGTATCACATTATTCAAGAAATGATAAAAACCATGATAAAGCAGAGCTTGAAAGTAGTGTTCTAATAAACTTGACTTGTGATCCTTGAATTGGATACATTTGAAGTTGTAGTTCAATCACTAGTTGTATCTGATTAATAAATCCTCAAAATTTAGATCTTATGCCAAAAAACTTTTCAAGTAATCCAATTTTTGGTTCCTTGAAACTTGAATGATGTTCCATTGTAGGAGCAGTAGTATGGATTTGTGTAAATATTGAAGCAACTCCAATCATCTCTATATCTTTATTGCTTGATAATCTTATTGTTCTTTGTGGTGGTAGAGTGAGTTGATCTATTATAAGTATTAATTCTCTCATTTGTTCTTACATTTGAGCCATTGCACTTTTCATTTCAGTAAGCTCTGCCATACTAGCACAATAAAAAAAAAGGTGTCTATTATCACAAAATATAATACTAAAGAATCATAAAAAAAAATTCTAGAAATAATATCAATTTAGAAGAGGGTAATCTACAACTTCTAATATGCTTATGTCTTGTCAAGAGAAAGGGATAATCTATTCTTAATCAAAAAAAGTCAAAGCTCTGATATTATATGTGCACTCTTGTCAATCTATCAAGGACACAAAGTGGAAGAAAATACATAAAGTCATAAAATCTGTGTCAAAAGAAAAGTAAAAAAATAGAAAAAAATATGTATATTCTAGGAAGAATTGGAATGGTTATTGCCAAAGACTAGAAATCATAAGACTCTTGAACCTAGACTAAAAAGTAAAAAAAGAATCAACAAGAGTGACAAAGGCATCACTCTTACCTATATATATATACTACTTAACTGAGGAATACATGGTGACATGCTATAGGACCTCTAATATGCATCTAACTTGCAAGACACATGTCTAAATTACAAGGTAAGTTTCTTAGGTGTGCGCCATATTTCGAATTTTTATTACAAGTGGTCAACATGTTGACACATGGCCTCTCTATTGGACAAGTTTTCAACCTATTAATCACCTATAGATATGTATAAAGGCAAAAAAATATCTATGAAGCTTCTAGGAAGCTTTTCATAAGATATTATCATATTTATCTACTTTGCCTTACTTCTATCTATTCTTATTATCTAAATAATTATCAGATTAAATATATATATATTTGTGATACCTTTGAAGTCTTATTTTATTTTTTTTATTTAATTTTTAGGACATATATTATATAAATCTTATTAAAAAAAATATTAGAGGAGGATCTTAGTAGCAAAAAGAAAAGTTAGGGTATCCATATGGATGAATGGAGATAGATGATAAAAATATTCATTCCTATTGGTCAAAAATCATGACTAATGGACTTCAGGGAGGCTGCTTGAGGCCATATTAGGGATTAGGATTAGTCTTATGGAAGAATTCAAACATCAAAGGCTAAGATTGGTAAGTTCAGGTTTTTGGCTATGCTTTTGGAGCAAATTTTGAGTCATTTAGAATTTTTATGAAGGAGATATAGATGCTCAAAGTCAAGGTGTTGATTTTGTACCTACTGTCATCTTTTTGGATATAACGCACGCATACAAAAAGCAATTAAGGATCAGCAATTGGGATTGGAGAAAAAACTTTCTTGGCTATATTTTATATATGTGAGTGTAAATTTCACCCCTCTACCCAAATTACAAGATGGTCTCAATTAAGAGTTGTTTGAAATAGGTAGTGTAAAGTAGAAGATGCAATGAACAAGCACAAAAGAAGAAAACAACACAAACAAGTGAGAGAAATGTATACAAGCAAATACACACTCTAAAACTTAGTCACAGTTTGTTCACTGTATTTTCAACCAGTAAAAAGTAGAAATAATAAGTAAAAAAATATATTTTAAGATATGTTATTTTTTTATCTTTCTAATGGTGTAAAAAAAATATAAATCCGAGTTATTATGAGTAAGTTATGAAGGTTTGAAATAATAGGTAAATAACAAATAAATTTGAAGTGAAAATATTTTACCTCAAGGATAATTTGCTTATAGATCAAGGATTCGAGCCTAACCAAGGCTCACATGTAGTGTATAAGGGTTTTCAAGAGAGGCCACGAGGCCTTAGTCTTATCCTCATAACTACCTTCAAAGTGCTACAACCCATATGGGACTCGTGCACCTCCCTTCCTACAAGAACTATACTAGCTGCTGGTCCTTCTATTTTCTACTAGAAGGACCAATATTTTTGCAATTTTGACCACACCATGGTATTTAAAAACACCCAATTAGCCTAGGAACCTTGTATGCCCTTCAAATCTTACTCCATTTCTTCATAATAGCTTCCCAAATGATAAAAGTCATTTTTACCAAAGTCTTAAAAATTACTCTCAAAATTCCTAAAATAATTTAAATAAATTCTAAATAAATTCTAAATAAATTCTAAAAAATCTTATAATATTTTTATAATGCTAATATCTATTTAAGGCTACAATTTTCTAACTTGATGATTTTTTGTAGTAAAAAAAATCAATTTAAATCTACTATAAATCCTACTTTTTGTATAAATAAATAATAGGATAGGAGGTTTTTTCTCATGTTTTTTTTCTCCTAACTACTAACTAAAATTTATAGTTTTTATAAGTAATACATATAGATGTAAGATCAATATATATATTGATCTTAATAATTAATCCTTATTACTTAATAATAAATAAAAATACTAAATCAACTAAAATAATTACTTCCAAGACTTATTAAGAGTCTATTTCTTTTCCACTAATACTATTCTTCTTTCTTTAACCTATCTAAGCACATCTTCACCTAAAAATTGTAATTTTTGCACTCTACATGCATTCTTTTGACCTAAAATAACTAATGAAACAATTTGATGATGTCAGGGACAAGAACTCGATGAAAGCTAAAGAGTAAGTGAGACTTTTCTCAAAAAGAAATAGGACAAAATAGAAATATGTATATTAAGAAAGAAACTGGAATGGCTATTGCCAAAATACAAGAAAACTAGAGACCCTTGAAACTAGACTAGAAGCAAGAAAGGAGTTGACAAGAGTGAAGAGGGCTTCACTCTTGCCTCTATATATACTATCTAACTAGAAGCCACGTGGTGATGTTCTATAAGACCTCCAATATATGTTGACTTTCTAGGCCACATGCCTTTGCTTGCAAGGCAAGTTTTCTATGGATAGACCACGTAGTTAGCTTGTTCTTTAAGCTTCCAACATGAGTGGCACATGGCTAACTTGTTGACCAAGTTTCTAACCTAAAAGTCAACTATAGACTCCTATAAAGTCAAAGCAGCGTCTATGAAGCTTCTAAGAAGCTTCTCTAGAAGATATTACACAATTAACCTACTTTTACATACTTTTATCTATTCATATAGGTAATTATATGTATGTCCGTGACATTACCCCCCCTTCTAGGGACGAGTTCCACGAGGAGCGGTGATTATATATTGAGAAAATCTAATATGCGGCGAATTGTATTTGCTACATACTCTGATCTTTGTTCTCTTTGAAGATAGTTGATGGGTCCTCTTAGCCATCGATAGTGTCCCATTCCAGGGCGAGAAGACCACCCTGTTATTTGATCACTGTTGAGGCCTTCATAACTTCCTTCAAATAATACATTTGAAATACCATCAGGAGTCGTTCCTACCTCCAATAATATCACCAAACATCGAGAATCTCTTCCAAGGTCGTGATACCAAACGCGTTGTATCTCACCATCTATTCGAGGAAGAACATGTCGTTCTTGAGGGTCTTCATTTCGGTTGCGTCGTCTTGAAGGTTGTGACAATCGCAATGTCTCATTCGGTAAGTCAGCAAACAAAGGTTCTTGAGTTGAATCCGTTGGTTGTTGGCTCTCCATCTAATTAGCGTCACAAAATGCAAAGAAGTTACAAACAAGGATAGGAAATTGAATGTTATCTTGCCTCAATCTTGTCTCTTTTATAAGAGAGGTTTTCATCTTGGTTTTGATGGATGTCGTTGATGAAAAACTTTGACTTTAGCTGATGCATTTGCTAGATTCCTGGATGGCTCCCATGTGCGCTCACTAATATCATATCCGCACCAATGAACAAGATATTCCAGCTTATTTCGGCGCCGCCTTGAGTCTAATATCTCTTCCACCTCAAATTCTTCATTATTATCTACTTCTATAGGAGGCGGTGGCATTTGTCTTCTTCCTTGTATATCCACTGTCTTATATGGTTCAAGAAGAGACACGTGGAATACAGGATGGATCTTCATTGACTCCGGTAGATGTAACCGATATGCAACTGGGTTGATCTGTTCAGAAACAGAAAAGGGGCCAAGCCTACGATAGTCCAATTTGTCACAAGATCGAGTGGTCTTGATATTGCGACGAAGTAGCCATACCTTATCACCCACGTTGAGTTGTGGTTGCTCTTTACGATATACATCTGCATTTATCTTTTGTCGTTCTTGAGCTTTCTTCAACTGCGCCTTCATTATTGCATGTAACTCTGACAACCGATTTGCCATATCTTCTGCTGCAGGATTATCAACTTTTGAAAAATCAAAAGTATCAAGTCGTGGATGATAGCCATAATTGGTAAAGAAAGGTGTTTGTTGCGTGGAGGAATGTATTGTATTATTATAAGCAAACTCTGCCAATGGCAGAAGGTTTGTCCAATCATCTTGTTGGTAGTTGATGGTACACCTTAAATACTGTTCCAAGACTTAGTTTACGCGCTCTGTTTGTCCATCAGTTTGAGGATGGAAAGCTGAAGATAGCTTTATGTCTACTTTTAAAATCTTGAAAAGAGTCCTCCAGAATCTCGACACAAATTGAGTTCCCCTATTCGATATGATATCTTTAGGTAATCCATGATAGCGATAGATATTATCAATGAAAAGCTTAGCTGTTTCTTCACCTGTGATAGATTTTGTACATGGCATAAAATGTGCCATCTTGGTGAAACGATCTACTATCACAAATATAGAATCATAAGATCTTGAGTTTGGAAGATCTGTGATGAAATCCATAGAAACAGAAGACCATGGTTGTTCTGGTATAGGTAATGGCTGAAGAAGTCCGTAAGGTCGATGTCGAGGAATTTTTGATCTTGAACAAATATCACATGATTGTACAAAGTCTTTGACTGACTTCCACATTTGTGGCCACCAAAAATCTCTTGATATGAGTTCCAGAGTCTTATTATATCCAAAGTGCCCTGCTGCTGGAAAGTCATGATGTGCTTGAAGAACACGCAAACGTGCTTTTCCTTCTGGAACATATAGGCGTCCTTCAAAATATAATAGATTATTCTTGAACTCGAACTTAGAAGAATCATGAGACTTGGAAGAATTATTCTCGATATCATGAACAAGAGGGTCTGAGGACATACTGGACTAGATTTGCTTGAGAAAAGTTGAATCAACAGTCAATGTTGATTTCACTGCTCGGAGATGAAATTGCTCCGATTTCAAGAGGACCGTTCTTTGTTGCTCAAAAGCTGCATCTCCTTCTTTTGGTGCAAAATAAGAACGTCTAGATAGGGCATCGGACAAACCTTGTTGTTTTCCTGGCCGATAAGTGATAATGAAGTCGAATCTTGATAAAGACATACTCCAACGAGCTTGACGACGATTCAACACGCGTGCTGACATGAAATACTCGAGGTTCTTGTGATCTGTATACACAGTGACTGGACTAGAAGCACCTTCTAGATAATGACGCCATTCTTGAAAGGAATCCACGATTGCAAGAAGTTCTTTATCGTGGATCTCATAATTGATCTCGGCTGCTGAGAATTTTCTTGAATGAAAAGCTATCGGATGAAGTTTGTCATCTGTTCCCATTTGTGATAAAACTGCACCCAAGGCAAAATCCGATGCGTCTGTTTCCATAAAAAATGCCTTGGAAAAGTCAACACGATATAAGACTGGTGCAGAGACAAACGATGTCTTCAAGGCTTCAAATGCTGCTTCCGCTTCTTGATTCCATTGGAATTTATCTTTACTAGTCAAGCGTGTAAGTGGAGCTGCAACTCGTGAGAAGTCTTTGATGAAGATCCGATAGTAATTGGCAAATCCCAAGAAACATTGGACATCTCTCACAGTCTTTGGAATCTTCCAATCCATGATTGTTTGGACTTTCTTAGAATCCATCATAAGACCATCATTTGAAATGATGTATCCTAAAAAGTCAACTTGAGTAGTGTGAAATACACACTTTTCCATCTTGGCGTACAATCCTGCATCTCTGAGTTTTTGTAATACTTGACGAACATGTATTTCATGTTCTTCAACATTCTTAGAATAAATCAGGATATCGTCTAGGTAGCACACGACAAAATTGTCTAAGAATTCACGAAATACATCATTCATGAGATGTTGAAAAGCAGCTGGTGCATTCGTGAGTCCAAAAAGCATGACATTATATTCAAAATGCCCGTACCTGGTTCAAAACGCAGTCTTCCATTCATCTCCTTCTTTGATCCGTACTAGATTATATGCTCCTCTTAGATCTATTTTTGTATAGATCTTAGCTTGATTTAACTGGTCAAGGAGTCCTGATATCAAAGGTAATGGATACCTGTTCTTGATTGTGATCTTGTTGAGTCCTCGATAGTCAACACACATTCGTAAAGATCCATCTTTTTTCTTTACGAATAAAATTGGAGCTCCTGCTGGAGATTTTGAATGGCGTATGAAATTCTTCGCTAAATTCTCGTCAATATATGTCTTGAGTTCAGCCAACTCATCTTGCGATAAACTGTAAATTGGTCCAAATGGTGGCTGAGTTCCTTCCTTGAGATCGATTGAACAATCGTATGGGCGATGCTCAGGAAGAATATCTGCATTCTTTTTCTCAAAAACGTCTTGATAATCCTGATATTGACTTGGAATGCCACTTAAAGTCTTTACGCTTTCAGAAATAGGTGCAGCATAAATAGCAAAAGTTGATCCTTCTTTTGCTGCGTGTATAAATGCTTTTGCACCTATAGGTGTGAGTTTTACTATACTAGACTCATGGTTTTTTACTTGGTTAATAGAACTGTTACTAATGCTCTGAAGAAAATCAAGTTTACGAGAAATCCAATCTATTCGAGGATTATACTTTTCTAACCATGATAAGCCTAAAATTACTGGATTAGAGGGAGATCTAATTATATTAAAAATTACGCAACTACTATGACCATTTATTACTACATCTACAGGAAGTGTTTCGTGAGTTACATCTCCAGAAGACAACGGACGACCATCTATGACTTCTACGTGTACAGGTTTAGTTTTTTGTATTAATGATATTCTATGACATCTAGCAAATTCTTCATCTAAAAAACAAGATGAGGCTCCTGAATCTACCAAGGCAGAGGCTTTGTAATTATTAGGTCCTAAACGCACATCTATTATAAAACAAGGAGATGGTTTTGAGGAGAGGATAGGACCTTTATTAGAAGTTGTACAAGATTCCAGCCGCACGGTCCGTATTGTAGCTGGACGTACTCGTTTTCCGACATACTATCTTCTTTGACAGCCGTACTCCTCATTTTGTAGTTACGTCGCTTCTTTGGACAATGTTGAGCAGTGTGCTTAGGTTCTCCACAATATAAGCACAATCCTTCTTGTCGACGACGAGACTTTTCTTGCTCAGTAAGAGGTTTGAAACGTACCGCATCAATTTGCATATCTTCTACTTCCGAAGGTATGTGTTGAGGAGACGTCGGTGTTGCCATTGAATTGTAGTAACGTTGAGGCCCACTTGTGCGACTCTCGGATCGAAATTCAAAAAGTCGATTGTCGCACTTCACAGCAAAGTCAATTGCTTGACTCAATGTTTGAGGATCAGGTAAATTAAGCATCAATTTCTTTACCTCATATTGTAATCCGTAGAGAAATTGACTCACAAGTGCGGCATCATCCCACTTGATATCAGTTGCAAGTTGTCGAAATTGCGAAGCATATAATGTTACTGATCGATTGCCTTGTCGCAAAATACGGATCTTGTTGGTTGCAACACGAATTGCATCATGTTCTCCAAACATGGATCGAAACTCCGCCAAAAAAGCCTCCAGATTATCCAATATTGGATCTCGTCGTTCAAGAAAAGATGAAAACCATGACAATGCTGAACCTGAAAGAAGTGTACCAATGAATCTTACTTGTGACCCTGGAGTTGGATAGCTCTGGGGTTGAAGTTCAATCACTAGTTGGACCTGATTGATGAATCCTCGAAACTTGGATCTGGTACCATCAAACTTCTCGGGCAAGGCAACTCTCGGTTCTCTAACACTCGAAGGGTGTTCCATTCTGGGAGAAGGGACATGGTTTGGTGCAGATGTTGAAGCAGCCCCAATCATCTCTATATCTTCACTTCCTACCATTCTTGTTGCTCCTTGTGGTGGTAAATTGAGTTGATGCATCGCAAGCATTAACTCCCTCAATTGTTCTTGCATCTGTGCCATTGCACTCTTCATTTCAACAAGCTCTGCCATAGTAGCACTTAGAAAAGAGAAGATGTCTAACAACGCTCAAAACAAATAGAAGAGAGGAATTGATAACAAAGAAAATACTAAGAATAATATCAGTTTAAAAGAGGGTAATCCGCAACTTCTAATGCGCTTATGTCTTATCAAGAAAAAGGGGTAATCCACTCTTAATCAAGAAAAAGACAAAGCTCTGATATTGTAAGTGTACTCTTGTCAATCTGTCAGGGACAAGAACTCGATGAAAGCTAAAGAGTAAGTGAGACTTTTCTCAAAAAGAAATAGGACAAAATAGAAATATGTATATTAAGAAAGAAACTGGAATGGCTATTGCCAAAATACAAGAAAACTAGAGACCCTTGAAACTAGACTAGAAGCAAGAAAGGAGTTGACAAGAGTGAAGAGGGCTTCATTCTTGCCTCTATATATACTATCTAACTAGAAGCCACGTGGTGATGTTCTATAAGACCTCCAATATATGTTGACTTTCTAGGCCACATGCCTTTGCTTGCAAGGCAAGTTTTCTATGGATAGACCACGTAGTTAGCTTGTTCTTTAAGCTTCCAACATGCGTGGCACATGGCTAACTTGTTGACCAAGTTTCTAACCTAAAAGTCAACTATAGACTCCTATAAAGTCAAAGCAGCGTCTATGAAGCTTCTAAGAAGCTTCTCTAGAAGATATTACACAATTAACCTACTTTTACATACTTTTATCTATTCATATAGGTAATTATATGTATGTCCGTGACAGATGACTCACAATATATACTGCTTGATGAATTCTAAGCTAAGATAAAGGAGATATTAGAAAATGAATTCAACACTTGGAATCTAAGGAGTAGTAAGTAATTTGAATAGCTAGTAGTTGTAATTTGAGATATATCTTGTACAATTTGACAAGATTTTGGCTTAAAATGTCCAAAAATTTATATTTTCATGTTACTAAACTTTAAACATAAGTTTTGTGGCATTTGGATTTTGAAATTTTAAGATACAAGAAAAATGGTTTTCGGATTCTTATAGATTAGGATTTAGAGCACCTACTAGGGTTTCTAAGATGCCAAAAGATCGGTAATAGATTTATATTTTACTTTTTTTAGTAAAGTTTAAAGATAAAATCTATATTATAGAGAAATTTGAAAAAAATTAAACGGTTGGAAAAAGAAATATAAATTTTTAAAGATCAAGGTAAAAATATCCTATGCGGATAGAAAATATTTTGAAGGATTTTCTTATAATTTGAGCTTTTATGCAAAATAAAGGAATTTTGGGAAATAAGACATTGTACATAAGCTAAAGTAAAATTATTTATAGCTAGGTATCCAATCTATACCTAGATTGTAAATTATGCCATACAACAATGTGTATTTTTTTGAGTTGTATAAGATAGTGGATATCATGGAAAGAAGAAAAATGCAACCTATTCTTATACAAGTGGATATAATCAAGAATTTAATACGAAAAAAGTTTTAGATTTAAGGCGGAACCAAAATAGGTAAGAATATCTTATTCATTGACATAGATATGATATTAGCAAATGCACATGGAAGCCAACAAAGAATTTTGCAAATGCAACAAAAAAAATTGAGGCCTTTCATCGATGATATCCATTAAAACTAAGATAAAGAATTGTAAAGATCTGTCAAGGACAAAGACTCGATGAGGGAAAATATACACCAAAAGGCTATTTCGATATAATAAGTCAAAATATAAACAAGTAGGTATATTAAAAGGAAACTGGAATGGTTATTGCCACAAGACAAGAAATTAAAGACTCTTGAAGCTGGACTAGAAGCAAGAAAGGAGTTGACAAGAGTGAAGAAGCCTTCACTCTTGTCTCTATATATACTATCTAACTAGGGGCTACGTGGCGACGTTCTATAGGACCTCCAATATGTGTTGACTTTGTAGGACACATGCCTTGACTTACAAGGCAAGTTTTTCTACGTGTGGGCCACATAGTTAGCTTGATCTTCAAGCTAATAACATGTGTGGCACATGGCCAACTTGTTGACCACGTTTCTAATCCAAAAAGTCAATTAAAGACACCTATGAAGTCAAAGCAGCGTCTAGGAAGTTTCTAGGAAGCTTCTATATTAAATATTATACAATTAACTTACTTTTATCTACTTTTACTTATTTCTACCTATTTCTATATGTAATTATTAGCTTACATGATTATGGCCGTGACAAGATCCATCAAAGTATTGAAGATCAGTACTTTGTCATATTACGTGCTTTTCTGCTCGAGAACGTGCCAGGCGTCTGGCTGTAGGAGGTAGTATAGAGATTCGCTAATATTCAAGCAGTCTATTGATTTTTGACTATTGGAATATAAACAATTGTAAGAATATATTATAAATCTATACGGATGTCCTTTGATTGCTTGCCGAAATCCTTTTTGCCCCAGTCGATAGGTTTCTAGACATTACAGAGAACCTCGAACAACCCAATCTACTAATCTCCAATACCACTTTATACTCACGACCTTCTATCCACTGACTGTTTTGTTAGATTAATCTAAAAATTTTCATTCACTCCGCATACTCAATCCTATAGACACCCTTTTAATTCTTCAATCACAGACGTAACTTCGATTTCATAAAACAGTCAAGAGTATTCACACCCACTTCATTAAAATCTCGATTCACCAATACAATACTAACTTCAATAACGATTGCCTTAGTCTTCCATAAACCCTATGAAGAAAAGAAACTCCAATTCTCTGTCTTTTCTCTCCCTCGAAGCATAAAGCTAGCTCTCCGACCCTTTTAAACCACTGATTCTCCCCTCTTCATTTCTTAACCTATTATCTCCTTTAATTTTAATTCTTCTCTCTTTCAAACCCTAGCCTCTAAATTTCTTCAATCTTCCGTCTTGGATCCGGAATTGGCTCCGCTGTCAGAGCTTTCTCTTCCATTTTTTTTGCCTTTTAAAAGGTTCTTTTTTTGAAAACAACGTTCCTTGAAATGGCACAGAGAACAGGATAGCCTGAAATGGAATTGAAACCCCCGTAATCAGGACCATATTGAGTCGCTCGACCAAATCAGATCTCATATTGGCTTAGAGGCCCGTAGTAAGACCTGGATGTTCTCGTAATTGGGTCAAATTAGTCCTTGGCATCAGATTGGCTAAGAAGTCCGTAGTAAGACCTGGATGTTCCCGTAATTGGGTCAAATTGGTCCTTCGCATTAGGCTCGCTCAGTCATCGATTTAGTCCTTTCAATTCTGTTGACTCTCACTATTGGACTCGAATGGAGCATTTCGTTACTGATAAGTATGCCCTGACCGACTATGACGGAGTGTTTGAACTGGCCCCTGAATATTCGCACTGGAATCGGTCATTGCTCCCAATATTTGAGGTAATTGAACATTAATAAAAGTCCCCTTTCTTTATATATTCACAGTATACTCGTGTTACAACACAACATCCACCCTCTCTGAACTTGTGCATCCTCCGGTATGCACCAATTTACCCAATTACTGTTTGATTTATAATATATTTTCTACGTCTTTGTCCAGTTCATCTTCGTCACCTTCATTATCCAAATCACTTTCATCTTCTTGCTGCGGACCTAACTTGCATAATTCTCCTTCAATATTATATAATCTCTTTTCTTTCTTTTCTTTTAAAATCATCAACTTTCTTATACATAATATTTCTATTTTCCAAAATACCAATAAAACTCGCATCAAAGGCACCTTCATCTCAAGAGAGTACCTCCTCTTTTGTACCTCCATAATCTTGCTTTATAGTGGTACCTCCCCAAAATCCTTAAATCCTTCAACAATCTTTGGCAATGGTTTCTCCCTCAACCTATCTCGATTCCATTCATGATTAGGAGGTACTGTTAGAAATTATACAGCTTTCTTCTCATCTTCGCTATGTATCCTTGCATAAGCAGAACCATCATCAAGTACTTTTATTTCCATCCGTGTCGCCATAATATAAGGTTGTCCTAAAATCAACGGATAAGACGTTGTATCTTGAACAAAGAAATGTTGCTCCGTCGCAACATCCCCAATCCGAATTTTGACATCTAGACAAGCTCCATATAATTCGCCCCGTGTGTTATTAGCTGCTCGTATTGTCCATCCATATTCCATATCAATTGGCCATTTTTGTTTCTTATAAAGATCTTTAGACGTAAGATTTATTTCAGAACCATGGTCGATTAAAGCAACAATTGGTTCTTCTATATGTCTTACTTTCACCAATACCTCAGTAGTTGCCCTTGCCCAATGCTTTCGAGTATAATGACTCAAAGTTTTTATTTCTTTATCACTATAATCTTCAAAACGTACTCGTTGATTATACCCATTCTTTTCTTTTGTTGGTTGCTTGTAACCAATATCAACCTCTTCTTCATCTTTATATATTCTTGCATCAATAGCATGACTCATTCCAGTTTTGCCCATTAATTACCTCTTTTGCTTAATGCTGTCAATGATAACATCATGAAATTCCTTCTTTGTAATTCCCAAAACTTCTTTCAATGTGATTCCACCTTAGCATTTAATATATGTTCTTCCAACATCCCTTTGAAATTTATTGCCGCTTCAATGTCAAAAAGTAGCTTATAAGCAATTGATTTGTCCTTATCTTTTGTCTCCCTTGTTTTTTCTTCCAATGATGCTGAGGTATCCTTTATAAGCAATTCTTGTGAAGCTGCCTCTCGAGCCTTGTCTCCTCGAGTTTGCCTCTTAGAAGAATTTCCTTCTCTAGTATCATCAAAATTTCCTTGTCTCTTTTCTTCCATCAAAGCTTCATGTTGGCTCTTAAAAGTATATGCATGAACTGAAAGAGACTCAACAAGATCCTCCCAACCTGTTCTTCCTCGTATTGTAGCTGCAGTCCTCAATAACGCTTCTCGAGGTAATTTCCCTTCTTGCATTATAGAAATGGCAGAAGCCCAAAACTCACTAGTTTCCGTACTTCCACGAAGGTCATCATCTACTCTAGCACCATAACTTGCACTTTCTCAAGTTGCTATTTCATGCTCTTTTAAATAATCTTGAACCAATGCTCTCATTCCTCCCTTGCCAAAATTGGTTTGAAGAAGATCCTCCCTATTTTTTAATGCTATCTTTCCATCTTTCCAACAAATAATTCCTTGCCGTATCATATTATTAAATTCATTGCAATCTTTCCTAGTGTGTGAAGCGTCATCACACCAAATGCATCTTTGTACATATCCTTATTTTGAAACATTCTTCAAATTGTTTGTAGAAGTATTCTCTTCAAGTCTTGCCAATTTGATTTGAAGATCTCGCATTCCTCATATAATTTCTTCCATCTCCATATGTACTTTCTTTGATAAGGATGTCGAAGGTTGAACTGTAGGCATTGTTGGTAGTATTGTACGTACTGGAGCTTTGGATGCTTGTACTATTTTCGAAATATTGCTCCTATCCTTCCTCCTTTCTCTTTTTATAAGCAACCCCACCGCATCTTCAACGTTCTTCCACTTTGTTGTCAATCCTTCATCTTCTTCTTTGTCTTTAAGAAGGAGTTCTAATTTCCCTTGCAATTCTCCATGAGCAACTTGAAGAAATAGATCAACTTTGTTTGGCTCCAATGTCAATTTTTCTACCTTCGATAATTGAGAGTACTGCCTCTCAAATTCCCTTAGTAGCTCTGTTGCTTGCAAATTCTTATTGGGCCGTTCAATCCATTCCAGAAACAGCTTCTTAGTAATGTGATCAGCATCTTCCAAGAAATATTTGTCTTTCAATGCATGTGAAAAAACCTCCCATGAATTTCTATAACGATCCGTAATCGATGTAATATGGTCTCTCATCTCCGGTATCGTAGCAAGTCCAAATAGTGCAACCATTTTCTTCTCAGAAACCTGATTTAATTCCATTTCACAAACATAACACCTTAAATACCTTAAAATATTCCTTCCATCAAATTGATCAATTTTATTGACCACTGCTTGCAATGCTTTGGTTGCCAAAGCTTCCATTCGATCATTGCTTTGTTGTTGCTCCATAGATAATGAGAAGGCTTGAAACATACTAGCAATAGACGGATCCCTGTGCATACCTTGTCCTTTAGAAGAACCCCCACCAGAAACTCCTCCCAAAGATCCTTCAAAATTTTTATTTTCGTTCTCCATAAAAATGAAAATAAAATCAAACGAAATCCAATACCTTCCACCTCAAGCTTTCACGTCGGATTCACCACTTGTGTCGTATTACGTGCTTTCCTACTCGAGAATGCACCGGACGTTTGGCTATAGGAGGTAGTATGGAGATTCGCTAATATTCAAGCAGTCTATCGATTTTTGACTGTTGGAATATAAATAATTACAAGAATATATTATAAATCTATATGGATGTCCTTCGACTGTTTGTCGAAATCCTTTTTGCCCCAGCCGATAGGTCCCTAAACATTACAAAGAACCCCAAACAACTCAATCTGCTAATCTCTGATACCGCTTTATACTCACGACCTTCTATCCACTGACTGTCTTGTTAGATTAACTCAAAAATTTTTATTCACTCCACATCCTCAATCCTATAGACACCTTTTTAATTCTTCAATCATAGACGTAACTTCGATTTCACAAAACAGTCTAGAGTATTCACACCCACTTCATTAAAATCCCGATTCACCAGTACAACACTGACTTAAGCAACGATTGCCTCAGTCTTCTCAAAACCCTATGAAGAAAAGAAATCCCAATTCTCTGTCTTTTCTCCCCCCCAAAGCATGAAGCTAGCTCTCCGACCCTTTTAAAACCCTGATTCTCCCCTCTTCATTTCTTAACCTATCCTCCCCTTTAACCCTAATTCTCCCCTCTTTCAAACCCTAGCCTCTGAATTTCTTTATTCTTCCATCTTGGATCCAAAATTGGCTCCGCCATCAGAGCTTTCTCCTCCATTTTTTTTGCATTTTAAAAGGTTCTTTTTCTAGAAACAACATTCTCTGAAACAACACAGAGAACAAGACAACCTGAAACGGAATCGAAACCTCCGTAATCGGGATCATATTGAGTCGCACGACCAAATCAGGTCTCATATTGGCTAAGAGGCCCATAGTAAGACTTGGATGTTCCCGTAATTGGGTCAAATTGGTCCTTTGCATCAGGCTCGCTTAGTCATCGATTTAGTCCTTTTAATTTTGTTGACTCCTACTATTGGACTCGAATGGAGCATTTCGTTACTGATAAGTGTGTCCTGACCAATTATGATGGGATGTTTGAAGTGGCCCCTGAATATTGGTACTGGAATCGGTCATTGCTCTCAATATTCGAAGTAACTGAACATTAATAAAAGTCCCCTTTCTTTATATTTTCACGGTATACTCATGTTACAACATGACAACGTACTTGCTTAGTTATAACTACATAGAGATTAAGCATAGTATATTACTAATAGTAAAAAGATAGCAAAGAGTTAAAGTAAGTTATTGTAGTGGCACCAAGGGATTAGTTGGATGAGGTAGAAATGGATGTAATATCAAAAAGATGGAAGTTGCCTTGTTGGTGAGCAAACCACCACCTATAAGTAAAGAGTGTTGGAAGTAAGAATTATCTTTCTTCACACTTCTCTTAGACTACAATCTTTGCTGATGCTAAATATTTTTAGCTTTTAGACTTCTTTTCTTCAATAGGTTATGGGCCCACTCACATTTGCTTAAGTATTTTTTGAAGTTCTTTGAAGTCGTTTTCTAAGTATGGAGTAGATCAAGTTGTTGTTGTTGATGTTAGGCTTTGGAAGAACCTAACTTTCAGATTCAGATTTAGATCTAGATTATGGTTTGCTCTTACTTGTGGTTAAGAGCATTTTGGTGTTAGTGTCTTGTTTTTCATCTATAGACAAAGTTTTTATTGTGTTTTTATTGAAATAGATCTTTGGTAATCTAACTTTACGATTTCATGTCCTAAAGTTGTTGATTGTGTTTAAAAGCCCTCTTATGGTGTATAGAAGAGATTTGTGAGCATAAGAGAGATATTAGGGTAGCAAATAAGATTTTAGATACTAAGATAAGTCATCAGACTTGTGACAAGTTTTAGAAGTGAAGTTGAGAGTATTTTTGAGAGTTAAAATACTAATTTTTTCACAAAGAAGGATTCTAGGATTGTAATGTAGCAAAACCTTCTTATTGATTTTTGAGAGCATTAGGACTTCTGCTTACAATCTTTCTTGATACAACTCTTCCTTAGACATGGCTTCAAGTGAAGGTGAAGGATTGAGAGTTATTGAGAAGTTTAGAGGTGACAATTTCTACCATTGGAAGGTCAAAATGGAGCTTTTGTTGGCGTCTTTGGATCTTTGGGATATTATAGATGAAAGTGAAGAGGCTCCAAGCAAAGATGTTGATATGAAGGAGAAGAAGGAGTTCAAATGTCGTGAAAAGAAGGCTTTTGGATTGATTGCAATCAATATTGATGAAACTAACTTCTCCCACATTATCTCTTACAAAGGACCAGCGGAAGCATGGAAGACTCTTTGTAACATCTATGAGAGCAAAAAGTTATCCAACATCATCTATACAAGGAGGAAGTTTTTCACTTGCAAGATGGAAGAAGGTGAAGACCTCATTGCTCATGTTAATAAGGTAAAGGTTCTTACAAACCAACTAGCAATTATTGACAAGGCTTTAGAAGAAAGTGATATTGTCATAACCTTGCTAATAAGCCTTCCCAAATCCTACAACTACTTTATTGTGGCATTAGAGTCCATCAAGCTAAAAGAACTTACAATAGATTATGTGATCGCAAGACTTGTCCATGAAGTAACTAAGAAGAAAGAAAAAGAGCCTCAAAGTGAAGATTCAGCACTCTACTCATGTCAAGGCAAGGACAACTATTCAAATCAATGAGATAATATCAAATCTTGCTTCATTTGTGGCAAAGTAGGCCATTTTGCTCGAAATTACTACCAATGCAAAAAGATGAAGGAGAATACAAATAGTGTATAAGATATGTTTGGAGGACAAGATTATGCATTCACGGCAACAAATGGAACCTCTATGGCTACCATGTCAAGATGGATTGTAGATTCAAACTATTCTAAGCATATGATACCTTATAAGTATTCATTTGATACTGATGAGGCTATTCTAGCATCAAACACGGTGTTGGTAGATAGTGGTATATGTGAAGCCATTGGAATTGGCTCTATTATGGTAGAGGTGGTTGTGAAAGGACAAACCAATAGAATCAAATTCAAAAACATCTTTCATATACCTAAGATGAAGCAAAACCTACTTTTGATGAGTAAACTTGTAATGGAAGGTTTTAAAGTTCAATTTGACATAAATGGATATTTTGTAAGAACATTGAGTGGAGACAAGGTCTTCAAAGGCTTGAAAGAAGGAAATTTGTACTACCTCATTTGTAAGAAGGTGAATGGAGTGGAGGTAGCCGCATTTGTTGAGTTTACATCAAATCAAGACAAGTTGAATATATGGCATTGTCGCCTTGGCCATTTAAGATTCATGTCCTTGATACGCTGTGCACTCTATAATAAACTGGGTTGCAAGTTCACTTGTAGCCTTGGCAATGGATTTAGGTATGAGCTTCATAGCAAGGCAACAAGAAGTGCGGCTTCGAGCTCCATTTAGATGCTACAACAATCAGCTTCACAGCATGCAAAGATGCGATGTTGTATTATAATTGCTTATAGTATGTAAAAATTAATTAAGATATATAATATGTTTATAAATCTTGATGTAGATTAAAATAGTTAGTAAATAAATTTAAAAGAATTGATATAGGAAAATTTATTTGAAGATTGATCTATTTTGATTATAGTGTTTATATTATGTAGGGTTTAAATATTTAGTATAAACCTTGAAGGAAGGTTGGAATCTAAAGATGAAAGTCTAAACTATTATGAGGCTTATTGGGAGGGATGAAAGTAAGGCATGGTTGGATGTAGGTAAGGAATCGAGATCTTCATTCCTATTGGTCGTAGGCCATGTCCGATGGGCTTTAAGGAGGCTGCCTGAGGCCTTATTAGGGATTAGGATTTTTCTTTCGAAGCCATTTGAGCTTTGGAGGCTAGGATCAACAAATTCAGGATTTTGAGTATAATTTTGATGAAGAATTTATATGATTTCGAGTTTTTGTGAAGGAGATATAGGTGTTCAAAGTTAAGGTGTCAAATTTGTATCTATTGTCACTCTTTGAAGCATAACATATGCATACGGAGAGCAATGAAAGATTGGCGACTAGAATTAGAGAGAAGACTTTCTTGACTATACTTTACATATGTTGTTTGATAAATTCCAAGTCTAGATAAAGGAGTTATAGGGCATTGAAGACAGCACATGTAATTCAAAGGCAATGAGTCGTTTTGTTGATAGTAATGGTTGGGCCATATCTTGAGTTTTTGGATGAATTTTTGGCTCAAAATTTTTATAAGTGTGAATTATTAGATTAAGAAGCTATATATCAAAGTTTCAAAGTATTTGTAGAATAGATATTAATTCGTTTTTGAAAGATATTGATAAAATATATTAATAGTCCATATAATAGGAAATTAAGAAGGATGGATGAGTGATCTAGTTTTTAAAAGCGGTTAATTACAGAATTACAATTAGAATCTGGAGAATCAAGGAAAAGTATATAGGAGTTGTAGAAGTTAATTAAGGTGCCATCGCTGTGATAGTGTAAGTCGGGATAAGCTTGATGCTACCTCTTTTCTTTTGTTTGTTATTTTCTTTAAATAAGATGATTGAGAGTTTTTAAATATTATGAGGTGAATCATAGAATGGAAATATGATTGATATTATTTGAGAAGGAGAAAGATTGAATGCTAAAATTTGATTGTAGTTCAGCAGAGAGAATGAGTCTAAATTTGTGTGAAACATCGTAATGTGAATGGTAGTTCTATGTGAAGAATTCCAGTGATTGGAATGAAGGTAATTGTGTACTGAAAGCTATGAGGGCACAGTATTACAGTTGGAAATTATGAGGGTGAATATATTAGTGGAAATAGCAGTTATTGGTAGGACTGAATTACTGTAAGAAAGAGACCGATAAGGTGAAGGAGGAGATTATAGTTTCCTTGTGATTTTAGATATTTAAAATAGAGACAATACATTCAGGAGGTAATTGATTGTGTGATCCTAACGTGAACGCTTAAGCAATTAGTCATTCCCCGTGTTCAAATCCTCCTATACAGATTTATTTCCATTAGATTAATTTGAAATAAGTAAAATGAGCAATTACATTTTGGCACCGCTGCCGGGGAGTGATAATAGCTTTGAATGTTAGGAATTAATTACCAAACATGTAAGAAAATTGGCAATGGAAGACGATTTCAGTAGTATTTGAAGCAAGATTATGGTTAATAAGAACGAGAGTATTACATCAAGGAAAATAAATGAGTTGAGAGAAAGACAAGGAAGAGCGAAAGGAAGGAACTTGCTTAGAGAGGAGCAAGAACGTAATCTTAAAAGGAAGCATCGATAGAATTAGATTAAACCATGGTTGCAAGCTTGTCGACGCATCCAAACATATCAAAAACTAGACAGACTGTTAATTTTGTAGTCGTATGTACCATTAAAAAAACTACCAAGAACACTTGCGAGAAATTTTGTTAACATTCCACTTGAAATCTTGAGGCCATTAACTGAAAGAGAAGGAGGCGTAGAAGAATTTGGTACTCCATTGGATATTTTTTCAGTATGAGGTACGGTTGAAACGAGAAATAGTGGCTCTTCAGATTGGCACAAATTGGTCACCAATAAAGATAACTATATTGTATTTCAAAATCCGACGTTTTTACCTATAATTCAACCAATAAAACTATTTTTAGAAAATAACAATAAATCGAGGAGCACTGATAGCTCGGAAATTAGAATAAGAGAAAGCAGAGATTATTTTAAAATGGAGTTTAGCAGAACAAAAAATTTAATGGCGTCAGGAGGACCAGTCATTCCGATTGCAGTACAAATGGGTGCAGTAGGTGATCGTACGACTAGTATCGTGCCACTACTTACTTTTCGGAGATTTTCGGGTATGGATCCCGATCAACATTTGTCTCAATTTCTTACAGTATGTGTAGCTAATAATGGTAGAACTGAAGATATTTGGTTGCGATAGCTGCCAACGACCTTAAAAGACACGGCGTTTGAATGGTACAACTGCTAATCAGTGGATCAATTTCCGAATTGGGAAGCATTGAAGAATATATTTTTATCTCATTTTCGGCCAATTGGTTTTAAAGACCGCCTTTGACAGAGGTTAATGAACAGCAAAATGATCCTAAGGGAGGCAATAGAATCGTACTATGGCCGAGTGGCTGATATACTCAGTAAGTGGCCGAATCACCAAATATCAGAGGTATTTATCTTATCCATATTAATCAATGGTTTGCACCCACCATAGCTAAAAATGTTTGTAAAGGAAGCTCAACCCGTTACCGTGGCTGCGTCCCTTAATAGAGCCAAGGTTTTGAAGGAATGCCATTATGATCAGTTTTTAACTGCGGGAGCTACGATGATTCCAGTTCAAGGTAGATATCAAAATCCGACTTGGAACGAATCAGTGGGTAGTTATCCATGGATGTTAGAAAGAGGGGCCAATTCCAATATCAATATTCAAGGGCCAATTAATGTCACCCCATTGCAAGCTATACCACCGAACGTGACAACAATGTATGCTCTATATTTTTTGTATCAACAACAAGCGTTAATTACGACAGAGATATCAATAATGCCAGCCCTAAAAGATTTTAATAAAACCTTGTTATTGAATATGACAAAGAAAATGGAAGAAATGGCTATCAATATGGCCAAAGATAAGGAGAAGAGGCAAAAGCCTACCAATACTAGGACCAATGTATGGTACAGTAATTGTAAGGGCCACAGTCATTCTATAACAGAATGCCACTCACCCTCACAAATAATGGATTAATGTACATTTTATGGAGGAAAGTACTTAAAAGTAAATTCTTAGAATTGACAAAGATAACAATAATAATTTAGTAATCAGACCATGATCCCACCAACCCAATGAGACATCAATCAAGTATAAATAGAAAATACATTTGGATGGAATAGAAATCGATTTAATTGATAAAATTGAGCATTCAATAACTTTCAAAGTTTCAATTTTAATCAAGGGTTTGCATCGAACTCCCAAAACTACGATAAAAAACAGCAGAGGTATCAGCAATATGCTCCATCGACGTCATCAAACCAAATTCCCTCAATACCAATGGGACAATCAGGATCATTTTCTAACCCTACACGGAACAAGCTTAGTAGGTATATATTGATGGAGATACCGAATATGCATGATGGAGGTACAAGAAGACTACTTCATTGTTTTTATTACTGATAGATTGGTCATTATGCCAATGAATGTCCCAATCCCAGAGCTAGTGATGATTATGCACCAGTTTGTGGAAATTACAAGCAATTGGGGTGTGGTTTTCGTTTTACTTATTCTGGAAGAAACCTCCCAGAATAAATCCATATAGAAAAATTCGAACACAGGGAAAGACCATGTATATGAGCTCCAATTGTTAGGGTCATGTAATTAACCGCTACTACTGAATGCTTACCATACCGAAAAATACTTAACTTTTCATCCTATTGTCCACTCTCTCATATCAATACAATAACATCCACAACAACAATTTTAGTACCCTGTGTAATTCACGAACACATAAGCATATCTCAAACCCTAGAATGAACAACTTCTAATCCACAAAATCTGATCAAGATAATTCCTTCGATTACAATTCTTCTCCACTGAACTTACAACCTTGCGATAAACAGTGACTGGAAACTTCCATACGTCCTCAATCTTTCAGAACAATTGATAAACAATGATCCATAAATAACTTCGTAAATCAAACATTAATTCGTTAAATTGATTCTCTTCACTAGAATCAACACTAACACAAAAGAAACAAGAAAACTAAAAAGAAGAGATAGCACCAAGCTTATCCCCGGCTTAGTACTATCGTAGTCTGGGCCTTGGCTCATGACTATCACAGTCTGGCATTTTCTTCCCCTCTCCCATCCTCCTTATACTACCCTGAGATACCAACTCCTATACTACAAATGATAACTACTTTTCTTGACTATTCATCCATTCTACCTACTGAATCATCTTTTCAGTAGTTATCTATCCCTATTTATACTATACACTAGGTATCTATATTTTGAAAATAACTATTTATTCTACATAGCCCCACTCCTAATTGTACAATGTCTCCACAAATACTCAATTGATACATATCTAAAAACTACTTTACAAATCTCTACAAAAATTACTAGTTCTTCTGGCCCACCTAATTAATCATTTGCTGCATTATCTAATGTAGGTTCGACCAAATCTGGTTCTAATTACAAATCTTCGTCCTCCTCCAATCCATTGATTTCTTCTTCAACTGGTTTGAGAGATCTTCATTATACTCACCCAGTACACGGACTTGAGCATCTAGTTGCAAGATCTGGACATCCCGAAGTTCCAATTGTTGCTGCTCACTCATCCATTCTGGAACATCTTCAATCGACACTTGTGACTGGCTCCTCACTGTTAACTTTTAACTGGAACTACTACTCTCAAAAATATAAGAAATACAAGAAAATGGCACTCCAGCCAATCCAAAACAACACCACAGAATGACTTTAACTGGTGCCCCACTCCTATTCTTTTACTACCTGGTGATAATGACAACATGTTCCCCATACTATCCATGAAAGATAATGAAAAGTAATCTTTCTTGGTGGCTGCATTTAATTTTCAAAAATCTTGACATATCCTGATTTTTCCATTCTTCTTTGATACCATCATGATTGACAACACCTATGCACTATGTGGAATATGATAAATAAAACCCACGTCGAGAAGTTTATCTAATTCTTCTTTCATTAAAAGGAAATATTTTGGGTTAAGTTGAAGTTGTCTTTGATGAACTGGCATAACACCCTCCTCCAAAATAATCTGGTGTTCAAACACGTCGGCTGGAATCCCTTTCAAATCCGCA
Organism: Physcomitrium patens; assembly: GCF_059467195.1. NCBI lineage: Eukaryota > Viridiplantae > Streptophyta > Bryopsida > Funariales > Funariaceae > Physcomitrium > Physcomitrium patens. The sequence continues at coordinate 17,210,921 of NC_143421.1, forward strand.
TACGACCATGCAAAGGTAGATTTGTGATGGATAAAAAACTGTTTTCAAGCATCCAATTCTGTACCGATAATACCGACATATATTTTAATTAGTTGTGGTAATTCATTGGTGCTCAAGTTAATAGATTGACACACAGGGTCTTCAATAACCTCTGATTCAATTGTCTTCTCTTGATCTGAATATCTTGTATTATCCGATATATAAAAACCACCCAACTCTAGTTCTAATGTGCTGACTCTATTGACTGTGGAATTGTTCATCCATTTGGCAATAGCATAATCCGAGTTAGTCGCATCCTCCTGATGTAGTAAATATTTACCAGGACTTCTACATTGGTAGACTCCTGCCTTTGCTGTTGAAGTGTTTTGTCCTATCTCAAATTACGGTGAACCTATAGCATCGTCATCTGCCTCAATCGATTGACTCTCGTTGTCCAATATAAATTCTGATTTCGGCAATTGAAATTCTTCATGATATTGTACCAAGTACATCTATAGAACAATCTGATCCCAGCCTTTTTCAATTGTCAATGTGCCTTGGCTCCAATCGTTCTTAGCTTTGGCTTGATAAAGCCAAGGTCTGCCCAATAAAATGGGATACGATAACATAGAACTCTGTAATTGGAATACAATATAATCCATTTTGTATGTCAATCCTATGATTACAATGGCAATATTGCATAAGATTCCTATTGGCTTTATCTGACTATGATTTATCATTCGCAAGACCAATGTCATAGGTAGCAATTGCTTTAGATCCAAGTCTTCTATTGTATCCGTATTCATTAAATTCACACTGGAACCACCATCAACTTGTATTCCTGGAATTAAAAAACCATCGATTGATATATCGATTGTTGGTGCTCCTGGATCTGGGTTTAAGCTAATTTTATGAATTTCTTTAGTGCGAGATCTTCGTCGTATTAACGCTGAATTCAATGTAGATCGACATTCCGGTGCTACAGTCAAAAGTTGCTTCATTGTAATTGGAGGCTCAATAATATCCCAATCCTTCAAAATATCATAGGATTCCATATTTAGGATAATTCCTAATACTCTTTTACGTTTCATTGGTTTCAATTTTACTCCGTTCAGGAGGAATTCCTTCTTGGTGATTGGGATTGTCATTGGTAACTTTGCCAACTTTTCTACCACTAAAGGTTCTTTTAATGCATAAGATCTTTTATTGGACTGTACAGGTATTGGTACTTGGTCAGTTGGGATCGATCTTGATGGTCCTGACAAATTGGCACGTGGGACCGAATTGGGTTCCTCAGTCTGTTGAGGTCTCAATATTGGGATACGTCCCAATACTGATATTGGTTTGTTTAGCCCCATAGACGACGCTACTTGTTCTCTTGCGATTGGTTCATCTAGGTCCTGAATTGGATTCTTGTCTTTTTGTTGGCCTTTGGTAAGCACTGCATTCACCACCTCGACACGATGTACTGGTGAGTCTTGTTGAACAAGGCCTTTGTCTTCCATTGATTGGCTTATTTGTATTTGTTGGTCCTGATTATTATAATTAAAGGGTGCATTACACTATTGATAAGTGTGACCAGACTGCTTACAATTTCTACATATTGGAGCATACTCATCACTGGCCCTTGGATTAGAACATTCACTCGCATAATGTCCAATTTGTCTACAACGATAGCAACGAAGTGGTCTCCTGCCAACTCCTTCATGGATAATGGGTGTCTCTACTGATATATAATGGTTAGATCTGTTGCATGTCGGATGAGTAAAAGATCATGGTTGACACATTGTTACTATAGAGTCTGGCATTGGCTTTGTCATGGGTGGATATTGATGGTGTCCTGGTTGGTTCATCGCCAATCCGTGAGTATTAGATACACCTTCTTGGTGAAATTTAGAGTTGAAAAAATTAGAATAATTCTTATTTTGTTTATTCGCACGATTTCTATTCCAACCAAATCTATTATTTGTTTGTACTTAATTGACATCCCACAAAGTTGGTTGAGTCATTATCTGGTTATTGAATTGTTGTTGCTTCTGTAAATTCCAACAACTGGTGGTAATATGCTTACCCCTACAAAAGGTACATTGTACAGTCATTTAGAGTGGTAAATGTCACGGACACAAAATACAGACTTGAAATCTAAGAAGAAGTTCAAGAAGAAGTGGCAGAACTAGATTAAACAGATGAGTACAAGAACAACACCAGAAAGGTGAGCTAGAACTCCAAGAGATGTGTTGTCGAGACTGAAGAACTCTTCAGCCTCGATTCCTATATATACTCCTACTTAGGAAGCTTCTCGAGCTACTTCTATTAACTAGGAAGCTTCTAGAAGGTTCCAGAGGCTTCCTTTCTAGAAGGTTCTAGAAACTTCTCGAGCTACTTCTATTAACTAGGAAGCTTCTAGAAAGTTCCAGAGGTTTCCTTTCTAGAAGCTTCTAGAAACTTCTCTTCTAGAAGGTTCCAGAGACTTCCTTTCTAGAAGCTTCTAGAAACTTCTCTCTAAAAGGTTCCAGAGGCTTCTCTTTTAGAAGGTTCCAGAGGCTTGTTTTCTAGAAGGTTCTAGAAACTTCTCTCTAGAAAGTTCTAAGGAATATGTCCCTAAGATCACCCCTTCCTTTAGCTTCAAAGTCTCTGAGAAGCAATGTTGTTGATCAGTACCAATGCAAGAAAATGAAGATCTGTCGCATAACTTCTGCTATAAATTCCAACTGTTGTTCACGAGGCAAGTGGTTCATCGACCCTTGAAGCCAACGGTAGTAGCCCACGCCTTCGACTTTTGACCAAGCATGAACTTCTGTGTCCTCATTGTGAAATTGTCCTGCAAATACGCCTTCTGGTTGACCATCGTAAGCAGGCTCGATCTCAAATACGATCACTAGTGATCGGTTACTCGATATCCTCTGTCGTCGTCGTGGTACATGTAGTTCTTCATCTCGGGGTCGCCTTCGTGAGCTACTCGGTTGCGATACTCTGACTCGCATAGTATCTATCTCTTGGCTATCCATATTAAAAGACCAAACTACGATCTATCTTGGAGAAAATAACTACATCAACTATGAATTTTGCTGGTGCTCTCCCCTTTTCTTATATTGTTGGGAGAACAAGCTTCAGAAAGAAGCTATCATCGAATTGATTTAGGTTTATCAGGATGTCATTGATGAAGCTCCTGTACCTTTTGTGGCGCATTCGCAAGATTTTCAGCTAGCTCCCACGTTCGCTCATTAATGTCATAGCCGCACCAATGAACAAGATATTCTAACTTTCCCCACCTTCGCCGTGAATCCAATACCTTTTCAACCTCGTATTCTTCGTGGTTCTCGATTTCAATACTAGGTGGCGGACATTGCACTCTTCCAGGAAAAGATGACTCTCGATAAAGTTCCAACAGAGAAATATGAAAGACTGGATGTACCTTCATAGAAGCCAGTAACTCCAGCCGGTATGCCACTGGATTAATTTACTTCTGGATGATTAATGGTCCCAATCTTCGATAGTCCAACTTATCACATGGTCGCTTGGTCTTGATAATTCATCGAAGAACCCAGGCTTTGTCTCCAACTTTGAAAGTAGGTGCTGGATTCCGAAATCTATCTGTAGATGTCTTATAGGATTCTTGAGCGGATTGTAATTGAAGCTTCAACATAGTTTGAAGCTCTGATAGTTGCTTCGCAAATCCTTCAGCTGCTGGATTGTTATTTGTTGACGGACTCAACAAATCAAGCTTCAGATGATACCCATAGTTGGAAAAGAATGGTGTTTGTTGAGTCGACGCATGGAGGGTGTTGTTATATGCAAACTCGGCTAGCGGTAGATATGCAGTCCAATCGTCTTGCTGATAGTTGATGCTACATCATAGGTACTGCTCCAAGACTTGGTTCACCCGTTCCGTTTGGCCATCAGTTTGAGGATGAAAAGCTGAAGAAAGCTTCATATCCACCTTCAATATCCCAAAGAGAGATCTCCAAAACTTTGACACGAACTGGGTACCTCGATCTGATATGATATCATCTGGTAGTCCATCATATCGATACACATTATCGAGAAAGAGTCTTGCTGTGACTTCACTGGACGATGTCTTCTTACAAGGAACAAAGTGTGTCATCTTCGTAAGCCGATCTACCACGACAAAGATGCTATCAAATGAGTTTGATGATGGCAAGTCCGTGATGAAGTCCATAGAAATTGAAGACCATGGTCGACGTGGAATTGGCAATGGCTGTAGAAGTCCATAAGGGCGATGTCGAGGATTCTTAGATCTTGAATAGATGTCACAAGAGAGGACAAAATCTTTCACATCCTTCCACATTTGGGGCCACCAAAAATCTCGGGAAATAAGCTCCAAGGTCTTGTTGAATCCAAAATATCCCGCAGCTAGAAAATCATGGCGAGATTGAAGAACTCGGAGTCGTGCTAGTCCTTTTGGAATGTACAATCGCTCTTCAAAGTATAAAAGATCTCCCTCCACCTTGAACTTGTCGTCATTAGTACGTTGCTTGATATCAATGGCTACTGAATCTTTAATGGTCATAGCACGTACCTGGTTTAGGAAGTCAGCATCAAATGATACAATAGTAGCACAAAGTTGAAATCTCTCTGGCTTCAATAACGTTGTACATTGTTGATCAAACGCTGCTTCTCCAGCCTTTGGTGAAAGATACTATCTCCTTGATAAAGCATCGGATAGTCCTTGCTGCCTTCCAGGTCGATAAGTGATAACAAAATCGAATCTAGATAGCGACATATTCCACCAAGCTTGACGCCGATTTAAAACTCGAGCTGTCATGAAATACTCCAAATTCTTGTGATCCGTATATACGGTTACTGGATGTGCAGCTCCTTCAAGAAAGTGACGCCATTCTTCGAAAGAATCCACTATAGCAAGAAGTTCCTTATCGTGGATCTCATAATTGATTTCAGCAGCAGAGAACTTTCGAGAATAGAATGCAACTGGATGGAGCTTCTTATCTTTACTCATTTGTGAAAGCACAGCTCCCAAAGCAAAATCTGAAGTATCAGTTTCTAAATAGAAGGACTTTGTAAAGTCTGGATGTACCAAAATTGGAGCTGTAGTAAATGCTGTCTTCAAATCTTGAAACGCCTTCTCCGCCAAAGGTCCCCATTCCAACTTATCCTTGCATGTTAATCGAGTGAGAGGAGCAGCAACTTGAGAATAATTCTTGATGAAGATCCGATAGAAGTTAGCAAAACCAAGAAAGCATTGTACGTCTCTAACCGTCTTCGGAACCTCCCAAGATATGATTGCTTCTACTTTCTTGGGGTCCATCTTCAAACCTTCTGTAGTCGCAATGAACCCCAAAAATTCCATCTCCGTCTGGTGAAATAAACACTTTTCTAATTTGGCATATAGTCCTCGCTTGCGTAGTTTTTCCAAGACCAAACGAACATGCTCTTCATGCTCTTCCTCGTTTTTAGAGAATATTAGAATATCATCCAAGTAGATGACAACAAAATCGTCGAGGTGTTCTCGAAAGATGTCATTCATCATATGTTGGAAAACCGCTGGAGCATTGGTAAGACCAAAAGGCATGACATTATATTCGAAATGACCATACCTTGTACGGAATGTTGTCTTCCACTCATCTCCTTCCTTGATTCGTACGAGATTATAAGCTCCCCTTAGATCAATTTTTGTAAAGATCTTCGCACGTCCAAGTTGTTCTAAGAGACTAGAAATCAAGGGTAATGGGTAACAATTTTTCTTTGTTACCTTGTTGAGGCCTCGATAGTCCACACACATCCGTAATGATCCATCTTTCTTCTTCACAAATAAGATGGGTGCTCCAGTTGATGATTTTGAATGACGAATGAAGTTCTTGGCTAGATTCTCATCGATGTACTTTCGTAACTCTACCAACTCCATTTGCAATAGATTGTAGATTGGGCCAAAAGGTAGTTGTGCTCCTTCTTGCAAGTCTATGGCACAATCATACGGTCGGTGTTCCGGTAGTATGTCGGCGTTCTTCTTTTGAAACACGTCTTCAAAATCTTTATATTGCTCCGCTATACTTGCTGTTGAGATCTTCTCCTCGGTAGTTGGAGCCGCATAAATGACAAATGGAGTACCTTCCTTAGATGATCTTATAAACGCTCTTGCTCCAATGAATAAGGATTTCTTTTTTCGAGGTTTTTTACTAGGTTTTTTCTTGGGTGATTTTGTAGGAAAAGTCATCTTCCGCAACCTCCAATCTATCAATGGATTATGTTTTTCCAATCAAGAAAGACCAAGAATAATAGGATTTGATGGGGTTCTAATAATATTAAAAATAATATGACTACTATGGTCTTTAAACGTTACTTCTATAGGTTTTAATTCATGGGTGATGCTACCAGACAATAAAGGTCGCCCATCTATGACCTCAACATGAACAGGTTTTGATTTTTGTACTAAAGGGATATTATGACGCTTTGCAAATTCTTCATCTAAAAAACAAGCAGATGCTCCTGAGTCTAGTAGTGCTAAGGTTCTCAGTTTTTGAGGGCCGATAAACAGAGGGATTGTAAAACAAAGTGCAGGTTGGGCAGAAAGAAAGGAACCTGATTGTTGTTGGGATATTTCATTGTCCAGCCGCACGGTTCCTACTGTGGCTGGGCATCCTTGTTTTCTGGAACAAATACTCCTCTAGTCTTGACTATGCCTTGATTTTGCTTTTTGGGGCAGTTCCCGACTTTGTGGCCTTCTCCATCGCAATACAAGCATAAATTTTCCTCCATACGTCGCTTTTTTTCTTCTATAGTAAGAGATTTGATACGTACCGCATCAATTTGCATGTCTTCCACCTCTGAATGCGAATTCACACCGCTTGCCGACATAGTTGGAGCATGGCAAATTGTATGTTGTCTTGAGCGTTGATCTTGGCGACGTTGGAATAGGCGATTATCGCACTTCACAGCTTGGCTAATGGCTTCATTGAGCGTTCGTGGATCAGAAAGAGTTAACAGTAAATCCTTCACATCATCTCTTAAACTCCAATAGAATTGACTCATCGATGCTTCTTCATCCCAATTGATGTCGCATACTAATTGCCTGAAATCCGAAGCATAGACTGATGTAGAACGCATCCCTTGTCATAGCGACCGGATCTTTGTTGTAGCCCATCGAACGTTATCGTGTTCACCAAATGCTTCCGCAAATGCTTCCAAAAAGGTTTCGAAGTTGTTTAATATGGATGATCATTTTTCAAACAAAGGAGCAAACCATGATAGAGCTTGTCCTGTAAGTAAGGTTCCAACAAGCCCAACACATGACTCCTCCGTTGGATATCGTTCGAGCTATAAAACTGTTATCAACCTGATTTGATTGACGAATCCTCGAAACTTGGAACGTGTTCTATCAAACTTATCTGGAAGGCTAACTCGAGGCTCCTTATGTTGTAGAACTAGTGGTTCTTGTCGAACCTAAGATAAAGTTGTTTCTCCAAGTGCCGAAATTTGAAGCTGGTGTAGTTTAGATTGTGCTATCCCAGATACTCCATCATTATGAAGCCTTGCCACCACTCCTTCAATCTCTACAGTTCTTTGTGATAACGTAGCGAGGGCATTCATAATAGCATCTAACTTAGACTCCGAACTTTCTGTCATACTAATGTCTTGACCTCTGGCCATTCTAAAAGAAGGACAAAAATGACCCTATAAGAGGCAATATTGGTTTATAGGAGGGTAATCCACAACCTATAAAATGCCTTAAGAATTTCAAGAAGAGGGGTAATCCACTCTCTCCAAGAAGAATAAGACTCCAATATTGTAACAGAAGAAGTATCAGTTTAGAGGAGGGTAATCCGCAACCTCTAAAAAATGCTAGTATACCTTCAAGTAGAGGGGTAATCTACACTCTACTAAGAAAGAACTAGCTGTGATATCTCAAGTTAGTATAGTCTCGACAAACTGTCATGGACACAAAATACAGACTTGAAATCTAAGAAGAAGTTCAAGAAGAAGTGGCAGAACTAGATTAAACAGATGAGTACAAGAACAATACCAGAAAGGTGAGTTAGAACTCCAAGAGATGTGTTGTCGAGACTGAAGAACTCTTCAGCCTCGATCCCTATATATACTCCTACTTAGGAAGCTTCTCGAGCTACTTCTATTAACTAGGAAGCTTCTAGAAGGTTCCAGAGGCTTTCTTTCTAGAAGGTTCTAGAAACTTCTCGAGCTACTTCTATTAACTAGGAAGCTTCTAGAAAGTTCCAGGGGATTCTTTTCTAGAAGCTTCTAGAAACTTCTCTCTAAAAGGTTCCAGATGCTTCTCTTCTAGAAGGTTCCAGAGGCTTGTTTTCTAGAAGGTTCTAGAAACTTCTCTCTAGAAAGTTCTAAGGAATATGTCCCTAACAGTAAAGGACATTCTGTTAGTAAATGACCTTGCCCCTTACAATTACTGCACCACACATTGGGATGCATATTGGTTGATTTATGCCTTTTTTCTTTATCCTTGGCTAGATTCACAGCCAATTCATTTATTTTTTTCGTCAATGTTAACAGCAATGACTCATTGGGATCTCTTGATACCAATGTATTTGGTAATTCCTTTGTAGATATTGGTTTTTGATACGCGAAATAAGGCGCATATGGATGTGAAGATGATGGTGGTACAGCTTGCAATGGAATGGCATCCACTATTCTCTATGGAATTGTTTCATAATCATTCCTTCCCTAATAACTTTTCGATGCGTGATTCCAATTTGTCATTTGATAACCTCCTTGAGATGGAATCATCATGGCTCCAACTCTTAAGTTCTGGTCATAGTGACATTCCTTCCATACTTTTGCTCGCTCAAGAGATGATACAATGGTGGTTGATTGGACCTCCTTTACAAACATCTTCAATTTTGGTGGGTGTAATCCATTACCCAATATGGACAACACAAATGATTCCGACATTTGGTTATTTGGCCATTTTCGAAGTATATCTGCTACATGACCATAATATAACTGTACCGCTTTCCCTGATACCATTCTGATGTTCATTAATTTTTTTCTAAGACATTCTTCAAAACCAATTGGTCGAAAATGGGTTAAAAATATATTTTTTAATGCCTCCCAATTGATAAATTGTCCCCCAAGTTGGCGATTATACCACTCAAACGCTGTGTCTTTCAATGTCGCTGGTAGCCATCTCAGCCAAATGTCTTCTGTTCTTCTATTATTGGCTATACATGCCGTCAAGAATTGAGACAAATATTGATTTGGATCCGCACCCGACAAACCTCAAAAAGTAGATAATGGCTTGACGCTAGTTGTTCGATCACCCACTGCATCCATTTGAACTACAATCGGAACTGCTGGTCCTTCGGATGTCATTAGAGATGCCGGTGTTCCACTCAATTCTTTATTAAAATAAAACTGTCTTCCACAAAAGTCTTTTTCGGACTTCCAGGCCTTCCTGATTGACTATTATTATCTCTAAATAATTTTACTAGTTGAATATGAGGTAAAAATGACAAGTTTTGATATACTCTAAATTGGTCTTTATTGGCAAGTAATTTATGCCAATCTTCAGAACCAGTCTTGTTAGGATCGGATGTATTTTCAATTGAGAAAATATCTTGTGGGGAACCTAATTCCTCTGTGCCTTTCTCATTTTCCGTTAACGGCTTCGAGAGGTATGCTGGACTATTAGTAGCACTCCCCGCGAGTACTCTTGGTAATTTCTTTAACGGTATGTACTTCTGAAATATTAGAGGTCGATCGTCTTCTAGGTACGATCGAATATGCCAACAGGCATGCAACCATGGTGTCGTATGGCATGACTTGCTATCTGGGAATACACTGGGTATCTAGCTATAGAGAGTATATTTTAAACCTTTATATGATTCTTTTTTTAGCTTCCAAAACTCCTTTATTTTTGTATAAAACTCCAAATATAACAAAATCCCTTCAAAACATATTTTTTCCGCAAAGGGGTTTTCTTGCCTCAAAATTTAAAAAATCATAACTATTGATCTATCTAATCAGTTTGTTTCAAATTTACAAGATAGGTAGAACTTACCCTTAAATCTTACCACAAAAAAAAACCAAATATAAATTCACTCCCGATCTTCTGGCATCTAAGAAACAATAGTAGATACTCCATACCCTAATTTACAAGCACCCGAAAAACTATTTTCCTTCTATCTCAAAAACCCGAACTCCAAATGTCATAAAACTTATGTACAAAGTTTACTAACATAAAATTACACATTCCTTGAAATTTTGAGCCAAAACCTTGTCAAATTGCTCAAGATATAGCTCAAGAGACAAACACTAGTAAATCGGTTTACTTACTACCCTTAGATTGCATGTTCTGACTTCAAAATCCAATAACTCCTTCATTCCAATTTAGAATCCAGTAAGCAGTATGCAAAAAGTATAGCCGCAAAAGTACTCTCTCCATTCATGGTCGCCAATCCTCAATTGCCATCCGTACGCGTGCGTTATGCCCAAAAGAGTGACAGTAGGTCCAAAACTAACACCTTAACTTTGAGCGCCTATAACTTCTTCATAAAAATCCCAAATGACACAAAACTTGCACCAAAACCTTAACCAAAAACCTAAACCTTTTGACCCTAGCCTTCAATGTTCGAATGGCTCGAAAAACTAACCCTAATCCCTAATATGGCCTCAGGTAGCCTCCTCAAATCCCATTGGTCATGATTTTTGACCATTAGGAATGGAGATTTTTATTTTTCATCTCCATTCATCTATATTGGTGCCCTAATTACTCCCTTTGCTACCAAAATCCTTCTTCAATCCTTTTTTTTATAAGATTTATATAATGTATGCTCTAAATACCAAATAAAAGAACCAAAATAAGTTTTCAAATGTCACCAATGTCTAACAAAGGTGACTCTAAATATTTAGAAGTTACTATCAACCAAAACCAATCTTAAAAGCCATTATCAAAAGGAAATTAAAGTTATACAAATTCTATAGTAATTTTTTTAAACAACCTCTTCTCAAAGTAATAATCAAATTATATTCTACAACCAACTAAAATCTACTAACATGGCTCTCACCATGTTACTTAATAAATTATATATTAAGTACATAATTAAATTATTTTCATATAGTAGCCAAACCACAACACGACAATAGCTTAATCTAACTTTTTTGATGCTTCTTTTTTAATTTGCAATCTCGCTCATTACGCAACAAATTTTTTACTTGCGATCGCTTTGTTCTTTCTTTTGATTGCTTTATTCTCTTTGCTATTAAATTCTCATTTTTAATAACCATAGTCTTTCATTATTTCTACTGAGTTTGCTTCTTAATCTCCTTTACTACTTCGACAGTTAATTCCTAATACTCAATAATATTATCAATCCCTGGCAGCAGTGCCAAAATGTGGTTGTCGTTTTATTTATTCTGGAAGAAACCTCCCAGAATGAACCCATATAGGGAAATTCGAACACAGGGAAAGACCATGTATATGAGCTCCAATTGTTAGGGTCATATAATTAACCGCTACTGCTGAATGCTTACCATACCGAAAAACACTTAACTTTTCTTCCTATTGTCCACTCTCTCATATCAATACAATAACATCCACAACAACAATTTTAGTACCCTGTGTAATTCACGAACACATAAGCATATCTCAAACCCTAGAATGAACAACTTCCAATCCACAAAATCTGATCAAGACAATTCCTTCGATTACAATTCTTCTCCACTGAACTTACAACCTTGCAATAAACAGTGACTGGAAACTTTCATATGTCCTCAATCTTTCACAACAATTGATAAACAATGATCCATAAACAACTTCGTAAATCAAACATTAATTCATTAAATCGATTCTCTTCACTAGAATCAACACTAACACAAAAGAAACAAGAAAACTAAGAAGAAGAGATAGCACCAAGCTTATCTTCGGCTCAGTACTATTGGAGTCTGGCCCTTGACTCATGACTATCACAGTCTGGCATTTTCTTCCCCTCTCCCATCCTCCTTGTACTACTCCGAGATACCAACTTTTATACTACAGATGATAACTACTTTTCTTGACTATTCATCCATTCTACTTGCTGAACCACCTTTTTAGCAGTTATCTATCCTTATTTACACTATACACTAGGTATCTATATTTTGAAAATAACTACTTATTCTACACGGGGCATACGTATCAGCAATATAATGCTCCATTCAATTTCAATAATCAGGATCAGCAGATCCAAAACTAAGGAAAAATTAAGGAGATAAATTGAGGTCTTCAAGATTCTCTAGTAAATTGGGTGGAATGTGTCTAAGCCGTTCTTACCTAGAGTCAGCAAAAGAAAAAAGGACCAATTCAACATTTGAGTAATCTCGATGCAAAAGACCAATTTGACCCATTTAGGGGACTATCCAATTCAGGTCCTATTATGGGCTTTGTACCCAGTATGAGACCTGACTGAGTGGCACAATCCAATGAGGTCCCAATTACAAAGGATTTGGTTCCATTCCAAGCAGTTTCAATCTCTACACACTTCTGAGAAACATCCTATTCATTGAAAGATCCTCTCGAGGGTGGGAATTCCAATGAAGCCCCTATTGCTGTTCCAATTCTAAATCTAAGGTGGAAGAATATCTTACCTCACGGAGTTAAACTCAAACTAATGAAAAGAAAGAGGGCATTGGAAATTATCCTAAATATGGAATCTTATGATATTTTGAAGGATCTAGATGCTATTCGGCCTTCTATTTCTATGAAGCAACTTCTAGCGGTTGCACCAAAGTGTCGTTCTACATTGAATTCATCGTTAACATGCCATAGGCATCGTAATTAAGAAGTTTGTGAAGTCAGTTTGGACCCTGATCCAGGTGCACCAACCATCGATGTTTCGATTGACGGTATTATGATCTCGGGTGTTCAGGTGGATGGTCATTCCAGTGTCAATTTAATGAACATTGATACAATAGATGCTTTAGATTTGGAACACTTAGTACCCACGACATTGATATTATGGATGGAAGATCATAGTCGGGTTAAACCAATGGATATCTTATGGAGTGTTCAAACTATGATTGTCGGTATTGCATATGAAATCAACTATATCATCTTTTGGTTATAACGTTTGACTTTATCATATCCAATTTTATTGGAACGACCTTGGCTTTATCAAAAAAAGGCCAAGAACGATTGGAGTTGAGGTACTTTGACAATTGGCAAGGGTGGAGACAAAATGATGTTACAAATGTACCCAGTATACTATCATGGGGAATCTCAATTGCTAGCATCTGAATTAACGTCGGATGATGAGCTTAGCTCTGATGACACAATAGCACCAATTACGGAGGTGCCCGTGGAGGCAGCACTACACCCTGGAGTGGTGTACCAATGTGAAAGTCCGTGGAAGTACTTGATATACCCGACGGACTCGGAAAACTTGGATTATGTTAATATTGATTGGATAACCAAGTATGATGTGTACCATGTTAGTGCACTGGATACAAGATTTAGTACTTTGTACATGTTGAACTTACCGACTAACTTTAAACTAGTGTGGAGATTAAAATAGAATATCATCGTTACACCTTTATGTCAAACTATCAACTTGGCAACTACAGCAGAACCTCGGACAATTAAGGTCTATGAAGGTATTAAGGAATAAGAGTTGACTTGCTAGACCAAATTTTTCTTGTATCATAAATCCACTTTTGCTTGGACTTATGATGATTTAAAAGGTATTCCCACTGAAGTCTGTGAGCATTGTATCATTTTAGAGGAGAACGCTAAATCGATACGGCAGAGGCAACATCGCCTTAATCCTAAATATTCCCTCATGGTGAAGGAGGAATTGGACAAGCTTCTTGCGGTTGGTTTTATTTACCCGGTACCAAATAGTGAGTGGGTTTCTCCAATTGTGATGGTGCCGAAAAAGAATAGAAAAATCCTAATTTGTCAGGATTTTTCAAAACTTAATGCAGCCACCAAGAAAAATTACTTCTCATTACCTTTCACAGATAGTATGGATAATATGTTGTCATTATTACCAAGTAGTAAAAGAATAGGAGTGGGGCACCAGTTAAAGTCATTCTGTGGTGTTGTTTTGGGTTGGTTGAAGTGCCATTTTCTTGTATTTTTTGTATTTTCGAGAGTAGTATTTCCAAATAAAAGTTAATAGTGAGGAGCCAGTCACAAGTATTGATTGAAGATGTTCCAGAATGGATGAGTCAGCAGCAGCAACAATTGGAACTTTGGGATGTCTAGATCTTGAAATTGGAAGCTCAAGTCCGTGAACTGGGAGAGTACAATGAAGACCTTTAAGCTCAGTTGAGGCAGGAGCTGATGGAAGGATTGGAGGAAGATGAAGATTTGTAGTTGGAATCGGAATCGATGGAACCAATAACAGATACTACGGCAATTGATTAATTAGATAGGTCAGAGGGATCACAATTTTTATAGAATTTTGTTAGATAATTTTTAGATTGGTATCAATTGAGTGTTTGCGAGGACGCTGTATAGATAGGAGTGAGGCTTTGTAGAATAGATATTAATTTGTTTTTGAAAGATATTGGTAAAATATATTAATAGTCCATATAATAGGAAATTCAGAAGGATGGATGAGTGATCTAGTTCTTAAAAGTGGTTAATTAGAGAATTACGATTAAAATCTAGAGAATCAGAGGAAAATATATAGGAGTTGTAGAAGTTAATTAAGGTGCCATCGCTGTGATAGTGTGAGCAGGGTAAGCTTGGTGCTACCTCTTTTATTTTATTTTTTATTTTCTTTAAATAAGAGGATTGAGAGTTTCTGAACATTGTGAAGTGAATTATGGAATGGAAATGTGATTGATATTATTTGAGAAGAAGAAAGATTGAATGCTAAAATCTGATTGTAGTTCAGCAGAGAGAATGAGTCTGTGTTTGTGTGAAATATCGTAATGTGAATGGAAGTTCTCTGTGAAGAATTCCAGTGATTGGAATGAAGGTAATTGTGTGCTGAAAGCTATGAGGGTGCAGTATTATAGTTGAAGATTATGAAGGTGAATATATTGGTGGAAATAGCAATTATTGGGTTGACTGAATTGCTATAAGGAAGAGAACGATAAGGTGAAAGAGGAGATTATAGTTTCTTTGTGTGTTCAGATATTAGAAATAGAGACGATACATTCAGGAGGTAATTGATTGTGTGACCCTAACGTGAACGCTTGAGCAACTAGTCATTCCTCGTGTTCGATTCCCCCTATATGGATTTATTCCCATTAGATTAATTTGAAATAAGTAAAACGAGCAATCACAGTATTTGAGTACTTATTTTGTGAGATATGAAGAAAATAGCATGCAGATATATGTAAGATAGGATTAAAAGCTATTATTAGGATTTTGGTGATATCTCAAGATCCGTAATTAATTTGCAGTTGAATTTTTTGTGGTAGTTTTTTAAAGTATATCAGTACTTAATATAAAATTTATGATTGTTTGGACGGTCAGATCGTAAGATATGAGCTATTGAAGTTTGAAAAATATTTTTTATAAGGATGTATAAGGTTTTAAGTTACTTTATGATACATTTGGGTATTATTATTTTTGTACTTGGGCTTATGTATTGATGTAATTGTGCCAAAAGGAAATATATTATATATATATATATATATAAACTTGGTACTTTATATCTTAGACTTGATTGAGTATTTAGTGGCAGCCAGAAGTCCAGTGCTTTCTTGAGGCAAACTCTCTTTATCTCGACAACGAGCTCTACAACAAGTGCTACAACTATGAGCTCTACAGCAAGCGTGGCTGCAGGTTGCATCCCAAGTATTGTGGTGACTAGCTTTGCAACAAGCTCTATGACTAATCCAATAGGAAGTGCTACTAGAAGCTTTGTAGCATGTTCTACAATAGACTTTGTAGTTAGCCTAGCAGTAGAGTACAACACTCTCCTATAACAAACTTAGGTATAATAGGCTAGACTACAATAAGTTTGAATAGAAGAGGTTGGAAATATAGATTTTTAATTTAGATTTGTTATGGATTTGGAATAAGTTTGCTTAGTAGATTTTCTCTCATTCCATAATATATCAAAATATGAAGGTTGTGAAATTTTTTGTTATTTTGAATAGACTAACAAGGCTTGAATAGTGATAAAGTATTTAACTTATTTTAGAATTAGAGGAATTGGATACATGTCGAGTTGAGATTGGCATTGGAAATATTTCTCTTTGAAAAGAAATTTTGTAACTATATTTGTTGTCATATGTATAATTGGTACATATTGCAAATTGATTTCTTTAGTAAGAATCTTTTCTTTAATATAGTAGTATTGTGTATCCACATGTTTGCTTCTAAAGTGATATTTTGGATTTTTAAAAAAAAAAATGGCACTTTGACTATCTGAATATATAGTTGTTGGTACATGTTGAAGAAATCTAAGTTCATGTAATAACTATCTTAACTATATGGCTTTTGTTATAGTTTTTATTAAAGCCATGTATTCTAATTTTGTAGATGATAAAGCTATAGATTTTTGTTTCTTGCTACCCCAAGAAATAACTCCTCTAGCTAGTAAAAAGAAAAATCTAGAAGTAGAACAATAGGTGTCCTTGTCACTTGCCTAGTCAGCATCAAAATAACAATATAGAATATCATTGTGAGGTAAGTCTTGATATTTAATTTCAAAATTTAATATGCCTTTTATATATCTCATAATTCTTTTCAAAGTTTGAATGTGTGTAGAGCCTAGTTTAGAAAGATATTGGGCTAAAGTGATGATAGCATAAATATAATCTGGTCTAGAATTAACAATGGCATTAAATTATCAATAACTTGAGAATAAGAATAAACTTGGAAAATAATGTTGTCTTCATGACTCAAACAAATTCCTAGTTGAATTGAGATACTTAAAGAATTTGATATTCAACATATTATATTCATGAAGTTTATTTGTTAAATATTTGGCTTGATGGAGGATTATCCATCTTTCATCTTGATTTCTTGAAATGGCATTGCTTAGAGTGTAATACATTTTTCCTTCATCTGACATATCAAATTATTCTTATAAAGAGCCTTTTATTTGCTAAATTAAAGAAATCTTATTACTGATAATGATATTGTCATCAACATAGACTATAATTATGATAAAATCTTTTTTATTTTTTCCTTTGATATAAATATTTGTATCTAATTCTAAAAGTTGATATTTATAAAGGAGTAAGTAGTGATCTAATCTTTGATACCAAGCTTTAAAGGATTGTTTAAGATCATAGAAAGATTTATTTAACTTACATACTTCATTAAGATGTGTAGGAGGTAATCCTTCTGGAATAGTCATATAGATATCTTCTTCTATAAAACCATTTAAAAATGCTCTTTTAACATCTAATTGGTATGTTTTCAAATTATATTGAGCGGCTAAGGCAAGAAAAACTTTAATGGAATTAAATTTGATTATAAGAGAGAATGTTTCTATATAATCAATGCCTTGAACTTGGCTGAAATCTCTTACAACTAACCTTGCTTTATACTTCTCAATACTTCTGTCAACTTTAGTTTTAATTTTAAAAATCCATTTTGAACTAATTAGTTTTATATTAGGTGGTAAATATGTCATGTGTCATTATTTTTGTTTAATGATGCAATTTCAACATTGATTGTTTTTTGCCATTCTTGAGCATCATCCTTCTTTATTACTTCTTCAATGGAGTTTGGAGCTTGTATGATAGTAGAAACAAGGTAGGTTTGGTGATGTCTATGACAATGGTGTTTATATTTTTTTTTTTGCCTTGTATAGACTCTGAAAATCATATAGTTGGTTTAATAATTCTTGTTAGTTGAGAAGTAGAAGGAAGATTTGGATCTTATAATATAGAATGAACTTTACCATATTCAAGACATAATATTTCATCATCATTGGATAATGATAGTTAAAAGAAGTTGTCAATGACATTAATATGAAATGGAGGTTGTTCTCCTATATTTTGAAAAGTGCTATGTAGTAGATGTTGATCAAATACATGAGTGTCTTGGAGATATGGCATTGGTTATGAAGACATTCTTTAAACAAGAAGGATGTTTTGCTCATTGGTCCTTATAATTGTTATAGGGTGCTTAAATAATTCTAAGTCTAGTAAGAGCTCTTTATTGTCCTTTGGTAAGTATTTAGCTTTTGAATCATATAAATTTTTATTAAATAAAATATTTTTAGAAATAAGAATTTTTTGATTTTGTATATTCACAAGTCTATAGGCTTTAGATTCTTCACTATAGCCTAAAAAGATAGCTTCTTTTGAATGAGAGTCTAACTTCTTTTTTGTTTCTTTAGAAATGAATGTATAAATTTTCCAATCAAATATTCTAAAGTAAGATAAATTTGGTTGGAATTTGTACCATAATTCAAATGGTGTTTTGGTATCTTATATAGATTTGGTAGGACTCCTATTTTAGAGGTAATTAGTAGTTAAGAATACTTCATTTCCAAAAAAATTAGGTAAGTTTGAATAAGATAGCATTGCAAGAATTTTTCTTATTAATGTTCTATTTTTTCTTTCAAAAATACTATTTTATTGTGGTATATAAGCTGTAATATATTTTTATTTTATTCTTTTTTTATTAAATAAATCTTTAAACTCATTTGATTTATATTCGCCTCCACTATTAGATCTTAAGGTTTTGAATTTGAAACTTGTTTGTTTTTTCACAAAATTTTTGTTTAAGGTGAATTTTTCAAATACTTCAAATTTATATTTCATCAAATATACTTGAAAATATCTTATTAGATCATCAATAAATCTGATGAAGTAAATACATCTTAAATATGAGCCTTCTTGCTTAGGACCACAAATGTTAAAATGTACAAGTTCTAAAATTTGGATAGCTCTTTATGCACCTTGTATAGAAAAATTCTCTTTATGATGTTTACCTTCTATACAAGGTTGACATAAGGTAATTTTCTTTTCATCAAAGAAGCCCATACCTTTTGCCATTGTTTGTATTTGTTTAAGTCTTCATTGATTTATGTGTCCTATTCTTAGATGCTACAAATCAGCTTAATTGAATTATGTTGTTACTGGAATTGCAATTTGAGGCTTGTTTAAAAGTATTGTTGCATCTAATTCATATAAATCAGGATTCAATTTACAGATTGCAATGATGTTACCAAATTTATTCATTTATGTAGTTGTTTTAGCTTATAAGCAAATTTCTCCTCTTGCCTTATCTAATTATTTCTTAGAGGATAAATTCTTGACAAGTCTTGATATATGTAATACATTAGATATGATCTTTTCATCACCATTTATGAGTTTGACATTTACATCACTATGTTCTTCTATGATGTATGTTGTAGTATCGTCTCCAAAGTAGACAACTTGTTTGTCTTCATTTTTGATGTATTTAACAAATCTTGTTAATTCATGATACATATGTTATGTTGATCCTAAGTCCACATACTATATTGAATTTGAATTTTTTTAACTATAAGTATTGCTACATATAGTTTATTTGGTTTTGTAATAACTTTTATTTCTTTTCTATTATTATAATTTTTAGTTACTATTCTCGTTCTGCAATCTTTGATCAAATGACCAAATTTCTTACAGAAAAAGTACTTTTCAATAGCAAAATTATCCTTTTCATGTGGCTTGAAGGTACTACTCTCTCTTTGTAGACTTCCTTTGAAATTCTTGTTAAAATAAGATTTCTTATTGTTGTTCTGAAATTTCTTGCCTATATATAAGGCTAAATTATTATCGAATGTTAAACTCATATTTTTTTATGAGTGTTTCTTCTTGGATTAAATCTATTATCAAGGATGCTAATGTGATCCCAATTTGCCTTCTCAAGGAGCTAATAAAGGATCTATAACTTAAAGACAAGCTTCTCATTTAGGTGAGAATTTCTTTATCATCTAGAACTGCTCATACTAATGCCAACAGTTGTTCCATATGTACTCAAAAGGTATATATGTGTTTAATAATACTATTATCTTATCTCATTTTTAAGAAATATAATTTGGCTTTTAAATACATCTTAGTTACTACATCACATGATTCAAATATTTTTACTAGTTTTTGCCATGGTAAATTTGCTAATGTGTAAGATTATATTTGTGAAAAAATATTGTTTTCTAGGCAATTATTGATTATGATTAAAGTCAAGCCATCATTGTCTATCCATGTGCTTATACTCTGTACTCCTATAATAAGTAAAGTTGAGATTTTGGCACCAACTTCAGCTATTGTTGGTTCCATTGATAAGCGTTCTTCACCACTTACCATGGACTATAATTTTTGAGTCTTAAAAACTAGTATTAATCTATATTTATATATATAAAAATATGAACCATCAAATTTTGGAACATGATTGATGTCCAATTTTTATATTATCTTCAATACTCTTAATTTGAAGTTGAATTAAAATTATTTATTAATTTATTCTTGATCAATTCAATTTTACCTTTGCTATTTTCAGGTTTAGAATTGCTTCTCATGGTTTGAAGAACTTCAAGTTCTTCATCAACCTTTCATGTTACAATAGATTGTATTATTGTTGTCATTACAATCTAATTTGTATTTTTAGCAATTCTTTTCTAAGTATTTTTTAAAGCTTTCTAAGGATCAAAAAATTTCTATCAGTCTGATACCATGTTGGAAACATCTTATATTTAATATGATCAATTCTCACATAATATATTATGTGTACAAGTGTGACACCAAGAGTCACAATTCTTGGTGTAGGGTCACAATTAAGTAAATAGTATTCTATACTGGAAACTAGTGTACTATATTGAATATTTCTCCCAGTACAGTAATCATCTATGCACTCACTCCAGGTGCAGTGGAGAAACGGGATTATTCAGCAAGGATTTCTCACGAGTCGGTACACAATAAACATGGAGGCGTATGGAACGCACCGTCCGAGAATCGTCGGACAACCTCACAATCAACCTCACACACACACACCGAACCACACTTGCTGATCGCCACGATTTCTGAGACACGAGTGGACTAATACAAAGAGGCATTATAATATCCAAGAGAGTAGCATCGTGTTCCATATCCCTGTACTGATGGAAATAGAATAAGTTGTAAATTGAATAATAATTATAACGATCAATAATGCAAGAAGTGGGACACTTGCCATGTGATTCTTGAGTAAAAGGTGATGACGTTACAACACACTTGCTAAATTACTCCCTTCAATCACACGATTTCCTTCGTCAAGCATGTTCGTGAGGAGCAATTGCAAGGACTTGAAGAAACCGAATAAACTTCGACCAATTCCATCCCCGTTAGCAAGTCGTTGAAGAAGAGAGGAATGTGGGTCCTGGCAAGACAGAATTGATGCTTTATCTGAGTCGAGGACTGGCACTGCAGTAGCTGGTTGAGCCACATGATCTCGTAGAATGTGAAACTGTGTTTACCAATGTGCTTGAAGAAGTCATGGAAGAGAGGGCCCTTTGCAGGATTAACTTAGTTGTCATACTACAAAGTATTGGGTCTCTGTAACAGAAAGCCAAATGAATTCATGAACAATGCTTTCAAGACTGATGAACTCCTTGGTGGGAGCAAATCTTCGACTTTGTTTAATCCTAAGCTTAATAATGGGAGCCTGATTTGTCATGAATTGTGCCATGTAATTGACAAATGTATGGTCCTATCAGGTACAACGAACAATACATTACAAGCAACCAGTAGCTTATTTGTGTGAAACAACAGCTGCTGATTTAGAATTTATAAACATGAGATTTTTGCTTAGTAGTTGAGAATAGTCAATGCCAAATTTAAGAGAACTGTTCATAGGATTGCAATTGATCATGTTGGATTTAGTCACAATGCCAAAAACATATTTATCTTGAAATAAGATAAGACTTATAGCAATTCTATTAAGCTAAGTTCGAATGTGTAAAAAAACCGTAATTTTACTGTCAATGGTCATTGAAAAGAAGTTAGAATATATATTTTGAGTGATGGATGAATATTTCAAACAATTGGAAAATGTTTACTGAATTATTCGTGAATAAGTTGAGAAACTTATTAAAAGTGGAGAAGAAACTGGTGCATACATTGGAATCATTTATGAATTAAAATTAAGTATTCACTTTTAAAAAACTATCAATCCATACCAAGTATGTGGAGTTTTTTAAAGCCCATGAAGAGATTTAAATTGCAAAGATTTTTTTTACAGTTAAATTCTAAGAAAAATTTACACAATCACTAAAACACTATTTTCACATTTATTTTATGAATGTGATAAGTACATATATAATATGTTAAATAAGAAAAAATTAAAGTTTGATATTTTTAAGTATAAAGAAAGACTTTAAAATGATCAATAATATTTTAAAAGAAAAAATTTAAGCTAAAAAATTTACCATTGTAATATATTGATAAAAAAATGGTAATTTTTAAAATTAATTTATAAACATCATATATATTTGTGAATATTCAATATTTTATTATAAACATATATATATATCTTTACACAAATATCCTTGCAATAAGTTATCTTTTGACTTGTTTGCATGTCTAACTAAATGAATTTCTTACAATACTTTTGCAAGAACACCCAAAGATCTATTCAAGTATATAACTTAGAACAGTAGAATGTAAACATCATTATAAATGATTTATTCAATAATAATAACCCAAATCATCATGATGAAACACAAACTATAGACAGTAATTTTTCTACTAGAGGTAAGTTACCAAGTAAATGTAGTCTTTGTATCTAAACTAAAGCTATAAATTACAAGTAACAACAAGTCATTTGATTCTAGATCCAAGCATGCCAAACTTGACAAATTTACAATTATTGACGTTTTCTTAACACGTAACAAACAGGGAATTGAAGCATCTGCAGCTATCAGCATCTGATTCTATTTGTTTCATGAATAGCATTATGTATACAATCATAAATGTTAAAATAGTTTTTCATTCAATATGTGAAATCCAAGGAAATAAATAACAAAAAAATAGAATATATAGATATTTTTTAACCTTGCATGAACCACATGTTCATATATCTTTTAAGTTTGAGATGCTATGGATAGAAACTATTATTATTTATGGATATAATTTTGTAAAAAATATTAAAATTATGACTATTATATTTGTTTATTTTTAGATGTTTCCATATAACTTTTCAAAAAAATATAAATACGACCTTATCATGAGTCATCACATAAGTAATAATAACGACAATGGAGCTCTCAAAATGATCGATAGAGAAAATCTTTGTTGCTTCCAAACCCAAGATTTCTCCATGAAAAGGAAACGCAAGGACATCCAAACCATGGATGGAAGGAAGGATGGATGGATGGATGAAAGGCAGGAAGTGGCAACGAGGGTTATGTGTGGTTCCCAACGACGTTCCCGAGTACAGGCTGAGCGCAACGTGGATGATTCTAATGGGAGATTCCAGCAACCAACCAACAAACAAAAACAAAGAAGAAGGGGAGCGGAAGAAGATGCTGCTCGCGAGTCTCGTCTGTGTTCCTGTGTGCCACGTGGAATTGCCACTTGGAGGGCCAGGCATGGATAGCGGACTGGGTCGGTGGAGCACGCACAGCCCTGCCCAGCCCAGCCCAGCCCAGTCTGCTCGACAGTGCCCACGCTTCCTTTTTTTCATTTTGTCCTGAGGATTTGCTTTGCTTTGCTGCCCGCTGCTTTCCTGGGATCGGCAACGCTGAAGCAGCTCTCTCGCAGCAAGGCCCCGCCTAACTCCACCCCTCTTCGTTCGTTCGTTCGTTCGTTCTCGCCCTCTCTCCACTGGCCACCAGATGATTCTGCATCCCCGGTGCTTTGGATTTGGACATTCCAGATCTTATGATGATGGTGATGATGGTGATGGGGATGAGCGATCCTTGACTGAGTCTAACCATCCCTCTACTACCGCCACGCATACCCCCATTCTCG
The DNA here is from genome assembly GCF_059467195.1 of Physcomitrium patens. Taxonomy (NCBI): domain Eukaryota; kingdom Viridiplantae; phylum Streptophyta; class Bryopsida; order Funariales; family Funariaceae; genus Physcomitrium; species Physcomitrium patens. Next base: position 17,234,732 of record NC_143421.1, read on the forward strand.
CACCACAGCATCTCTTCCCTTGCGGATGCCTGTCCGTTTTGCATAAATGTGTTGTGCATCTCTGACTGGAAGTAGGTTTCGTATGTGCCCCCTCACCCGCACTTTCGTCGTCGTTTGGATAAGCTCATCTCACATCTAGACAGTCTGTTACTGCGGTAGAGCCCCTGGATCGAGTGTGGCAAGTATTCTTGGGAGCACGCTAATTATCACAGTGTTGTTAGCTGTCGGATTGTCGCCGAGGTAGATCGTAAAGTGCTATGGCGTACAATCAAGGATTGGGAGGAGGATACCCTAACTCTCACCCCACTCCAACCCCAGGTACACCACAAACGAACACTTTTTCCCTCGATGGTCGGAACAAGTTGCAGAATCAATGCCTTTTAGAGACCTAATTTTCTGCTTTTGCGCTCCGTGGGATGCTGTGGGATTGGGTTCACGTGTTTGCTTGAATTATGACTAATGAAGTGATGAATCTGTTGCAGTTGCGCACTCAACTGCCACTGGTGGAGCTGGGTACGTGCAGACCCCACAGAACATTCAACAAAGCACGGGGTTGACACCAGGAGTCACACCCGGGGTAGCAGCGTTGGGGACACAGCACGTTCCAATTGTGGGGCAGCAGTACGTTTCCAACACCGTGCAGAGCTACGCCGTCGCGAAGAAAAAGCTTTCTGTGAGCAAGGGCGACTGGAATATCACGGACCAGGCGGGACATAGCGCATTCAAAGTGGATGGCCGCATCGCTAGTATGCGTGACAAGCGCTTTCTGCGCGATGCAGCAGGGAACGTAATCCTGAGCATGAAGAAGAAGTTGATCACCATGCACGACACATGGGAGATCCTGACGGGCAATGGCGATCAAGTCATCGCCACTTGTAAGAAATCCTCGGTGGTGCAATTCAAGACATCCATGGACGTGATGCTGGCGTCGAGCACCACGGGAAAGCACACGCCTGACTATCAGGTGAAGGGCGATTTCTTCGATCGCAATCTGACTGTCTTCCGCGGAGCCGAGCAAGCAGCGCTGGTGACTCGGCAGATCACATTCACGACGGTCATCTTGGACAAGGACACGTTCGGTGTGACCATCTTCCCGGGCGTGGATCAGGCGCTGGTCCTGGCTCTCATTGTCATCATGGACGAAGTGTTCCACCACGGCAATGGCTCTGACTCCGATTGAGTGTGCGATGGATGGCTATCTCTCCATAACCCCATGTCTGATTGCGTGTGCCTCGATCTGTTCTTGCATCGCCCTCGCCTGGTTCCAATTGCCCGACTTGGCCTTGCAGTCGACGTAGCTGTAGATGTAGATGTAGATGGTGCCACGTCTTCGTGTGCATGCGATCGGTGTCTTTCTTTCTATCTGTACAGATGCTCAGAGTGGAGGTGCCAACACACTCTCCACACCCCCCCCCCCCCCCCACGATTTGGTTGTCTTGCTTTCTGTCAGTCTGAAACCAGATTTTTATGGATTGAGTTGCCCTTACAGTCCGCTGTTACTCTTTCAGAAAAAAGTATCAATTGACACATGTTCATTCTCAGTAATAACAAAAGGTCAACAAGTCAATTGAATAGTACTTCAAAACAATTGTATTGAATATTTTTGAATGAAACAAACGCTTTTTGTGTTGACAGAAATTCTTCATTTATAAACTCTGATAGTGCGACTAATCATGACAAACATGATGTTTTATTGTGTACTCAGTTTTTAGGCACATGCATTTTAGATAGTAAGGAAAGAAAAAAGAAGTTAGCAGCAAATTTGAAGTATGAAAGTTTATACTTTTGCTTAAATAAGCAAAATATTGCGTCTTTTGAAATGATAAAATTTCTCCAACAAGAAACATCAAATAAGTTAATTGTTTCTAAAAAAACATTTTAAAAAAAGTGTAAAAATAAATAAACTTTTACTTAGGATGAACTTGAGATTACATTTATTATGTAAAAGGAATACCTCAGCTGTACTTTTACGTATGCATAGTTGGAAAATACGAAATAAATTACAACCAAGTAACAATCTAACATGAAATAAATCATTTAAAACCTGGTATGTTTACTTATTTCACCTCAGAACTACTTCCTAAAAATATGCATTCATGTATCGCTACAAATTTTAGAGCTATTATTTTAACAATTTTTTTTCAAAATCTAATGCACTGTAAAAAAAAAATTAAAAATCAAAATATTTATTTATGCAATATTTTTTTATTAATCAAGTGAAAATATCTTCATATTTTAAGAATTATTCGTAAAATAGATAGAATTTTAGGATAAAAAATTTATATTTTTTTGATATGTAAATTTTTGAAAATTCTAAAGTATTTAAGAAATTATCGTTTTGGCATATCAAAAATGTTCAAAATTGGATGCCTTGGAAAACCCCAATGTAGATACTATTACATCTTCTCACCAAAATGTCAATGAATTGTGTAACCACAAGCTTTGACACAGAAACCAATGAATTCTGGAGCCAATGATTTTTTTGTGAATCCACGTGTCCTGCTTTGAATTGGAGTTTGAGAATCCAATGCATTTTGTAAACACGTGTTTCTGACTTGACATTGAGGTGTTTAGTTTGCAGGAAGCGATGAATTAGTGAGTCAACCCACCCTCTACCGCCACAGTTCTGGCACCACGGCATCCTCTTCCTTGCGGAGCCGTATCCGTGTTGCATAAACATTTTGCGTAATTCTGATCAGGATTAGGTTTTGATTGTCCCCCATTTTCGTCGCCGTTTGGTTCAGTTCATGTCACATCTGGTCACTCTGTCACTGCGGTAGAGCTCTTGATCGAGTGTAGCAGGCATCCTTGGAAGGACGGTCGAGTTTATTTGGCATCCTTATTAGCTGTCGGATTGCCGGGGAGGTAGATCGCAAAGTACTATGGCGTACCATCACGGAATCGGAGATGGTGGATACCCTCACTCTCCCCACACTCCAACCCCAGGTACATCACAAGTGAGCGCCTTTCCCTTGCTTGTTACAGCGTGTTGTACAATCGAGGCGTTGTGATAAGCTTCTTCTGTCCGAGGGGTGTTGTTCTGGAATTAGGTTTAAGTGGTCGCTTGAAGTTAAGACTGGTGAAGTGATGAATCTGTTGCAGTTGCGGACTCAACTAGTTGGACTGGATATGGCTTCGTGCCGCCTCCACAGCACATCCACCAGATCCCAGGGTCGACGCCAGGAGCCACAATTGGGGTACAGCACGTTCCAGTGGTGGGGCAGCAGTACGTTTCCAACACCGTACAGAGCTACGTCATCTCGAAGAAAAAGCTTTCCGTGAGCCAGGGCGATTGGACGATCACAGACCAGGCGGGAAACAGCGCATTCAAAGTAGATGGGCGCATCGCGAGCATGCATAGCCGGCGATTCCTGCGCGACGCAGCAGGGAACACAATTTTGAGCATGAAGAAGAAAGTGCTTAGCGTGCACGATACATGGGAGATCCTGACGGGCAACGGGGACCAGGTGGTGGCGACGTGTAGGAATTCGTCGGTGCTGCAGCTTAAGACGTCGGTGGACGTGATGCTTGTGGGGAAGCAGACGTCGACATCGACGACGACGCCAGACTATCAAGTGAAGGGCGATGTGCTGGACTGGAATCTGACGGTGTTTCGCGGCAGGGAGAGGGCGGCAGTGGTGAGCCGTCAGGTCACGGCCAAGACGGTGGTGCTGGACCGGGACTCGTTCGACGTGGCCATCTTCCCCGGCGTAGATCAGGTCCTGGTCCTCGCCCTCCTCGCCCTCCTCTGGTAACTAAACTACACACTCATGAAAAGTATATCGTATATATATATATATATAACAAACCTCCCTCCCCTCCAACCCTAATCTTCTTCTTTACCTCCTCATTCCTCATGATGTAACATCACTTCATTGCATACTTGATCATGATGCACCTGCAATTTTACAAAATTATATCAAAAAAACAATTTATTTTTGAAGCATATTTGAACTTTTTATAGTTTCGATAGGAATAGCAAGATATTGTAATTCTTTTACAAAAAAATGGTGTTCCACAAGTAGTTCAACTTCAATTTGTAGTTGTTATAGATTGATTTTATTTTTGATAGATTACTAACTCTCATATTGTTATTATACAAATTCTTGGATTTTATAAGTTTTGATGCATTTCACATCACTTTCACATGCGTTTATTAATGTTGTATGAGTGCTAATAACAAAATATTTAAGTTTATTTAAACATTATTTTAAATTTAAGATCTCTTCAACTTCAAACTCTTAATTATATTTTGTTCTAATAGAAGGGAACAATAATTACTTTCTTTCTAATATATGATTATATATATTCCTTAAAATTTATTATTTTATTTAGTTCTATTATTTTATTTTCTAATTTTTTTATTATTAGATATTTAAAATTTAAAAAATTGAATTATAGATAACAATCATAATTGATAAAAAATAGAGTTTATTAAGTAGTAAAATATAATTTATTAATTAATGATAAATTATTTTAATGAATATTTTTTTGGTGTTGTCAATAATAGATTTTTGACATTATTTTTTTAAGCCATATTAGAATTTGTTGATAAAAACCTTGTTGTTTGAATCTATGTTGAAAGCAAGTTGTTGGAATTTGATAGCATAGATGGTAGTTAAATGTGATCTTTATTGAGAAGAGTGCAATTTTGTTTCTACAATCTTTTCTAAATCATTCTTTCTACATAAAAAATAAAAATACTTCAAAAAATAAGTTTAGATCATATAAAAGTTATAAATCCATTACTATCAAAGCTGCAAACTAAAAAAGATCACTTCTAAATAGAAGTATGTTAATAAATCCTACTTGAGTAATTTTTGTAACATATTATTAAAGACATGAGTCACAAAGAATAAAGACCTCTATACATTTTTGTGTCACTAAAAAAATAACAAATATTTACTTAAACATAGTGTAATACTAAAATTAGAATAGTCTTTGTTGAAGGCAAAAAGACTACAGATTCTTGAAACAATACTAAGAATAAGAAAGACATTGTTGTGATGTAAAATAGCTAATAGGTGAAAGGGTGTAGAAAATATCATATCTTTGAAGATCTTATTTCAAATTTATTGTAACAAATTATCTTAGAAAAATAGATAATAGTCAAGGCATAGAAAAATTAAAGGTGCTAATATTGCCTTTTTACAAAATAAGCTTCTTTTCACTTTGTGGGACCACAAATAGAGCAAAATAAGGTGGATTAGAAAAATAAATAATATAGGCACTTTTGAAAAGAAGTTAAGAGTAGTTTTCAGTAAAAATTATCTAAAAATATTAGATATTGATACCCAGAGAGGGCTAGTTATGAACCATGGTCAAAATGAGACCCCGAGACATAAAACCAAGCTCCAACTATGATTCTAGGATTCTTTGGCAGATCGAAGAGTGAGATTAGAGACCAAACTTGATAAGGTTTTAATGAGCATTGTTTTGGGGTGATTTGGATTTGTTTTGACTTTGTAAGAGCTTTGCAAAGTCAAGGTTTGTTTTGGGTGACTTTGGATTTGTGAAATAAAAGGAGAGCTTTTTTTGGAGAATTTCATAAGTTTGGTAGTAGATCCACAACTGAAATTTTGAAGGTTTGTGGATTGATATGTATTAAATATATGTTGTGAGTTTCAGCTTGATTGAAGGGTTGGATCAAAGATTATTGAGGTTTAAGTGGATTAGGATCTTGAAAAGTAGAGTTTTAGGTAGAGTGAGGATTTCTAAGATTTCTTGCAATCTATCAGTTGGATTGGAATAAATATTATATTTGTAGATAAAAGACTTATTTTTTTACATATATGAAAAATTTGAGATCAATTGAATGGTTTAATAAGGAGATATTGACACTAAAAATTCAACATTCAGATTGGAGAAAGAGACCAGCCAACATCCGAGCAAATATTAGGGTTGATTTTTTTTTGGTGAGTGTGATCTTCTTCAAAAATTTTGTATTTTTTTTCAATTTAATTATTAAGAGGTGTGCAAATTTTGAGTTAAAATCAATAGTTCATTCATTAATTATTGAGGTTTAATTATGTTATAGAAATTACTTGGGATTATTTAGGGTTTGATTAGGATATGTTTAGGGATTGATTAGGATTTAATTAGGATTTTTTTAGGTTTTTTTTAGATTTTATTTAGGATTTGAGTAGTATTTGGTTAAGATTTGTTTAGGATTGGATTAGTATTTGGTTAGGATTTGTATAAGATTTGACTAGGATTTATTTAGGAATTGGTTAGAATTTTTTTAGAATTTGGTTAAGGTTTATTTAGGATTTGCTTAGAATTTGGTAAGGATTTTTTTAGGATTTGATTAAAATTTGGTTAGAATTTGTTTAAGATTTGACTAAGATTTATTTAGGATTTGATTAGAATTTGCTTAGGATTTGTTTAGGATTTGATTAGGATTAATTTATGATTTGATTATGGTTCTTTTAGGATTTGGTTAGAATATGTTTAGGGTTTGTTTACGATTTTTTAAGGATTTGACTAAGGTTTATTTTCGATTTGGTTAGGATTTTGTTAGGATTTGTTTAGGATTTGTTTAGGATTTTATTAGGATTTTTTTAGGATTTGTTTAGGATTTGATTAAGGTTTGTTAGGATTTATTTAGGATTTATTTAGGATTTATTTAGGATTTGATTAGGATTTGTTTAGGATTTGATTAGGATTTGGTTAAAGTTTGATTAAATTTTATTTAAGATTTGATTAAGATTTGTTTAAGGTTTGATTAGAATTTTTTTAGGATTTTTTAAAGATTTTTTTAGGATTTGATTAGGATTTGGTTAAGATTTCATTAGGATTTAATTAGAATTTGATTAGATTTTGATTAAGATTTAATTAAGATTTTTATTTTAATATTTTATTAATATTTCTATTTTAATATATTTTTGAATTTCTATGTTATTTCTTTATGATTCTTTATATTTTTTACATAATTTCTTTGAAATTTTGGTTGAATTTGATCAATTTTTAATTATATTTATTAATATTTAATTATAATTTGTTTAAGAATCTATTAGAGTTGTTAGGACTTGTTGTTGTAATTTTTCTTTTATCTTCTACAGCCAAGTGCTTGTTGCATTCTCAAATCAAACGCCATGTAGTACGACAACGTTGATAAGAGTGAAAAAGATTTTACTCTTGCCTCTATATATACTATCAAACTAATAACTATATGGAAACATTCTATAGGACCTCCAATATGTGTCCAAATTACAAAATATATTTCTAACTTATAAGATAAGTTATCCATATGTGAACCATATAACTAACTTGTATCATACGTCATTAATATGTGTAACACATAGTCAATTTGTTAATTAAATTTTCAACTTATCAATCACCTATAGTCATATAGAAAGACAAATCAATATCTATGAAGCTTTTATGAAGTTTTTTAATAAGATATTATCAAATTTATATATTCTTATTTGTTTCTATTCACCTTCTTTTAACATAGATAAATATGTACATTTGTAAAATTACTCACTCTTTTAGAAACAAGTTCTAAGAGAGGAGGTGGTCACATATTGATAAAGCTAAAGATGTAATAAATTATATTTTTTTATATACTTCAATCCATATTCTTTTTGAAGATAGTTTATAGGTTCTTTTAGCCATCAATAGTATTTTATAGCAAAGCAAGAAGTCTACTTTGTTATTTAATCAAAGGGAGTCACTACCTCCAATAATATTATAAAACATTGAGAATCTTTTTTAATGTCATGATATCAAACGCATGTTGTCAATGAAAAGTATACATTTTTTTTGTTTCATTTATAAGATTCTTAGATGGCTCCCATATATATATATTTATTAATATCATATTTGTACCAATATATAAGATATTTTAACCTATTTTAGGACTTCCTAAAATTTAAGACGTCTTCTACTTCAAATTTTTAATTATTTTCTACTTCTTTAAGATAAGGTGGCATTTGTCTTTTTCTTGGTATATTAATTAACTTATATGGTATAATAAGAAGTACATGAAACAAAAAGTGGATATTCATAGACTCTATTAGATGTAATTAATATGCAATTGAATTGATCTATTTTCAAATAAAAAATAATTTTAATCTATAATAATTCAACTTATCACAAGAGCAAATAGTCTCAATATTACAATAAAGTAATCATACCTTGTCGCTAATGTGGAATTGAAGTTGTTCTTTATAATAGGCATCTATGTTGATTTTTAGTTGTTTTTGAGCTTCCTTTAATTTTGCTTATATTGTTGTATGTGACTCTAATAAATGATTAGTCAAATTTTTTTATATAATTGTAACACTAGTGGTATAAGTTGTCTATGTAGTACAAATATAGAAACATGGCTTGCAAGTTAGATATGAATCTTCTAAGTTAGACATATATTAAATGTTTTATAGACTACTATAGTATTGTAACATGGCTAATATAACAAGACATAGATAAGATATTTGTATTATTCGTACATAGAAATTTGTAGTTGGAATTTTTTTTTGAAAAGTTTCTAGAATTGAGGATAGGATGGTGGTTCATGTAGAATCTACTATAGAATCTTCTAAAAGGATTTAAGGTGGTTATTATGATAGAACCCATCTCTAAAATCTTCCAAAAGGATGGTTATCTTGATGGAGCCTACCATTAGAGACATTCTAAAAACTTCCAAGGATAATTGAATAAAGTATAAATAGGACTAGCTAAGGCCATTTGAGGCATTTGGTCAAGTATGGCTTGAGACTCTTTTTTTCAGTAAAGTTTGGTTATTTTTTCTTATTTTGTTATGTTTATCTTTATTTGGTTCTATTCTCTTTTATGTAGTCTTATTTTCATGTTTCATTTTTTTTAGTTACTTTCAATTTTTTTTCTAGTATGCTTGATTTTATATTGTATCAAAAAATTTGTTGTTATAAAATTGTGGTTCTATGGAAAATTGCATCTTGATAGCAATTGCTAATTGACTTAAAATTAAAACAAAGGTGATTAAAGGAGGAAGTATATACCTAATAAATGACCGAAAAAACATGTTGAGTGAGACAAGTGAAGAAGAAATCTTAAAATTAAGTAACATCTATGCCTTAAGTAAGAAATTTAAAATAATAAAACTTAGATATGTTATTATCTTTAGTAAGAGGTAGAAAATAAATAAGTCAATTGACTTATAAGGATAGTCTCTTTTAAAGATATAGGATGCACAATGTCTCTTTGTGCCCTTGTATTGAGTGGAATAGTAAAACAATTTGTAGTTAAGAGCTTACTTGTAGAAATGATCTTTATGAAGAAACAAATATGGCATAAGCAATCGGTATGTATAGTAGTTTTGAATCTTACCTTAGTAGTAGAAAGACAACCAAAAGAATAAAAGGGGTAGAGCAACTTATACATGAATATTGGAATGTCTATCCAATCAACTTATTTAATAATATGCCATCCAATCAAGATGCCTCTTTTCAAATAGAACTAGTGTTTGAGGCCAAATTAACAAGTTGATTAATTTATCGCCTAATATCAAATAAATTTGAAGAATTACAAAAATCATTAAATGAATTCTTGACAAAGGACATCATTCAAGAAAGTGCATTGCCATAGAAAGCATTTGTATTCTTTGCACTCAAAAAAGATCGTGTACTTCAACTTTGCATTAATTATTGGAGTTTCAAGGACAAGAACTCAATGAAAAAGTAATTCAGACAAGTGAGCCTTCGCTCAAAAAAAAGTAACAAAATATAAATAAATAAATATGTATATTGAAAGAGAAAGTGGAATGGCTATTGCCAAAAGACAAGAAAACTAGAGATCCTTGAAACTAGACTAGAAGCAAGAAAGGAGTTAACAAGAGTGAAGAAGGCTTCATTCTTGTCTCTATATATACTATCTAACTAGAGCTACGTGGCGACGTTCTATAGGACCTCCAATAAGTGTTGACTTTGTAAGATACATGCCTTGACTTACAAGGCAAGTTTTTCTACGTGTGGGCCACATAGTTAGCTTGGTCTTCAAGCTAACAGCATGTGTGGTACATGGCCAACTTGTTGACCACGTTTTTAATCCCAAAAAGTCAATTAAAGATACCTATAAAGTCAAAGCAACATCTATAAAGCTTCTAAGAAGCTTTCATAGAAGATATTATAGAATTAACTTACTTTTACCTACTTTTACTTACTTCTACCTATTTATATATGTAATTACTAGTTTACATGAGTATGTCCATGACATTACCCCCCTTCTAAGGACAAGTTCTACGAGGAGCGGTCATCATATGTTGAGAAAATCTATGATGCGATGAATTATATTCGCCACATATTCTGATCTTTGTTCTTTTTGAAGATGATTGATAGGGCCTCTCATCCATCGGTAGTGTCCTATACCAGGCGAGAAGACCACCCAGTTATTTAATCATTGTTGAGGCCTTCATAACTTTGTTCGAATAGAACATTTGAAATACCATCAGGAGTTGTTCCTACCTCTAGTAAAATCACCAAACATCAAGAGTCTCTTCCCAAGTCGTGATACCAAATGCATTGTATCTCACCATCTATTCGAAGAAGAACACATCATTCTTGAAGATCTTCATCTCGATTGCATCGCCTTGAAGGTTGTGACAATCATAATGTCTCATCTGGCAGATTAGCAAATGAAGGCTCTTGAGTCAAATCCGTTGGTTGCTTGTTCTCCATCTTCCGAGCGTCACAACTACAAAGAAGCTATAAAAAAGGATTGAAAGTAGAATGTTATCTTGCCTAGATGTTGTTTCTTTTATAAAGAAGGTTTTTATCTTGATTTTGATGGATGTCGTCGATGAAAAGCCTCCACCGCCTTTGCTGCATTTATAAGATTCTTTACTGGCTCCCATATGCGTTCACTAATATCATATCCACGTGAATGGACAAGATATTCTAATTTATTTTGGCGCCGCCTTGAATCTAAGACTATTTTTACTTCAAACTCTTCATTATTATCTACTTCTATAGGAGGAGGTGGAGTTTGTCTTCTTTTTGGTATGTCCACTGTCTTGTATGATTTAAGAAGAGACACATGGAATACTGGATGGATTTTCATTGACTCAGGTAGACGTAAACGATATACAATTGGATGGATTTGTATTGAAATAGAAAATGGTCATAGCCTTCGATAGTCCAACTTGTCACAGGGATGAGTGGTCTTGATATTGCAACAAAGTAGCCATACCTTATGACACATGTCAAATGGTAGTTGTTCCTTTCGATAGACATCCGCATTGACCTTTTGTTGTTCTTGAGCCTCTTTTAACTACGCCTTCATCGTTGCATGTAGCTCTGACAAATGAATCGCCAAATCTTTCGCAGCAGGATTATCAACTTTTGAAAAGTCAAAAGTATCAAGTCATGGATGATAACCATAATTAGTAAAGAAAGGTGTTTGTTTTGTAGAAGAATGTACCGTGTTATTATAAGCAAACTCTGCCAATGGTAAAATAGTTGTCCAATCATCTTGATAATAGTTAATGGTACATCTTAAATATTGCTCCAAAACTTGATTAACATGCTCCGTTTGTCCATCAGTTTGAAGATGGAATACTGAAGATAGTTTTATATCTACTTTTAGAATCTTAAAAAGAGTCCGCCAAAATCTTGATACAAATTGAATTCTCCTATCTGATATAATATCCTTAGATATTTGATGATAGCGATAGATATTGTCAAGAAAGAGCTTAGCTGTTTCTTCATTTGTGATAGATTTTGTATATGGTACAAAATGTGCCATCTTGGTAAAACGATCTACTATCACGAATATAAAGTCATAAGAACCTGAGATTAGAAGATCCGTGATGAAGTCCATAGAAACAAAAGACCATGGTTGTTCTGGAATGGGTAATGACTAAAGAAGTCCAAAAGATCGATGATGAGGACTTTTTGATCTTGAGCAAACATCACATGATTGTACAAAATCTTTGGCTGCCTTCCACATTTGAGGCCACCAAAAATCCCTAGATATTAGCTCCAAAGTCTTATTGTATCCAAAATGTCTTGCTGCAGGGAAGTCGTGACGAGCTTGAAGAATATGTAAACGTGCTTCACCTTCTGGAACATATAGGCGTCCTTCGAAATAGAGTATGTTGTTCTTAAACTCGAATTTAGAGGGATCATGAGATTTAGAAGAATTATTCTTGATATCATGAACAAGAGGGTCTGAAGACATACTTAATTGGACTTGCTTGAGAAAAGTTAAATCAACAGTCAATGTTGATTTTATTGCTCGAAGATGAAATTGCTTCAGCTTCAAGAGAACTGTTCTTTGTTGCTCAAAAGCTGCATCTCTTTCTTTTGGTATAAGATAAAAATATCAAGACAAGGCATCGGACAAACCTTGTTATTTTTTCTGGCCAATAAGTGATGATGAACTGGAATCTTGATAAAGACATGCTCCAACGAGCTTCATGATGATTTAATATGTGTGCTGATATGAAATACCCGAGGTTCTTATGATCCATATACATGGTGAGTGGACTAGAAGCGCCTTCTAGATAATGACGCCATTTTTGAAAAGAATCCAAAATTGCAAGAAGTTCTTTGTCATGGATTTCATAATTGATTTCTGTTGCTCAGAATTTTCTTGAATAAAAGGCTACTGGATGAAGTTTGTCATCTATTCCCATTTGTGACAAAATTGCACCCAGAGCAAAGTCTAATGCATCTGTTTCCATAAAGAATACTTTGAAAAAATCAACATGATACAAGATTGGTGCAGAGACAAACGCTGTCTTGAAAGATTCAAAAGTAACTTCTGCTTCTTGATTCCATTGGAGTTTGTCTTTACAAGTCAAACGTGTAAGTGGAGCTGCAACTCGAGAGAAGTCTTTGATGAAGATCCAATAGTAGTTGGCAAATCCCAAAAAGCATTGGACATCTCTTATCATTTTTGGGATCTTCCAATCTATAATAATTTGATCTTTCTTAGGATCCATCATAAGTCAATCATTTGAAATGGTGTAATCTAAGAAATTGACTTGAGTAGTATGGAATACACACTTTTCTATCTTGGCATAGAGTCTCGCATCTCTTAATTTTTGTAACACATGACGAATATGATGTTCATGTATTTTTGGATTCTTAAAATAGATCAAGATGTCATCTAGATAATAAACCACAAAATCGTCCAAAAACTCTCGAAAAACATCATTCATTAGATGTTGAAAAGCTGTTCGTGCATTTGTAAGTCCAAAAGGCAGGACGTTGTCATAATGTGTGAAGTCTTGCTTGAGAATGCTCCGGTGTCGTGTTGTAACACGAGTATACAGTGAAAATAAAAAAAAATAAAAAAAGAAGGGGAATTTTATTAATATTCAGTTACCTCGAAAATTGGGAGCATCGACCAACTCCAGCGCAAATACCGAGTGGTCAGGTTCAGTCACCCCGTTACAGTCAGCCGGGGCATACTGAAATGCTCCGTTCGATTCTAATAACGGGAGTTAGCAAGATGAGAAGGACCAATTCACACGACGGGTTTGAAGAGCCAATTGGATCCAATTTTGAGAATCCAATCCGGGTCCTCTTACCCAATATGAGACCTGTATTGGCAGGGCAACCCAATGCAGTCTAGTTACGGGAAAATCCAGGTCTTACTATGGGCCTCAGCCAGTCTGACGCGAAGACCAATTTGACCCAATTATGCGAGCATCCAGGTTACTACAGGCATCTTATCCAATATGAGACCTGAATTGGTCGGGCGACTCAATGTGGTCCCGATTACGGGGTTTCGATTCTGTTTCGGGCTGTCCTGTTCTCTGTGCCGTTTTAGGGAACGTTATTTACGGTAAATGGATCTCTTAAAGGTAAAAACGGAGGAGAAGGCCTTGATGACGTGAGCCAATTTCGGATCTAAGCTCTGACGGCAGGAGCCAATTCCGGATCTAAGATGGAAGATTGAAGAAATTCAGAGGATAAGGTTAGGTGAGAATATAGTTTTAGGGAGGGAGGTTTTTTTTTTTTTTTTTTTTTCGGGGGAATCAGGGGGGAGCTAGTTTTCAAGCTTTTGCAAGGTTACCAGTTCGGTTTCATTGGAGGGTTTTGAAGATCAAGGGAATTAGAGAGAGGAGCTTCATGCTTCGGATCAGGGAAGGAAAGACATAGAATTTGGATTTTTCTTCTTCGTAGAGTTTTGGGAAGACTGAGGCAATCGCTGCTGAAGTCAGTGTTGTAATGGTGAATCGGGATTTTTAAATGAAGTGGGTTTGAATACTCTTGACTGTTTTGTAAAATCGAGTTACGTCTGTGATTGAAGGATTAAAAGGGTGTCTATGGGATTGAGTATGCGGAGTGAATGAAATTTATTGGGTTAATCTAACAGGACAGTCAGTGGATACAAGATCGTAAGTACAAAAGGGTATTGAAGATTAACAGTTTGGGTTGTTCGGGATTCTCTGTAACGTCTAGAGACCTACCGGCTGGGCAAAAAAAAAGACTTCGACAAGCAGTCGAAGAGCATCCGTATAGATTTACGGTACATTGTTGCAGTCGTTTATATTCCAGCACTCAAAAACTGATAGACTGCTTGACTATTGGCGAATCTCCATACTACCTTCTACAGCCAGACGCTCGACGCGTTCTCGAGCAGGAAAGCACGTAATACGACATAAGTGGTGAACCCAACGTGAAAGCTTGATGTGGAAGATATTGGATTTCGGTTGATTTTATCTTTATTTTTATGGAAAAAGAAAATAATAATTTTGAAATATTTTTGGGAGGAGTTTTTCGTGGAGAGTCTTCTAAAGGACAAGGTATGCACATGGATCCGTCTATTGCTAGTTTGTTTCAAGCCTTCTCATTGTCAATGCAACAACAGCAAAGCAATGATCGAAAGGAAGCTTTGGCAACCAAAGCATTGCAAGCAGTGATCAATAAAATTGATCAATTTGATGGGAGGAATATTTCAATGTATTTAAGATGTTATGTTCGTGAAATGGAATTAAATCGGGTTTCTGAGAAGAAAATGGTTGCACTATTTGGACTTGCCACGATACCGGAGATAAGGGACCACATTACATCGATTACGGATCGTTGTGGGAATTCATGGGAGGATTTTTCACATGCATTGAAAGACGAATATTTCTTGGAAGATGCTGATCGCATTACTAAGAAGCTGTTTCTGGGATGGATTGAATGGCCCAATAAGAATTTGCAAGCAACAGAGCTACTAAGGGAATTTGAGAGGCAGTACTCTCAATTATCGAAGGTAGAAAAATTGACATTGGAGCCGAACAAAGTTGATCTATTTCTTCAAGCTGCTGATGGAGAATTGCAAGAGAAATTAGAACCCCTTCTTGAAGACAAAGAAGTAGATGAAGGATTGACAACGAAGTGGAAGAACGTTGAAGATGTAGTGGGGTTGCTTACAAAAAAAGAAAGGAGGAAGGATAGGAGCAATATTCCGAAAACAGTACAAGCACCCAAAGCTCCAGTACGTACAACACCACCGACAATGCCTACAGTTCAACCTTCGACATCCTTGTCAAAGAAAGCAGATATGGGTATGGAAGAAATTATACGAGGAATGCGAGATCTTCAAATCAAATTGGCAAGACTTGAAGAGAATACTTCTATAAACAATTCGAAGAATGTTTCAAAATAAGGATATGTACAAAGATGCATTTGGTGTGATGATGCTTCACACACTAGAAAAGATTGCAATGAATTTAATAATATCATACGGCAGGGAATTATTTGCTGGAAAGATGGGAAGATAGCATTGAAAGATAGGGAGGATCTTCTTCAAACCAATTTTGGCAAGGGAGGAATGAGAGCATTGGTTCAAGATTACTTAAAAGAGCATGAAACAGCAGTACAAGAAAGTGCAAGTTATGGTGCTAGAGTAGATGATGAAATTGGTGGAAGTACGGAAACTAGTGAGTTTTGGGCTTCTGCCGTTTCTACAATGCAAGAAGGGAAATTACCTCGAGAAGCGTTATTGAGAACTGCAGCTACAATACGAGGAAGAACAGGTTGGGAGGATCCTGTTGAGTCTCTTTCAATTCATGCATATATTGCTAAGAGCCAACATGAAGCTTTGATGGAAGAAAAAAGACGAGGAAATTTTGATGATACTAGAGAAGGAAATTCTTTTAAGAGGCAAACTCGAGGAGACAAGGCTTGGGAGGCAGCTTCACAAGAATTGCGTGTAAAAGATACCTCAGCATCATTGGGAGAAAAAACAATGGAGACAAAAGATAGGCGCAAATCAATTGCTTATAAGCTACTTTCTGACATTGAAGCGGCAACAAATTTGAAAGGGGTGTTGGAAGAACGTATATTAAATGCTAAGGTGGAATTCACATTGAAAGAAGTCTTGGAAATTGCAAAGAAGGAGTTTCATGATGTTATCATTGACAACATTAAGCGAAAGAGGTAATTAATGAGCGAAACTGGAATGAGTCATGCTATTGATGTAAGAATATGTAGAGATGAAGCAGAGGTTGATATTGGTTACAAGCAACCAACAAATGAAAAGAATGGGTATAATCAGCGAGTATGTTTCGAAGATTCTAGTGACAAGGAAATGGAAACTTTGAGCCATTATACTCGAAAGCATTGGGCAAGGGCAACTACTGAGGTATTGGTGAAGGTAGGAGATATAGAAGAACCAATAGTTGCTTTGGTGGACCATGGTTCTGAAATAAATCTCATGTCTAAAGATCTTTATAAGAAGCAAAAATGGCCAATTGATATGGAACATGGATGGGCAATACGAGCAGCTAATAACACACAAGGCGAATTATATGGAGCTTGTCTAGATGTCAAAATTTGGATTGGGGATGTTGCGACGGAGCAACATTTCTTCGTTCAAGATACAACGTCTTATCCGTTGATTTTAGGACAACCTTATATCATGGCAACACGGATGGAAACAAAGGTACTTGACGATGGTTTTGCTTATGCAAGGGTACGGAGCGAAGATGGGAGGAAAGCTATACAATTTCTAACACTACCTCCTAACCATGAACGGAATCGAGATAGGTTGAGGGAGAAACCATTGCCAAAGATTGTTGAAGGATTTAAGGATTTTGGGGAGGTACCACTGTAAAGCGAGATTATGGAGGTACAAAAGAGGAGGTACTCTCGCGAGATGAAGGTGCCTTTGATGCGAGTTTTATTGGTATATTGGAGAATGGAAATATTATGTATAAGAAAGTTGATGATTTTAAAAGAAAAGAAAGAAAAAGATTATATGATATTGAAGGACAGTTACGCAAGATAGGTACATTGCAAGATGATGAGAGGATTTTGGGTGTTTATGAAGAAAATGGACTGGAAGATTCATTGGAATTGATTACATCTATTGGGTTATGGGATAATGATAAGATTGTTGAGATTCATTCGAGAGAGGTTTATACCATGCTTGAATCTTTTCAAGCACCAGAAGTCACAGTAGAGACGAGATATAAAACGGCAGATAAGAAGGTAAAGCCTGTTGCCGGACCATTACCAGAGGATTCTAAAGAATAAATGGGAGAAGCATTTAAAGAAGCAAGTTTAAGAGATCCAATGAGTATTGGACATCAGTTTACTGAAGAGACTTTTGAAGAATTGAAGATTGGTTCTGATGGTTCTTTATTGTCGGAGGAAATTACTTGCTTCAAAAAGATGTTGGCTAAACAAGGTAGATCGTTTGCCTTCGAATCTCATGAAATTGGGTGTGTGGATCCAAATATTATAACACCTATGGTTATCTTCGCTGTACCGCATGTACCTTGGAATCTAAGACCGATTCCAGTACCGAGGGCACATTTACCTAAATTGGTGGAACTATTGAAAGAAAAGATAAAGATGAAAATATTAGAACCTTCATTTGCGCCGTATTCTAGTCGATGATTTACGGTACGTAAGAAGAATGGGTCACTACGGTTTATTCAAGATATGCAACTGGTGAATGCTGTAACTGTCAGGAATGCAGGAATTGGACCTATTGTGGATGAATTTGCTGAGGCGTTTGCTGGAAGGGCGATCTATTCAATGGGTGATTTGTATTCAGGTTATGATCAATTTCAACTTGCCGAAGGAAGTAGAGATATGACAACGATAAGGACACCGCTTGGATTGGTTAGAATGTGCACTCTTCCTCAAGGCGCGACCAACTCAGTTGCGCATATGATGAATGGGATGAATAAGGTATTGAGAGATTTTATTCTGGAAAAGACTATGCCTTTTCTGGATGATGTTCCTATAAAAGGGTGCAGAGAAGGAAACAAGGATGAAACTTTAGATACGAGGGGGTGTCGCAGATATGTTGTTGATCATATACAAGATTGAGAAAAGATTTTAACTCGGCTTGGAGAAGTTCATCTTACATTATCGGGTATGAAGTCCGTATTTGGAGTGCGAGAGGTTGTAATTGTTGGACATTTATGCGGATCTTACGGAAGAAAACCAGATCCGACTAAAGTTGATGCAATTGGAAGGATGAAAGAGGATTGTGATTCTTTAACAGAGGTTCGCAGGTTTTTAGGTGCATGTGTATTTTATCGAATCTGGATCCCTCATTTTGCTCACATAGTGGATCCATTATATGAACTGTTATGCAAGGGTTACCGATTTGAATGGAAAGAAAGGCATATTCAGGCAATGCAAAGATTGAAGAAATTATTGATATCACCTCCAATATTGAGGAAGGTTGATTATAAGTTCAATAGACCAATGATTCTTACTGTAGACGCTAGTCCAATTGCCGTTGGATGGGCTGTTGGTCAAGATGATTCGAATGTGAATAGATTTGCAGTTCGATTTGGGGCTAAAGTTTTAAGTATTCGTCAGCGTACATATTCGCAAGTCAAAAGAGAACTTTGGGGAGTCATTTCGGCTATGAAAGCTGAAAAGGACTATTTGATTGGGGCAGTAGTAGTAATTGAAACAGATTGCTTGCCATTGCTTGGAATGATTATTAACTGTTCAACCGCAGATATTGCAATGTTGAGATGGATTGCTTATATTAAGTCACTAAATCCAGAATTTAAGCATATCACTGGAAAGGACAATTTAGTAGCAGACATGCTATCTCGAGCAAGATCGAGAAGGAGGACGAAATGGTTGAAGACATTGATGATGTTGGATTGAAATTCTATTCAATATCAAATCTCAACAGAGAAGACAAGCTATTTCTTGAAGAATCTTATGAAGGAGAATTATTGGATATTGGTCATTATTTGAATACCTTGTCTAAGAAGGGGAATTGGTCTACAGAAAAATTCAAACAAATAAGAAAAAAAGCATATGGATTTTTACTTCGAGATGGATTCTTATGGAAGAGACCGAAGAAGGGAATTGGGATGCCACAACGAGTGATAGGCAAAAGGGAAGAAAAACTAAAATTATTAAAGGAGTTTCATGATAGTTTATGGGCAGGCCATAGAGAAATCTGGGCTACTTTTGCTAAACTCAAGGAACGATATTGGTGGAAAAATATGTATCGAGATGTGCTCTCATTTGTAGAGTCATGTGAAATCTGTCAATCGTATTCTAATATCCGACATCGAGATGGTCTTCATCCTACGTATCCTCTGACTATTCATTTTAAATGAGTTGTTGATTTGGTTATTATGCCGGTTGGGTTATGGTAGATGAGATATTTGGTTTTAGCTCGTGAAGATTTATCAAATCAAGTAGAAGGAAGAGCATTGAGGACAAAATCTACAGAGGTTATTTGTAGGTTTTTGCTTGAAGATGTCATTTGCCATTACGGGTGCGTAGGAAAAATCACTACAGATCGTGGAGAATTAAATGCACAAGAAGCTCGTAAGTTCTTTGAAAAATGTGGAGTTAAACTATCACTGACTACTGCTTATAATCCGGAAGGGAATGTGAAAAGCGAACGCGGTCACCCGCCGATTGTGAAAGCATTGGTTAAAGCTTGTAATGGGAAAGTTAAAGAGTGGCCACGGCTTTTGTCATTTGCATTATGGGCTGATCGAACAACACATAGTTCGGTGACAGGATATATGCCAGTAGAACTTATGACAGGTCAAAAACCAATTATTTCGATTGAAGAAAAGGTACTTACTTGGAGTATGCTACCATGGGAAGATGGATTGACAAGAGAAGAACTTCTGGCTATTAGGATTCGACAATTGGAGCAAAGAACGGAAGATGTCCTGATAGCATTGGAAAGGTTAAAAAGAGCAAGGTTACAAAACAAGGCGCGATTCGATAAGCAACATCGATTGAGACCAAAAGCAATCGAGGAAGGTGATTCGGTACTTGTTTATGACAATAGTCTGGATAATCAACATAGTACTTTGCGGAAATTTTCAAAACGTTGGTTTGGACCATATGTTGTAACAACTGTTCATGATAATGCGACTTACTCATTACGGGAGTTAAATGGTACAAAATTGAAAATACCAATTGCAAGGAAGCGAGTAAAAATATTTAAACGAAGACACGTGGAGATGAATATGGAAGACCTTAATGGAGGTACACAGATTCCGAAGCAAGAAGATGAAAGTGATTTGGATAATGAAGGTGACGAAGAAGAACTGGACAAAGACGTAGGGGATATATTCTGAATCAAACAGCAATTGGGTAAATTAGTGCATACCGGAGGATGCACAGGTTCAGAGGGGGTGGATGTCGTGTTGTAACACGAGTATACAGTGAAAATAAAAAAAAATAAAAAAAGAAGGGGAATTTTATTAATATTCAGTTACCTCGAAAATTAGGAGCATCGACCAACTCCAGCGCAAATACCGAGTGGTCAGGTTCAGTCACCCCGTTACAGTCAGCCGGGGCATACTGAAATGCTCCGTTCGATTCTAATAACGGGAGTTAGCAAGATGAGAAGGACCAATTCACACGACGGGTTTGAAGAGCCAATTGGATCCAATTTTGAGAATCCAATCCGGGTCCTCTTACTCAATATGAGACCTGTATTGGCGGGGCAACCCAATGCAGTCTAGTTACGGGAAAATCCAGGTCTTACTATGGGCCTCAGCCAGTCTGACGCGAAGACCAATTTGACCCAATTACGCAAGCATCCAGGTTACTACAGGCATCTTATCCAATATGAGACCTGAATTGGTCGGGCGACTCAATGTGGTCCCGATTACGGGGTTTCGATTCTGTTTCGGGCTGTCCTGTTCTCTGTGCCGTTTTAGGGAACGTTATTTACGGTAAATGGATCTCTTAAAGGTAAAAACGGAGGAGAAGGCCTTGATGACGTGAGCCAATTTCGGATCTAAGCTCTGACGGCAGGAGCCAATTCCGGATCTAAGATGGAAGATTGAAGAAATTCAGAGGATAAGGTTAGGTGAGAATATAGTTTTAGGGAGGGAGGTTTTTTTTTTTTTTTTTTTTCGGGGGAATCAGGGGGGAGCTAGTTTTCAAGCTTTTGCAAGGTTACCAGTTCGGTTTCATTGGAGGGTTTTGAAGATCAAGGGAATTAGAGAGAGGAGCTTCATGCTTCGGATCAGGGAAGGAAAGACATAGAATTTGGATTTTTCTTCTTCGTAGAGTTTTGGGAAGACTGAGGCAATCGCTGCTGAAGTCAGTGTTGTAATGGTGAATCGGGATTTTTAAATGAAGTGGGTTTGAATACTCTTGACTGTTTTGTAAAATCGAGTTACGTCTGTGATTGAAGGATTAAAAGGGTGTCTATGGGATTGAGTATGCGGAGTGAATGAAATTTATTGGGTTAATCTAACAGGACAGTCAGTGGATACAAGATCGTAAGTACAAAAGGGTATTGAAGATTAACAGTTTGGGTTGTTCGGGATTCTCTGTAACGTCTAGAGACCTACCGGCTGGGCAAAAAAAAAGACTTCGACAAGCAGTCGAAGAGCATCCGTATAGATTTACGGTACATTGTTGCAGTCGTTTATATTCCAGCAGTCAAAAACTGATAGACTGCTTGACTATTGGCGAATCTCCATACTACCTTCTACAGCCAGACGCTCGGCGTGTTCTCGAGCAGGAAAGCACGTAATACGACACCGAGCACCTTGCTGTAGAAAGAAGAATAGAAATTGTGATAAAAAAATCCTAAATAGAATACTAACAATGCTCTAATTAGATTATAATAATGGTAAACAAACATAATCAAATTCATAACAACTCAAAGAAATTTCAAATAAACAATAAAATTCTTAAAGAAATATTAGAATGATCACAAATTTTACTCAAATATTTGTCAATTCAACCTTAATTTAATTCTAGTTAAAACCCTATTGAATTTCACTCAACTTTAGACCAAACCTAATTAAATCTTAAACCCTAATAATTCCTAAATCCTAAGTCAAATCCTAAACAAATCTTAAATTAAATCCTATTTCAAATCCTAAATCCTAAACCAAACCCTAAATCAAACCCTAAACCAAACCCTAATCCAACCCTAAATCCTAAATCAAACCTTAAATCAAACCCTAACCAAACCCTAATCCAAACCCTAAATCAAATCCTAACCAAGTCTTAAACCCTAATTCAAACCCTAAATTAAATCCTAACTAAATCCTAGTCCAAATTCTAATCCAAACCCTAAATCAAACCCTAAACAAATCCTAAACCGAATCCTAGCCAAATCCTAATCCAAACCCTAATCCAAATCCTAATCCAAATCCTAGTAATTCCTATGACAGATTTAAACCTCAATATCTAATGAATAAACCGTTGATCTCAATTCAAAATTTTCACACTTCTTAAAAATCAAGTTCAAAACAAGAATTTTTTTTTTGAAAAGGATCGGAGTTACCAAATTGACGAAAACCTCAAAAATGTGTTCGGGTGTTAGCCGGCCTCCTTCTCCAATCTTGTTGCCAACCTTCCAGAGTCAATTTCTCTTCTTTGCGCCGTTCGATTGATTTCAAATTTCTTAAGGACATAGAAAAACAAGTCTTATATCCTCTCACACAAGTTTTACTCCAATCCAACTAATAGATTGCATGAAATCTTAAAAACCCTCACTAGACCTAAAATTCTACTTTCTAAGACCTTGATTCACTTAAACCTCAATATCTCTTAGTTCAACTGTTAGATCAAGCTCAAATTCACAACATGTATTCAACACAACTATAACCATGAATCCAAAATAATTCACCTATCGATCTACAACAAAACTCTCGAAATCACTCAAAACATAAATCCTATTTTATTTCATAAAACCCAAGTCATCCAAAAAAAAACTCAACTTTGCAAAGCTCTTAAAAATTCATATCAACTCCAAATCACCCAAAATTAATGCCCATAGAAACCTTATTCAATCTTCTCTCAAACCCTACTCTCCGATCTGCCAAAGAGTCTAAGAGTCGTCGTCGAGACTCGGTTTTGTGCATCAGGGTCTGATTTCGACCCTGGTTCATAACCGGCCTTCTCCGGATATCAATATCTAGTTTTTCTAAGTAATTTTTTTCTAGAATTTACTCTTAACTTTCTTCTAAATATTCCTATATCATTTATTTTTCCAATTTACTTTGATTTGCCTTACTTATGGTACTACAAATTAAGTAGAAGTCACCTTTCTAAAAGGCAGCATTGATACCTTTTAATTTTTCTACCCCTTTTGGCTATTAACTATATTTCTAAGATAATTTGTTCTAATACTTTGAACTAAGATCCACACTCTTTCACCTATTAATCATGTTACATCATGACAACGTTGTATTCAAAATGTCCATACCTAGTTCGAAACGCAGTCTTCCATTCATCTCCTTTTTTGATGCATACTAGATTGTATGCTCCCCTGAGATCTATTTTTGTATAGATCTTAGCTTGATTCAACTGATCAAGAAGTCCAAATATTAAAGGTAGTGGATACCTATTCTTGATGGTAATCTTGTTGAGTCCTCGATAATCAACACACATCCGTAAAGATCCATCTTTTTTCTTCACAAATAGAATTGGAGCTCCTGCCAGAGATTTAGAATGGCATATGAAATTCTTGGCTAGATTTTCTTTAATATACTCCTTGAATTCTGTCAACTCATTTTGTGATAAACTGTAGATTGGTCCGAATTGTGGTTGTGCTCCTTCTTGAAGGTCAATTGAGCAATCATAGGGACGATGTTCCGGAAGTGTATCCGCATTCTTTTTTTCAAATACATCTTGAAATTCTTGATATTGGCTTGGAATGCCACGTAAAGTCTTTACACTGTTAGAAACGTGTGTGGCATAAATAATATAAAAACTTTGATAGAAGTACTATAAAATTTCAAAAACAAAGACTTTGATAGAAGTACCATTAAATTTTGAGAAACAAAGACCATTCTTTCATAAGTTTTGAACTTATATCTAATAAGTCAACATTAATATAATCTAGACAAAAGATCTAGTAGCAGTAATGTACAAAACCCACACAATGACACACTAATATTCTTTGGTTTATGCAATGACTAATTAGGTTTGAAAATTGTCTCTTAACACTACCAACAATATTGAAGGCATAGACTAAGTAGAAAATAGCAATATTAAGACATTGGTACCCTCAAACATTAATTTTGAAAGGTGATTATTTGATCTAAATCATCTTTTGGCACAATATTTAAAATATAAAGATACTATTTTTTCTTCCATTCACTTCAAAGAATAAATAGGTTTGTCACAATTTGATGTAACAAATTCAGTGTAAAATTTGGAGATTCAAACATTATTTTTATGCCTTATAGCATATAATAAGAATTACAATCTAGCACACATAATGCAAAAAAAAAGCCAAGGATGTGGTTGAGATATAATATCAAAGTCTCTCTCTATTGTGGCTACGAAAAGCATTATTCTCATATCTAAGCTCCTTCCTTCAATTGGCTTACTTATAACCAGTATATATAATATTAAGTTTTTATGTATTTTATATATCTTATCTCTAAAAACAAATAATATTCTTGTACAATAATCCAAATGCCATTTATAAAGTCACCAATTTTAAAAACATTGACTTCTTCAATGTTGTTACCATCCTCTATCTTTCCAAATTTTAAATGCTGTACATAGCCAACCATCACATATTGTATCTCAGAGAGAGAAAGAGAATGTACAATTGCTACAACAATGACTCTATGTTCTCAATCTACAATTACAAAATCTTAATTTCACAAAGAAAAAAGATGCTAATCATGGTAGCAACAACTACTATTTAAATATTTCTCTAAAAAAATATATTAATGCAGACTCAAAGAAGAAGCTCACTAATTAGTATATGAATGTTGTAAAACAATAGTTACAATTGTTGGTCCATGAATCACAACATTAATCATATATTAGATCTTCATGTCAATTTTGATAGTAATTGGCAAGCGTCAAGCTTTCATTGAACTTCTACAAATACTAAGAGGCTTCCAAAAACTAGATTTTGCAATGATCATTGTAAAAGTTTTTGCAACATATTTTTGAGATCTTGCATTGAAGTGTGAAGGTAACAAGGAAGCCATGCGGAAAGAAGAGGGTGGTAAAGATGCCATGGGAAGAAAGAAAGGTAGAAAGAAGCCATGGAAAGATAGGAGAGTGGCAGAGAAGCTATGCAAAGAGGAAGGTGGCAAAAAAGGAAAAGCCAACACTGTGCTGATTGCAACAAGGCATGGAGTAATGAAATAAACTTGTGGTAGGTCCTTCCTTCTTTTAAACAAATAATTAGAGCTCTATAATTAAAGACTACCATGGCTAATAATTGTAGAATGTGGCAATGAAGATTAAATTATCATGATTGTGGATGAATGTGCTTTCTTCTCATTGGTTGCAGATCTAGTAGTAGAGAAATGAATTTAGATGTAATTATTTTTTCATTGATTGTAATGATAGATACATCACTTTAGTAAAATTTTGGATCACTTTATCATTACCTTAAATATAATAATCACATAAAACATAAATACAATAATAATATGAGACACTTCTTTGGCAAATTAATTATTAACATCAATTGTATGCTTTGAGGCCACCTCCTCAAAATCTGTCAATACTGACTTGGATCTCAAATCAACCTTGCAGCTGAAATAAGACAGCCCATTTCAAAGAAAATAAACAAACATTACCACATGTAAAGTCTCGAATTGTTAGAGAAGACATGTAACTACAAAAAAAAATCATCCAAACCTTCTGCAGCCCAAGTTCCAACTGTATGCATGCAGAACACACAAACACAATTCTCGTAACTTCTTTCGTCGGACAGGGTGAAGGTTCACGAGCTCATTCCGCATCATCATTCTTGGGCAGACTCTTCTAGAAAGATATCCTATTCCTACAGGACGAGAGGATTTTCTGATGCTGGAAACAAATCCTTAAACAAACAGAGAAGTTAGAAGCATCAAGGAACAACACAGAATCCGGCGGTTTGGTCTCCTCAAGTTGGCAAGTATTTCCGGTTCCTGAAGCTCAATGCTGCTGCTGCAAAACGATATCAACATCTGCCGAAGAAATATGAGAACTCGGGAGGCGACAGAATGATTACTTGTCCACCTCTGACTAAGAAGTTGTTTTCTAGCGGTAGCCTAGCCCTGTTGCAGATTCCGTCACGGCAGGAGAGGCTTGGACGATATGGTTATGGGGTAGAAGCCATGCAGGTGTTCGAACAATGTAGGCTGGAAGAGTAAGACCACAATTTTTGCCGTTTGTGAGTGTCTTGGCATGCTAGTTTCGTCGATAAAGGATTGCTAATTACTGAGATTGAACTTTCTTCGACAATCCTAAGAAAGTTCTAGATAAAAGAAAGATGAACTAAAAAATTAAAATCTAATGTTGATTCAAAATTGTTCAAACAACATTTTTCTATTTTATTTTTGAGACCATAATAATCAATTGTATACAAATTACTTATATATATATATATATGTTTTACTTATTCAAACACAAAACCTTGATTTCGAATTAATATATTTAGTTAAAATAATAAATCATAAATTCAACACCTTCCCATATCTGTTTTACATAAAATAAATTTCTTAGTATTCTGAAAGATGCATGTATTTTTTTGTTTTTCCAAAAGCCCATTCTATCATCTCTATGATTCAAATGTGAATTGAATTAGTTCCAAATAGAACATCATCTTGCATATAACCGTTGTTCAATAAAAGCTGTTTAGAACGGCAGACTCGTATGTGTCATAGTCTACAACAATTGGGTGATGAAGCAAAACGTAATAATACTGCAAGATCTAATAATTTTTCAAAACGCCAAATACTGTGGAGAGAACAATAAAAGTAGCAGAAATTCAAATCCTCAAAAAAATAGTCAATTCTTTCCAACTCTAATCCAGTAACTATGTCTCACAAATTTCAAATATTAAAGACTGCCTTGTTCTTGTAAAGATATGAGCACACGGCGAAACTAAAAAGTCAGTTAGTAAACCACTGCACATTGTAATTAGGATGCCAAGCTGTGATTGCTGTCTAGACGCTGGGCGTTCCTGGTGTTATGCTTGCAATAAAATCAGCTAATGAATCTAAATACCCTGCCACCTGCATTTAATCAACACTGGAGATTCAGAATACATCTATTGAGTTTTGAGACAGTATACGCAGACCATATCAAAGTTTCAGCCATGCATAATCTACTCTCAAAGTATTACAAAATCACCAACCAATTTTTCAAACCTTAACATAATACAATATTGTGGTAGACATCGGTTCCAAATTCTGCCAACACAACTCTCATCAAAATGCAAATTGAGTTTCCATTACTAAATTAGCAAAGAGAATCTATTGGTTAGGCGCATCAGTAGTTCCACCTTTTTCAAACACATGCAGCAAGATATTTACACGATCACCTACTACTGGATAAATAAATTCATTGACCACGAAAAAAAATATATAATAGTACATTAGCAAGCAGGCATTAGCACTCTGAGAAAATCGAATAATATGCAATTGACTTACTTGAGCTAAGATGCCTTTGCCAGTATTACCTTCCAAAACAATCCCAATCATCAAACCTAGCACTGCCCATCCTCCATTGATTGCTTCAATCTTTTGTTGTTTCTGCATGCCAGTCAAAGCCGCGCACGTTCTCTGAGCTACAGTAACTTTTCTAGGTTTTCTAAACTGTTGCGTTAATATCCCTCAATTTGACACTGTGTCTCCTAAAAATTTAAACTTCCAATTCATTTATAAACTTCTGGTTGATTACGCAATGTTTGTCTCAAAGACTAGAAACCTTTCATGATGGTTGTGTGAAACTGCGGACCTGAAAGGCTACGCGTTCTTGGAGTTGCTTCCATTCTAAAGCAGCCAAACGCTTTGCCTCCAGGGGATCCACCATCACCGGTTTCTTGGGAGGCAGTTTAGAGCCTCGAAGAGGTCCATTTGATACTTGGTTATCCTGGATATAAGACAAACTTCTAAATCTCAAAAAGATGCAACAAAAAGTGCAGCCAACACATGGATCTCTGCTACAAATGCTGACAAAATGTGAAAAGCATGTCTAGATTGTTAAAAGTATGCAACAACCACGTCTTAATTATCGTAGACCCGGATAGAACGCATTTGATTCTGGCTGTCGACAGATATGGCAGGAAACGAGGAGAAAAAAGTTCACGTGCGTACGTCAATTTCGACTGCCGCCTGCACTTGTAATCGCCTGAAATTCTTAACGGGCTTCAAGTGATTTAATCTGAGTAATCCAAAGCTGCTAGTGCCTATGCCTGTTTACAACCACAAAATTCAATCAATGTGCGCTTCAGAAGAGAACCATGCTTTGCCATGTAACTCAACTACAGATATCACCCGATCATTGTAATAATTATTCATATGGAATAACTTCCTCGGAACGAAACCCTGATAGATCTTCACAACAGAAATGCCTCATGAGGTGCACGATAGCTTTGGTTTATATCCATCCGAACTCGAAAATACCACAAACAACTTAATTTGAAAACCTTGTGGAATTTCTGCGTGCATGAAATTCGTGAAAATTCCGTGACGTTCCTAAAGCTATTCCATAACGTTGGCATAATGACTTCATTTCATAATGAGATACACAAAGTCCTCTCAAGATACAACTTAATGCACCTCAGGAATTCAAATCCTAACTCGTGTGCAATGCGGCCATTCACACATTATAGAACAAACTGCCAACGACGAGGCAACAAATTCCAACGAACCCAACTATTTAATTAATTGCCTTTGACCAGTGATTCATTTAAAAGTTGAAAAATATTGGAACACAACAATCAAAACGAAACAAAACAAAACAGGGTCCTGTGTACAAATTACTTAGTAGTGCTAAATCTATCGACTGACATCTGCAGAAAGCAATAAGTCCTTCATGGGCGCTCAGGATATTCAACCAATTACCAACGCACCGCAACCCAAATCATGACACGTATCTACAGATTACACATGCGGAATAGAAGTCACGTCACAAACAATCCTCAATACACCAATTTCGCCCGAATTGAAGCCCTAAACTCATTGAAGTTGAACAAATCATCGTCAATTACCTGCTCTGGAAGTCCCTAACCTAGCCTGCGCTCCAGGAACTTGAGCAGAGCACGAGCAGAGCGCTCTGGACGTCATCTCGGCACCAATCATCTCCTCCTCCACTTACTTCAATCAAGCTCGCAATTGACTAATCAACTGAGTGTTGGCAATTTCGCACCGTTGTGAACGGGACGTGGGTGCAGCTGCAAACGCTCCGAATTGACTCTGGAAGAGAAAGAGAGAAACGCTGGCGTGCACTGGGCCAGCAATCGGGATGAGAGGAAGAGAGGGAAACGCGCACGAAACGAAGGAAGGATGACCCACGCCCCCTGCCCCACCCACAGTCTTGTGCCGGTGACACACCCGCATGGGCACCTGCTGCAGCCGGTGGAATTAGATAGATAGATAGATAGATAGGGTGCTGCAAAGCTCACAATCCATAGTTTTGTTTTATATTTATTTTCCCTTGTGGACGACGCAGGTTGGGAGGGAAGGGGAGCGCACGTGGGAGCCGGGGGTCCCTTCCCTCCCTCCACGCTCATCATTCATCCATCAACATTATCACTCATCCGTTACAGGAATGACGAGAGCCTCGTGGTGGTGGTACTGCTGCTGCTGTCCTCCCAGTTCTGTCTGTCATTGATTGATTGAATGCGTGTCTCCATTCGGGTCCGTTCTCATCCATCCGTTCTTCTGTCTTCGACCTTCATTTAAATAATGTTTGATATGGAAATAGGAATCTTTCCACCTTCAAAATCCATTTCTTTTCTTTTTCTGATTTATAAATTTTAAACATTGCAAAAAACAAAGATTTCTTCTTACCAACCAAACTTTATGATTTCTTTTCTTCATTCCTTTCTTTATTTATAGAACTTAGTAATTTCTATTTCATAAATAAATTAGGAACTTCAAAAATCACCAAAATACTTCAAATGTTGTCAATCAATTACAATAAATTATATTTTATTAGTTTATTGCAACCCGAATTTATAGTTTTATATTTTATTATTAAATGTTAATATGACTATTTGTCAAGGATATGAATCTTGAAGAAAGAAATCTTTAATATATTCTTGTGTCATTCAAAGGACTAAAAAATCACTCAAAGATGATATAGTATTAAATTGGAATGGCTATTGCCAAAGACAAAAAGTCTAGAAAGTCTTGAAATAAGACTAAAGATTAGAAAGGTATTAATAAGAGTGAAGAAGACTTCATTCTTGCCTCCATATATACTATCTAACTAAAAGCTACATGAAGAGCTATCCAATGTACTATCTTTGAAGATGGTTGATTGGTCCTTTCAACCATCAATAGTATCCTATACTAAGGTGGAAAGACCACCTTTTTATTTGATTGTTGTTGAAGCCCTCATAACTTCCTTTAAATAAAACATTTTAGAACATTATCAAGAGTTGTTCCTACGTCTAATAAAATTATCAAACATTGGTAGTCCCTTCAAAGGTCATGATACCAAATACATTATTTTTTGCCATCTATTTGAAGAAAGACATATCATTCTTGAAGATCTTTATTTCAATTATGTTGTCATGAAGGTTGTAACAATCACAATGTCTTGTCTAATAAATCAGCAAGTAATAGCTCTTAAGTTAAATCTCTTAGTTATTGGTTCTTCATCTTTTTAGCATCAAAAAGTTAAAGAAGTTACAAATAAGAGTGTAAAGTAGAATGCTATCTTTTTTAAATCTTATTTTTTTATAGTAAAGATTTTCTATTTTTTACCTTAGTTTTGATGGATGTTGTCAATGAAAAGTTTCAACCTTCTTTACTATATTTGCATGATTCTTTGTTAGGTCATATGTGCATTTATTAATATCATATCTGTGCCAATGAATAAGATATTTTAATCTATTTTGACTCTGCTTAAAATCTAAAACTTCTTCTACCTCAAACTCTTAATTATTATCTACTTCAATAGAAAGACGTAGCATTTGTCTTCTTCTCAATATATTCACTATCTTATATAATTTTAAAAGAGATGCATGAAATATAGAATGGATCTTCATACACTTTGATAGATGTAATTGATAAGCAATAAGATTAATTTATTCACAAATAGGAAAAGGTTCAAGCCTATGATAATTCAACTTGTTACAAAATTGAATAGTCTTGATATTACAATGAAGTAACTATACCTTCTCACTGATCTTAAATTGTGATTATTTCTTGTAATAGGCATCTACATTCATCTTTTGTCATTCTTGAACTTCTTTTAACTGTGTCTTCATTGTTGTATATATCTTTGACAAAAAATTTGCCAAATCTTTTGCTACAAGATTATCAACTTTTAAAAATTTAAAACTATCAAATTATAGATAATAACCATAATTGGTAAAGAAAGATGTTTATTGAATAGAAGAATCAAATTATTATATACAAACTTTGTCAATAGGACAAGAATTATCTAATTATCTTAATAATAATTGATGGTACACCTCAAATATTATTCTAAAATTTGATTCATTCATTTCATTTTCTATTAATTTGAGGAAGAAAAATCAAAAAAAGCTTTATATCTACTTTTAAAATCTTAAAAAAGATTCTTTAAAATTTAGATAAAAATTGAATTCCCTCATTTGATATAATATCTTTGAATAATCTATGATAGCAATAGATATTATCTAAAAAAAACTTAATTATTTCTTCACTTATGATAGATTTTGTACATGATATAAAATATGCTATCTTGGTAAAATGATCTACTATCTCAAATATAAAATCATACAAACTTGAGATATAAAGATCTGTAATGAAATTTATAAAAATAAAAGACCATGGTTGTTTTAGAATACATAATAGCTGAAGAAGTCTATAAGGTCAATGATTAAGAATTTTGAATCTTGAATAAATATTATGTGATTGTAAAAAGTCTTTTAATGCCTAAAAATTTCTAGATATTAGCTCAAAAGTCTTATTGTATCCAAAATGTTCAACTGTTGGAAAATTGTAATGAGCTTGAAGAACACATAATCGTGCTTTGTTTTCTAGAATATATAATTGTCCCTTAAAATACAATAGATTATTCTTGAATTTGAACTTAAAAGCATCATAAGACTTAAAAAAATTATTCTTAATATCATGAATAAGTGGATCTAAGGACATACATAATTGAATTTATTTGACAAAGGTTCAATCAATAGTCAATGTTGATATTATTACTTGAAGATGAGAATACTTTGGATACAAAAAAATCATTCTTTT
This sequence comes from Physcomitrium patens, assembly GCF_059467195.1. Taxonomy (NCBI): domain Eukaryota; kingdom Viridiplantae; phylum Streptophyta; class Bryopsida; order Funariales; family Funariaceae; genus Physcomitrium; species Physcomitrium patens. The sequence goes on from NC_143421.1 coordinate 17,267,292, forward strand.
TTGATCAAAAGTTACATTTATTTCTTTTGATATAAGATAAGAACATCTAAAAAGTACGTTTGATTAATCTTATTATTTCTTAAGTCAATAAGTGATCTTGAAATCAAATCTTGATAAAGACATGCTCTAACAAACTTGCCAATGATTCAAAATATGTATCAACATAAAGTACTTGAGGTACTTGTGATATATATATATATATATATATATATATATATGATGACTAAATTAGAAACAACTTCTAAATAATAATGTCATTCTTGAAATGAATCCACAATTCTAAAAAGTACTTTATTATGGATTTCATAGTTAATCTTGACTACTAAAAATTTCTTGGAATAAAAAGCTATTGAATGGAGCTTATTATTGGCTTTCATTTGTAACAAAATAATACCTTTAATAAAATCTAATGTCTTTATTTTCATAAAAAATACCTTAGAAAAATTAATGTAATATAAAATTAGTACAAAAATAAATGATATCTTTAAAACTTCAAAAGATGCTTCAGCTTCTTTACTCCATTCAAATTTATCTTTATATGTCAAGAGTATAAGAAGAATTGCATCTTGAAAAAAATTCTTGATGAAGATCTAATTACAATTGGCAAATTTTAAAAAGCATTGTATATTTTTTATTATTCTTAAAATCTTTCAATCTATAATAGTCTAGACTTTCTTTGGATCCATTATTAGAACTTCATTGAAAATGATATATCCTAAGAATTCAACTTGAATAGTATAGAATAAATACTTTTCCATCTTAGTATATAATCTTCTAATTTTAAGTTTTTTTAACATAAAAAAATATAAAATTTATATTCTTTTATATTTTTAGAATATATTAGAATATTGTTTAAATAATAGATAACAAAATTATTAAGAAACTAACAAAAAATATCATTTATAAGATGTTGAAATGTTGTTGGTGCATTTTTGAGTCCAAAAAGCATGAAATTATATTCAAAATATCTATAGCTAGTTCAAAAGGCATTCTTCTATTCATCTCCTTCTTAAATATGGATCAACTTATATCCTCTTCATAGATATATTTTTGAATAAATCTTTGCTTAATTGAGTAGGTCAAAAAATCTTAAAATAAAAGATGGGGCATATCTATTCTTCATGGTAATCTTATTAAGTCTTCTATAGTCTATGTACATCCACAAATATCCATTTTTTTTCTTTACAAATAAGATAGGAATTCTCATTGGAGATTTAGAATGGCATATGAAGTTCTTAACTAACTTAATGTTAAAATATTCTTTTAATGCAATTAATTCTTTTTACAATAAGTTATAGATTAGTCTTGAATTCCTTCTTATAAATCAACTAAATAATTATAATATCAATGCTCTAGAAGAATATTTATATTTTTTAAAAAACATCTTAGAAATCTTGGTACTATTTAAAAATACTATTTGACATCTTTCCACCATAAAAAATGAGCATGGCATAAATATAAAAAAGATGATCTTTCTTTTGCTACAATAATAAAAGCTTTCACATATACTATTAAGAGTTTGGATGTACTAAGTTTATATACTTCTACTTAATTAACAAAATTTTAAATCAAATTACAAGAAAAATTGAGATTACAAAAAATCCAATCTATCAAAGAATTGTATTTTTCCAACTAAGATAATTATAAAATAATTAGATTGGATGAAGATCTTATCACATTAAATATTACTATGCTATTATGATTTTTAATTGCTATATCTAAAGGAACAATCTTATAGGTAATATCTCTAAAAGATAATAAAGGATCATCTAAGACTTTTAAATGCATATATTTTATTTTCTTGACTAACAATATTTCTTACTTTTTGACAAAGTCTTTGTCTATAAAATAGATTGAGGCTCTTGAATCTAACAAGATTAAGACTTTGTAATTTTTTGATTATAAATAAACTTCTATTATAAAACTAAATGAAAGATTTAAAGAGAGAATAAGAACTTTACTAAGAGTTACACAAGATTCCAGTCGCATGATCTCTATTGCAGTTGGAAAAAATTGTATTTTAATATATTTTCTTCTTTGGCAACCATATTTCTCATTTTGTGATTGCATTGTTTTTTTAGACAATTTTAGGTAATATATTAGCTTTTTGACAATATAAGTATAAATCTTCTTGTCAATATCAAATCTTTGCTCATTCTATGAGAAATTTGAAACATACCATATCAATTTACATTGATTCCGGCGTTGATAAATAAGCTTCTAAAAACTTCGGAGCTTTCATCATTACTTGACTTGTTGTCAAGAAAAAGAACATAATAAAGACAAATAAACAAATGAAACTTCTCTCAAAGAAAGATGAAAAAATAGAAATAACTTGATATGTATATTAAGAAAGAAACTGGAATGGCTATTGCCAAACGTCAAGAAAATCAGAGACCCTTGAAACTAAACTGGAAGCAAGGAAGGAGTTGACTAGAGTGAAGAAGGCTTCATTCTTGTCTCTATATATACTATCTTACTAGGGGCTATATGGCGACATTCTATAGGATCTCCAATATGTTTTGACTTTATAGGACAAATGCCTTGATTTACAAGGCAAGTTTTTCTATGTGTGGGCCACATAGTTAGCTTGGTCTTCAAGCTAACAACATGTGTGGTACATGGCCAACTTGTTGACTACATTTCTAATTCCAAAAAGTCAAGTAAAGATGCGTATAAAGTCAAAGCAGCATCTATAAAGCTTCTAAAAAGCTTCCACATCAAATACTATAGAATTAACTTACTTTTATTTACTTTTACTTACTTCTATCTATTTATACATGTAATTATTGGCTTACATGCATATGTCCGTGACATAACGTTCTCTTCTAGGGACTAATTTCACGTAGAGCGGTCATCATATGTTGACAAAATCTATGATGCGACAAATTATATTTGCTACATACTCTGATCTTTGTTCTCTTTGAAGATGATTGATAGGGCCTCTCAACTATCAGCAGTGTCTCATATTAGAGCAAGAAGACCACCCAATTATTTGATCATTGTTGAGGCCTTCATAACTTCCTTCGAATAAAATATTTGGAACACCATTGGGAGTTGTTCCTATCTCTAATAAAATCACCAAACATCGAGAGTCCCTTCCAAGGTCGTGATACCACACTTGTTGTATCTTACCATCTATTCAAGGAAGAATATGTCGTTCTTCAAGATCTTTATCTCAATTGCGTCATCTTAAAGTTGTGAAAATCATAATGTCTCATTAGTAGGTCAATAAATAAAGGTTCTTGAGTCAAATCTGCTCATTGTTGGTTCTCGATTTCTTGAGCGTCACAACTACAAAGAAGCTATCAATAAAGATTGAAAATAGAATGTTATCTTACCTAGGTCTTATTTTTTTTATGAAGAAGGTTTTATCTTCATTTTGATGGATATCGTTGATAAAAAGCCTCCACCACCTTTGCTGCATTTACAAGATTCTTTACTAGCTCCCATGTACATTCACTAATATCATATCCACGCTAATAGATAAGATATTCTAATTTATTTTGGCGCTGCCTTAAATCTAAGACTTCTTCCACTTCAAACTCTTTATTATTGTCCACTTCTATAGGAGGAGGTGGAGCTTGTCTTCTTCATGGTATGCCCAATGTCTTGTATGGTTCAAGAAGAGACACGTGGAATATTGGATGGATTTTCATTGACTTTGGTAGGTGTAAACGATATGCAACTAGATTGATTTGTGTAGAAATAGAAAATGGTCCAAGCTTTCAATAATCCAACTTGTCACAAAGACAAGAAGTCTTGATATTGCGACGAAGTAACCATACCTTATTACCCATGTAGAATGGTGGTTGTTTCTTTCGATAGACATTTGTATTGACCTTTTGTTGTTCTTGAGCTTCTTTTAATTACGCCTTCATCGTTGCATGTAGCTCTGACAAATGAATTGCTAAATCTTTTGCAGCAGGATTATCAACTTTTGAAAAGTCAAAAGTATCAAGTCCTGGATGATAACCATAATTTGCAAAGAAAGGTATTTTTTTTATAGAAGAATGTATCGTGTTATTGTAAGCAAACTCTGCCAATGGCAAAAGAGTTGTCCAATCGTCTTGTTGGTAGTTAATGGTACATCTTAAATACTGCTCCAAAACTTGATTAACATACTCCATTTGTCCATCAATTTGAGGATGAAATATCAAAGATAGTTTTATATCCACTTTTAAAAACTTGCAAAGAGTCTGTAAAAATCGTCATATAAATTGAGAACCCCTATCTGATATAATATCCTTAGATAATCCATGATAGCAATAGATATTGTCAAGAAAGAACTTAGCTATTTTTTCACCTGTGATAGATTTTATACATGGTACAAAATGTACCATCTTGGAAAAATAATCTACTATCATGAATATAGAATCATAAGAACCTAAGATTAGAAGATCCGTGATGAAATCTATAGAAATAAAAGACCATGGTTGTTTAGGACTGGATAATAGCTAAAGAAGTTCGTAAGGTCGATGATGAGGAGTTTTTGATCTTGAGCAAACATCAAAAGGTTGTACAAAATCTTTGACTGCTTTCTACATTTGTAGCTACCAAAAATCCCTGGATATTAGTTCCAAAGTTTTATTGTATTGAAAATGTCCTGCTGCTGGAAAGTCATGATGAGCTTGAAGAACATGTAAACGAGCTTCATCTTTTGGAACATATAGGCGTCCCTCAAAATATAGTAGATTCTTCTTCAATTCAAACTTGGAAGTATCATGAGACTTTGAAGGATTTCCCTTAATATCATGAATAAGAGGATTAGAAGACATAGTTGACTAAACTTGCTTATTGAAAGTTGAATCAACAGTTAGTATTGATTTTATTGCTCGAAGATGAAGATGCTCTGACTTCAAGAGAATTGTTTGTTGTTGATCAAAAGCAGCATCTCCTTCCTTTGGTGCAAAGTAAGATCGTCTAGAAAGTGCATCTGACAAAATTTGTTATTTTTCTGGTCGATAAGTGATCTTAAATTCAAATCTTGATAAAGACATACTCCAACGGGCTTGGCAACGATTCAAAATATGTGTTGACAGAAAATATTCAAGGTTCTTATGATCTGTATATACTGTGACAGGGCTAAAAGCACCCTCTAGATAATAGCACCATTCTTGAAACAAATCCATGATTGCAAAAAGTTCTTTGTCATAGATCTCGTAGTTGATCTCGGTTGCTGAAAACTTTTTGGAATGAAAAGCTATTAAATGAAGTTTATTATCTATTCCCATTTGTGACAATACGGCACCTAAAGCAAAGTTTGATGCGTCTGTTTCCATAAAAAATGGCTTAGAAAAATTGACGCGATATAAGATTGGTGTAGAAACAAAAGTTGTCTTCAAAGCTTCAAATGCTACTTCTACTTCTTGATTCCATTGAAGTTTGTCTTTGCAAATAAAATGTATAAAAGGGGCTGCAACTTGAGAGAAGTCTTTGATGAAGATCCGATAGTAGTTGACAAATTTCAAAAAGTATTAGACATCTCTTACTATTTTTGGGATCTTCCAATCTATAATAGTTTGAACTTTCTTAGGATCCATCATAAGTCCATCATTTGAAATGATGTATCCTAAGAAGTCAACTTGAATAGTGTGAAATATACACTTTTTCTATCTTGGCATAGAATCTTGAGTCTCTTAGTTTTTGTAATACTTGGCGAACATGAAGTTCATGTTCTTCTGAGTTCTTAGAATAGATTAAGATGTTGTCTAGGTAATAGACAATAAAATCATCTTAAAACTCTTGAAAGACATCATTCATTAGATGTTGGAATGCTGCTGGTGTATTTGTAAGTCCAAAAGGCATGATGTTGTATTCAAAATGTCCATACTTTATTCAAAATGCAATCTTCTATTCATCTCCTTCTTTGATGCATACCAAATTATATGCTCCCCATAGATCTATTTTTGTATAGATCTTAGCTTGATTCAACTGATCAAGAAGTCTAGATATCAATGATGGTGGGTACCTATTTTTGAGAGTGATTTTGTTGAATCCTTGATAATCAATACACATCTGCAATGATCTATCTTTTTTCTTCACAAATAAAAGTGGAGCTCTTATTGGAGATTTGGAATGGCGTATGAAGTTTTTGGCCAAATTTTCTTCAATATACTCCTTGAGTTCAGCCAATTTATTTTGTAATAAATTATAGATTGGTCCAAATGGCGGTTGTACTCCTTCTTGAAGGTCAATTGAGCAGTCATAGGAATGATGTTCTGGAAGAGTATTCGCATTCTTTTTCTCAAATACATCTTAAAAATCTTGATATTGACCTGAAATGTCACTAAAAGTCTTTCTATCAGTAGAAACAGGTGTGGCATAAATTACACAAGGTGATCCTTCTTTTGCAGACTGCAAGAAAGCACTTGCACCTACAAATATAGGTTTAATTGTACTAGACTTATGACTTTCTACTTGATTAACTACACTCTTAGTTATACTTTCAGAAAAATCAAGACTATGAGATGTCGAATCTATTTTAGGATTATATTTTTCTAGCCATGATAAATCTAAAATGACTGGATTAGAAGGAGATCTAATGATATTAAATATTACAAAGCTACTATGACCATTAGTTGATATTTTTATAGGAAAGATTTCATGAATAACATCTTCTAAAGACAAGAGACGACCATTTATGACTTCTAGATGAACAGGTTTAGTTTTCTTTATTAAAAATATGCTATGTCTTTTAGCAAATTTTTCATCTAAGAAACATACTTAGGCTCCTGAATCTAGCAAGGCAGAGGCTTTGAAATGTTTAGGTCCTAGAATAACATTTATCGTAAAATATGGACAGGATTCTGAGGAGAGGATAGGACCTTCACTAGGCGTTGTACAAGGTTGTAGCTAGACAATTCCTATTATAGCTAGAAAAATTTGTTTTTCAACATGCTATCTCTTTTGATTGCAATATTGCTCATTTTATGGTTGCATTGCTTCTTTGGGCAATGTTGAGCAGTGTGCTTAGATTTTCTATAATATAAGCACAATCCTTCTTAACAACGACTAGTGTTTTCTTTCTCAGCAAGAGGTTTAGAAAGTACCACATTAATTTATATATCCTCTACTTTTGAATGTATGTAATGAAGAGATGTTGGTGTTGTCATTGCATTATAGTAATGTTGAGGTCCACTTGTAAGGTTTTGAGATTGAAATTCAAAAAGATGATTGTCGCACTTCATAGCAAAGTCAATTGCTTGACTCAATGTTTGAGGATCAGGTATGTTGAGCATTAATTTTTACCTCATATTGTATTCCATAAAGAAATTGGCTAATAAGTGCAACATCATCCCACTTGATATCAGTTGCAAGTTATCAAAATTGTGAAGCATATAACGTTACTGATCGATTGTCTTGTAATAAAATACAAATCTTATTGGTTGCAATACGAATTAGATCACGTTCTCCATACATGGATCAAAACTCTACAAAAAAAGCTTCTAGATTATCCAATATTGGATCTTGTCATTCAAGAAAAGATGAAAACCATAATAATGCTGAACTTGAAAAGAAGTATACCAATGAATCTAACTTGCGATCTTGGAGTTGGTTAGCTTTGGGATTGAAGTTCAATCACAACTTGTACTTGATTGATAAATCCTCTAAACTTTGATCTCGTGCCATCAAACTTCTCAGGTAAGATAATTCTTGGTTTTCTAACACTAGAAGGGCATTCCTCCATAGGTGAAGGAATATGATTTGGTACAGATGTTGAAGCAGTTCCAATCATTTCTATATCTTCACTTCCTGCCAATCTTGTTGCTCCTTGTGGTGGTAAATTGAGTTGATGGATTGCAAGCATCAACTCCTTGAATGGTTTTTGCATTTGTGCCATTACACTCTTCATTTCAGCAAATTCTACCATGATAATACTTAGAAAAGAGAAGTTGTCTAATATCACTTAAGACAAATAGAAGAAAAGACTTAAGAACAAAGAAAATACTAAAGAAAATATCAGTTTAGAAGAAGGTAATCCGTAACTTCTAATATGCTTATGTCTTATGAAGAAAAATGGATAATCTACTCTTAATCAAGATTAGATAAAGCTCTGATATTATAAGTGTACTCTTGTCAATTTGTCAAGGATAAGAACATGATAAAGATAAATAAATAAATGAAACTTCTCTCAAAGAAAGATGACAAAATAGAAATAACTTGATATGTATATTAAAAAAGAAATTGGGATGGCTATTGCCAAAAGTCAAGAAAACTAGAGACCCTTGAAATTGGACTGGAAGCAAGAAAAGAGTTGACAAGAGTGAAGAAGGTTTCACTCTTGTCTCTATATATACTATCTTATTAGGGGCTATGTGGCAATGTTCTATAGGACCTCCAATGTATGTTGACTTTGTAGGACACATGCCATGATTTACAAGGCAAGTTTTGCTACGTGTGGGCTACATAGTTAGCTTGGTCTTCAAGCTAACAACATGTGTGGCACATGGCCAACTTGTTGACCACGTTTTTAATCCCAAAAAGTCAATTAAAGACACTATAAAGTCAAAGCAGCGTCTATGAAGCTTCTAAGAAGCTACTATATCAAATACTATAGAATTAAATTACTTTTATCTACTTTTACTTACTTCTACCTATTTATATATGTAATTATTGGCTTACATGCATATGTCAGTGACACTTGTTCTTCTTTAGCCAAGTCTTTATTTTAAACATCTTTTAAATAATCAATAGTTGCTTGCAATGGCTTGAGCAATAAATTATTTTAAAGTTTCTACTTTTGGCATTGTTCATAATAAATCTTTGACGTTATCTTTCAATTCATATCAAAATTGATTGATAAGAACTTTGTCATTTTAGTCCACTTTACAAGCAAGATTTTAGAATTCAACATCATATATAGTAGTTGATTGTGATCTTTGTCATAAAGATAAGAGTTTTTTCTTTGCTATTCTTTCTTGATTACTTTATCGACTTGTGATACTTTGTTGACTTCTATCATAGGCATAGAATTAGTATTTTTATGATTAACACACGTGATGCATAAAATTTCCATCTTAAAAATATTGATAAGTCATTAAAAATCTTCAATAGTTTTAAATCTATTCTTACTTGTATCAAGTATAACATCTATGATTTTTCTTTCTATTTCAAATAATTTAATTAATGTACAAGTCTAATTAAAAGAAGATAATTTTGGACCTCTAATATCAAACCAAAATTTCTACAAAGAGAGATAATTTACTTTCTTTAAAGAAAAAAATTAATATTAAAAAATTAAATAACTTATTTAATAGTAGATAATTTACAACCTTCAAAATACAATAATAAAAGTGGTGTAATCTACTTTTTTCTAAAACAAGACAAGAAAAATGAATTAGCACTCTTATCAAATTTTCAAGGATATAAATCTCAAAAAAAGGAATCTTTAATATAGTCTTGTATTATTTAAAGGATTAGAAAATTATTCAAAGATGATATAGTATTAAATTAGAATGATTATTGCCAAAGACAAAAAGACTAAAAAGACTTGCAATAAGACTAAAGATTAAAAAGGTGTTGACAAGAATAAAAAAGGCTTCACTCTTGCCTCTATATATACTATCTAATTAAGAGTTACATGGCAATGTTCTATAGGACCTCAAAAATATATTAAAATTACAAGACACATATCTTAACTTGCAAGGCAAGTTTTCTATATATATGCCACATAATTAGCTTATTCTACAAGCTATTACATGTGATTAACTTGTTGGCCAAGCATCTAACCTACCAATAAACTACAAATATATATAAAGTCAAAGTTGCATCTATAAAGCTTCTAGAAAGAATTTCTAGAAAATATTATGAAATAAATCTACTTTTATCTACTTCTATTTAATCATATAGGTAAATACTAGAGTAAATATGTATTTTTGTGACACTATTAATCAAATTTTTTTATCATATATATATTATGTATCCTTGACATGTGATTATTTTGGCATATTTTTTTTAAAAAAAAAACTAAAAAAAACCTTTTATATATTCTTCAAATTGATATATTTCTTGTATTGAATTATCTTATTTTAATTAAATTATATTAGATTTCTATTAAATTTTATTCTATCTTTAAAGCATCATATTTTTTATAGTTTTTTTCTAATTAATCAATCAATATTATATAACATGTCAAAGCTAATAAATCACTCCATAATTTATTTTAAATTAATCTTCTTGCAATATATTTTTGTCATTTAATTATTATTTTTTAATTCTACTAAGTAGCTTTTATTTTTCAACAATAATAAAATTAAAGACACATTCCTAAAATGCATAAGAAAATATCAAAAGGACAAAATATATAAAAAAAATATAATATAAAAGATTGAATAGTGATACTTATAAACATGTTAATTAAGCTAATATATAAATAATTATATATAAATATTTAACTACCAATATATATATATATATATATATATATATATATATATATAGATATTCATACAAAAAAACATCAATACTTGAATCATTGAATTAGATAAAGCAATAGATAAACATTCAATAAATGTTTTTATAGATAAATGATAAACAAGGCTCTAAAATAAAGTTACAAAAATCTAATGGATCTAAAGTCAAATAAAATAATCAAACTTGGTTAAACCACAAAAATTCAAAATGCTATCATATAATAAGCATACATTATTCCAACCTTTCTAGAATTCCTCCCAAAGAAATATACTACAATGTAATAGGATACAAATACAAAATAGTATTACATGCATTAAAAACTATTAAAAAATTGGGCCAAAACAGCATATAACAATCAACAAGCACACCTCATCATTGCTTGATTTTTTCTTCTTATAACATCCAAATACAAATTTAAGTATTTTCATCAATAATAAAATCTTCATATTAGACTATATTACAAATTGAGTCTCTAGCAAGCATCCTCTACTAAAACAATGAATCATTTATCTTAAGATCTCTATTATTCCTTTGCATTAGTGCTATCATAACTTTTTATCTCACAAACATCTAATAATCTTATATATGCTACATAGAAAGGCCAATGTTGGTATCAACCTATCAACTTATATATAAAAGAGTATAAAAAGTAATTTGATATTCCACATGTTCATACAAAATAATACCACAATTCATTTATCAAACTTTTTAAAGTAATACCAAAGTTAATAAAGACGTTGTTATAAGGACCTCTTACTTTTTGATAAGCCATACTAGAAACTAGTATAAATACCAATAGGATAATAAATTAAATTATGCCATATAAAATATTTTAAATATAAAAAATCTTTTATAAAGAAATATTTCATATTATTCTTGTATGTAATACATGTACTATAATGTACTTAATTAAATCCAACATGCTATCAAAACTTAGGCTTATTGTTCTCATTTTGAAATAGTCAAAGCAACTCATTATATATTTTTCATAGGTTTTTTCTTTTGCAGAACTATTACTATTGTAGCATCAGCATAATTTGTGTTTTTAGTCTATATTCTTCTATTATTTGATAAAGTTAGATCTTTTTTTCTTTCAATCATGGATATCACAAAAGATTTTTTTAATAACATAAAATTAAATAACATCAATAACTATGCAATATAAAGCTTTTAAATAGATCAAATTATGATTTATAAAAAGACTAGCAGATTTATATACATTCATCTCCAATAAAAAAAATCCCAATGATTATGAAACAAGCACCATCATCTTATAATTAATCAACTTTAACAAGTGAAGTAAAGAAATATAAAGAAAAGATTAAAAAATAATGATGATTAAGATAAATTTGAAATTTAATAGCTAATTAATTAAACTTGATTACAATATTGACTTCAATCCTAAGAACCTAAATTAAGGCAAAAACTTCCTTCACTTCCTTTATCCAACCAAAGACATGAAATTTTGAATATGGACTATTTTTCTACTATGTTTTTAAATTCAACAAATCTCTTTAAATTTTTGTTTTTTTTTTTTTACTATACAATAGACATAAAATTTTCTATTGTAATCATCAATAAAGATTAGAATGAATTTTACATCTTTTAAAAATTATATTTTGAACATTTGGGATATTATAGATAGAAGAAGGTCATTTGAAATAGTTAAGTCATTTAAAATATGTTCTTTTGAAGTTGCACTTTTGGTTGTATTTTTCTATATATTTTATATTTAAAATTAAGAGAATTTATTTATTACTAATAATAAATAAATGTTGCAAGGATTATAATTATCTAATAGATTCTTTTCAACATGGATTCATTTAGTAGTTGTAAAGGAGTATTTAATTTGCTATATAAACTACGTACTATTATTCACTATAATTCATCTATAATATACCATTCTTTCTAAAATATATCAATATTGAAATAATTGTTTGAATCATTGTATTTATAATAATGATTTCTTTTTAAATCCTTTTTTATATCAAGTCTTCTCTTTTTGTTTTGACTACTTTTCATATCAATGTTTTTTTTTTCTTATTTTAACTTTTTATTTTATTAAGTATTTTTTTATATATAATAATTCATATCTTGGTTTTTATTAAAATTTTACTTCTTAAAGAATATAAATCTTTTATTTTATTAAATTAAATATTAAGTATAATACTAAAGCTAATAGTTATATCTTCAATTAATGTCCTATAAAGGAATTATATCTTTTCACCTCTAAAGAATGTTTCATTGGACTTAAGTTCAATTTATTCAACTTTTAAGTATATGGCTAAGAAGCCTATGTAAATATTCCAAGGAAAAAAAAACCAAGATAGAACCAAAGGCAATTTGTTGCATATATCTTTGATATGACCAATCTAGCAAAGTATATTATTGTTTTAACCTTAAAAAAAGAAAAATATTCATTATCTTCAATATTTATTTTAATAAATCAATACTTGGTATTTTAATACTACACCAAGATTTAGCCAAAGATCAATTCTACCAAGATCTTATACACATTCTACCACCAAATAAATCAATATCTTAAACTTTATTTATAATAGCAATAAAAATAAATGTTATATAATTAAGTCCAACATTGCAATTTAAACTTCATATCTCAACATCTCAAGCATTATTAGCCAAAATAATAGAGATATTGAGCTCATTACCTATACTACTACTACAATCCATATTACAACACATCTATCTACTAAAAAGATTTAAAAAAAAACTTATTCAAAATATCATGTTCAAAAATTATGACCTCTATTTCAAAGAATATGAATCTAGTAATGTTCTTACAGTCTATCAAGTACCTCACTTAATCTTAACAAAATAAGATACTAAAAATATTACTTATTTCAAGGTAATATAAGACAGTGATTGAATCACAATAATATAAGAAGATATGTATTCTATTGCAAAAAATGAAATATAGAAATTATTTTACTTATGTCCAAGAATATACTTTATAACAACTAAATGGGTGTTTAAAAAAAAATTGGAATTTCAAGTCAAAAAAATAAGAAGAAATTATGCTTAGTAGCTTATAGATGTGAATATAGAGAAGAAATTGATTATTCAAAAATATTTGTATTTGTCCTTAAAAAATCAACCACAAAAGCCATAACTTTAGTTGTATCATCATAAGATTAGAATATTCACCATTTAGATGTACAAACGGCTTTCTTCAATAAAAAACTAAGTGAAGAAGTTTTTATATATTCATTATATGGTTTTTAAATTCTTAAGAAAGAAGAAATAATATTCAAATTAAAAAAAACCTTCTATGATCTCCTATAGCATGATATGAACGAATTGACAAAAAATATAGGTAATAAGAATTATATTAAAATAACTTCAATTATTTTCTATACTACTATAATAATAAAAAAATATCTTAATTTTAATTTTATATATGGATAATATTTTTATTACAAAAAATAATAATCAAAAAATAAAGTAGTTCAAAAATTAGTTGAAAAAAGATTTTAAAATCATAGACTTAGGTTGTATAAAGAAATAATTAGGCATCTACTTTTAATGATACATAGAGGATATTTTTTTAAATCAAAGTATGTATATATAACAGATACTAAAAGACTTTGTCATAGACAATAATATATATAATAATATTTTATTACTAAAAGAAATTTAATGTGGATATTCAAGCACATCTAGTAAGCAACACCTTATATTGATAGATTGTGGAAAAAATAATCTACTTAATATTTATCCAACGTGACCTTGTATTTACTATACATTTATCATTAAGATATATATTGGAGCTACAACAACCTCATGTACATATTGAGATATGATATTAAAATAACCTCATTTTACATCTTCTAATTGAAATTTGTATAAATAAAGATCAAAGGATATATTAACAAAAATTAGAATACATATCTAAAAACAAAAAAAGAGTATAAAAGCATATCTCTTTATGATGGGAAGCAACCTTATAATATTTTAAAGGTAAAATTCATTTCTACCAAAATCTTGAAAATTGCTCTAAAAATTCTTAATTTTTTATTTGTTTAAGGATTTCTACACTACTCACTATATATTATAGTTTTAAGCATTCTAAATTCATTTTTTTTATCTTAAAAAAACTAGTGAATCAATTTGATGATTTATACATAGTGACCATTTGGAACAACTTGCAAAGACGAAGAACCTAGAGTTGACTGTGTAAAATTTGCTACTTGAAAAGAGACATGGCTACAAAAGCTATCAATTTTTTCTAAGACCAGAATGAGAGAGCTATTACTACTTAATATTTCAACTAAATTAAATTGATTTAGCTCAATATCCTTTACAAACAAAGGATTTAAAATCTATATAGATTATGACTTTTAAAGATAAAAAAATAATATATATATATATATATATATATATATATTTATATAAATTAATATTATAATTTTTTTTGAATCTAAAAAAAGTATGATATTAACCATATAAGACTTAAATATCTTTTGATTATTTATTATTGGTCTTTCTTACAAAAACACTAGGTCATTGAAATAGCTTGTATTTTCCAATTTGATTTAAATCTAAGACACTTTATTAACAATTCTTCACTTGACCAACAATTCTACAACCTTTAGATGGTTAAATAAGACTTAACTACTATTTCTTAATACTTACTAATTTTTTATTTTTATTTATTTTTATTCTCTAAAAATTTAATTAAGTACTTATCTTGGTTACTTAAAATATGAGGGATTTTTTGTGAAGAATTAAATTGAATAAAAGACAAAATGAATGAATATATCAATTGCTTGTCTTAAATTTTAGAGTTCTAGATCTCTAAATTTTATCTAATTTTGATGATTTGTCATTTAAGGAATTGAATAAGAGTGAGTTTAATAATGAACTATTTGATCATATGTGATAGAAATCACACTCTATATTCTTTACATCTATTTTTAAAGTTCTAAAAGAAAAATCTTCTATATTGAGAGTTTGCAATCAAATTGAATTGTTTGGAAAGACTTCTTTGACCATATACGATTTCAACTATACAACATCAAATTTGCTTATGAAATCTATTCTCTTAGCATCTTGTAAAAGGGCCACTATGCTAGGCCTATGGATTCTAACCTTTTGTTGTTTGTCAAAATCAAGATTTTTTAATCGTTTGAGCCTATGTGCCATAGATATACATACACACTCTAGTATATACCTATATGATTAGATAGAAGTAAATAAAAGTAGCTTAGTTTTATAATATCTTCTAAAAAAAGCTTCTTAGAAGCTTTATAGATATTGCTTTGACTTTACATGTATTCATAGTTGATTGATAGATTGGAAACTTGGTCAACAAATTAATGACGTTTTGATAGTTTGTAGAAAAAGCTAACTATGTGGAACACATATAAAAAACTTATCTTATAGGTTAAGATAAGTATCTTACAAAGTCAACATGTTTTGGAGGTCCTAAAGGACATCTCTACATTTCAGTTCTGTCCTTGACAACTTGTCAATTAAAGATTGATAATCTTTTTGTTAAGACAATACAAAGAAAAAGAATTTCAAATTTAATTGATACATTGGCTTTTATGCCATAAACAAAGGAGAATGGACTTGCTTGAATTGTCACCTTAAATATTTTTCTATAATCCTTTAAGGCCGTAGGAAGTTTTGTGTCTTAATCTCATTTAGATATTTTCATTATTTTTTCGAGTATATTAACCAAAATTTAGTTGAGATGTTTCGTATGGTCATTGGTTCGAAGGTGATAAAGAGTAGTCTTTCTATAATAAATTTTAAATTATGAGGTTAAGTCTTCTATCACCTCATTAAAAAAATATTTTTTATTATTAATAATTAAAATTTTTGAACATCCAAATTTAATGATAAACTGCTTATAGAAGAATTTGGCAGCTTGTTTAGCATTCTTGGCTTTAACTGCCTTTGCTTCAGCTCACTTGGACAAATATTTGGTGGTTACTACCATATATTTTATACCATTAGTGGAGGTACGATGAATCTTTTTAATGTAATCAATTCTCTATTTTTTAAAGAAAACTAAAAGTAAAGAAATGTAAAGAGAGAGATTCATCCTTAAGTTATTCTTAGCATAATGTTAGCATGCATCACATGTTTTAGTATATCTATAGGCGTCTTGAAATAATCTGGCCCAATAATATTTAGTTTTGAGAATATTTTGGCAAATTACAGTTCTTAAAAAATATTCCTTGCCTATACTATTATAATATGAAAATAGAATAGTAGAAATTTCTTTGCCCATCACACATCTCCTAAACATATTATTGACTCTATATCCATATAATTTGCTCTTAATTATGACAAAGTATCTATTATTGATTTTTACCTTTCTACGTTATATTTTAGAAAAATAAGAAGAAAGAATCTGGACTCTTAAGAAATCAATAATTTATTCATACCAAATACAAGTAGTTAAAACAACAAATATTCTTTCATCTATCAAATCTATCATCAATTGGAGCTTCATCAATTTATTCTAACAACTTAAATAATTTTTTTGCTTACTTGTATATTTTTCTAGCCTTGTATTCTATCAAATAATTAAATTCTTTTAATAGAATCATCCACCTTATAAGTCTATTATTCAAATTTTTCTTATTAATAAGATATCTAATCCAATTGATTTACAAAAAATACTAATGAGTTTAACCGAAGATAGTGTCTAAATTTCTTGATGGAAAAAACCATGACAAGGCATTTTTGTTCTGTTGTAGTGTAATTCTTTTCTGATGGATTCAATTACCTACTCGAAAAGGCTATGGAATAGTCTTTGCTTTTCTTTCTAGTTGCTTGACACAAGATGCTTTCTATTGCCACCGATAAAGTGTTACAAAGTATATAGAAGGATAATGATCAATTGAGAGGTCTTAAGATTGTAAAGTTACTAAGTTTTTTCTTTAGACTATCAAATGCATCTTGGTATTTTTTTTCCACTTAAACTTCACCTCTTTCTATATTAATCAAATTATAGGTATAGAAAGTATAGCATAGTCTTGTATGACTTTTCTATATCATTTAATACGTCCTAAGGTTCTTTATACCTCCTTTATTATTAAAGGATGATTTAATTTTACAATTGCCTTGACTTTCTTTGAGTCGGATTTTCTACCCTTTTCTAATACTACATATCCTAATACAACTCTCTTTTTAACTGCTAGAAATATTTTGTCATAAATTAATGTTATCCTAGCTTTTTTTATATCATTGAAGACTAATTTTTTTACAATCATGATGTATTGTCCTAGAAGACTAGGTGCTACAATCATCAATGAAAATTGTCAATGATTTGTCTAATAGATCTAAGAAGGCATACAACATTATTCTTTGAAATGTTACAAGAACATCACAAAGCCCAAAAGACATGACCACATAGATGAAGATGCTCTAAAGTGTAGTAAAAGTAGTTTTATGGTGGTCCTCTTGGATTATGGATATTTGATTGTATCTTGAATATCCATCCATAAATGTATAAATTCATGACTTCCCACCTCTTCTAAAATTTTGTTAATAAATAGTAGAAAAAAAAAACTTTTTGTATGCACTTGTTAAATTTTTTTATAATTATCTTCTAGAAATTTTAAAGAAACTATCTTATTAGGTTGTCTATACACGTCTATAGAATGGTTTTTCCTATAGTTTCTACATACTATTCCATTTTCTATCTAAAAAATATATTGTTGGATGGTTTTTTTTGCAAATATGATATACTTCTTATTGTTGTTATTGTTGTTGATTTCTAAAGCCTTCAATAGTATTTTTTTGAGATTGGAATTTAAAATTAGAATCCACCATACCTTGATTCTTATAAGATGGAATATATGATTATTACTTTTTTAAATTTTCATAGTAACTTTACTAATTTGAGTAAAATTGACTACTATACTTTAATAGAATACATTTAATATACCAAAATCCTAAAATATACTTAGCAGATTTTATAGAAGGTAGAGCTTGATTGAAACTTTGACTCTTAATTAAAAAAATAATTTATTCTTGTATAGCCTTCATTTATTAGGAAAGCTTGTTGGTATTAGAAGACTTTATTCTTAACGATTTTCTTTTTATTTATAACTTCTCGATATGTTAATTCAAAAAGAATAGAAGGTGGTCTAACTTCTAAACGAATAAGGTAGTGATTTATATGCTAAACTTGAGTTTATATAACTCCATATGAATGTCCTTGAGAATATCTTATATTTTGAATATATATAGAGATGAAACTAAGGATTCTATGGTCTTTTTTTCTTCACATTCGTTCTTAATGTCTATTAATATTTTTAACTATTCAAGAAATTTTTTTGGCCTTTTTTAAATTAATTGGCTTGATCTTTAGCATCTTTTAAATTATTTCTTCACTATTAAATCATTGAATAAAAAAATAGATGAGAGTAAAATTTTATAGAAGAATTTTTAAGAATCAGATTACTATGTTACAGACATATATATACTGTAATTGTCACCTAGGTGATATGAATAAGTAGAAGTAGATAAAAATAGATTAATTTCATAATATCTTTTGGAGAAGCTTCTTAGAAGCTTTATAGATGCTGCTTTGACTTTACATGTATTTATACTTGATTGATAGGTTAGCAACTTAGTCAATAAATTAACCATGTGCCACACATATTGGTAGGTTGTGGAATAAGCTAATTATGTGGCACCAAGATAGAAAACTTTTCTTGCAAGTTAAGTTACGTATTATGTAAAGTCAATACAATTTTGGAGTACCTATAGAACGTTGCCACATAACTCCTAGGTAGATTGTATATGTAGAAGCAAGTGAAGCCTTCTACACTCTTGTTAATTTCTTTCTTGCTTCTAGTCTAGTTTCAAGGGTCTCTAGTTATCTTGTCTTCTAGCAATAGCCATTCTATGTCAGGGCCATAATCATGTAAGCTAATAATTACATATAGAAATAGGTAGAAGTAAGTAAAAGTAGATAAAAGTAAGTTAATTCTATAATATTTAATATTGAAGCTTCCTAGAAACTTCCTAGATGCTGCTTTGACTTCATAGGTGTCTTTAATTGACTTTTTAGATTAGAAACGTGGTCAACAAGTTGGCCATGTGCCACACATGTTGTTAGCTTGAAGATCAAGCTAACTATGTGGCCCACACGTAGAAAAACTTGCCTTATAAGTCAAGGCATGTGTCCTACAAAGTCAACACATATTGGAGGTCCTATAGAACGTCGTCACGTAGCCCCTAGTTAGATAGTATATATAGAGACAAGAGTGAAGGCTTCTTCACTCTTGTCAACTCCTTTCTTGCTTCTAGTCCAGGTTCAAGAGTCTTTAGTTTCTTGTCTTGTGGCAATAGCCATTCCAGTTTCCTTTTAATATACCTACTTGTTTATATTTTGACTTATTATATCGAGATAGTCTTTTTGTGTATATTTTCCCTCATCGAGTCTTTGTCCTTAACAGATTGACAAGAGTACACTTACAATATCAGAGCTTTGTTTTTCTTGAGTGAGAGTGGATTACTCCTTTCTCTTGACAAGACATAAGCATATTAGAAGTTTGCGGATTACCCACTTCTAAACTGATATTGTTCTTAGTATCTTCTTTGTTATCAAGTCTTTCTTTTCTTTTGTCTTGAGCAGTATCAAACAAATTTTTCTTCTTAGTGTCATTATGGCAGAGCTTGTTGAAATGAAGAGTGCAATGGCACAAATGCAAGAGCAAATGAGGGAGTTAATGCTTGCGATGCATCAACTCAATTCACCAACACATGAAAGAACAAGAATAGCAGAAAGTGGGGATATAGAGATGATCGGAGCTGCTTCAACATCTATAACAAATCACGTTCCTTCTCCAATTGTACAACACCCTGTAAGCACTAGAGAACCAAGAATTGCCTTACTCGAGAAATTTGATGGTATGAGATCTAAGTTTCGAGGGTTCATCAATCAAGTACAATTGACAATTGAACTTCAACCGCAAAGCTATCCAACTCCAGGATCACAAGTCAGGTTTATTGGCACTCTACTTTCTAGTTCTGCATTATCGTGGTTTTCGTCTTTTCTTGAACAACAAAATCCAATATTGGAAAATTTGGAAGCTTTTTTGGTAGAGTTTCGATCTATGTATGATGAACACGATGCAACTCGTGTTGCAACAAATAAAATCCGAATTCTGCGACAAGGAAATCGCTCAGTAACAGTGTATGCTTCACAATTTCGACAACTTACAATTGACATCAAGTGGGATGATGCTGCACTCATTAGTCAATTTCTTTATGGATTGCAATACGAAGTAAAGAAATTGATGCTCAACTTACCTGATCCTCAAACTTTGAGTCAAGCAATCGATTTTGCGGTAAAATATGATAATCGACTTTTCAAATTTCGATCCGAGAATCATTCATGGGAACCTCAACTTTATTACTCAATGGCAACATCAACATCTTTGCCAAACGTACATTCCGAAGTAGAAGACATGTAAATTGATGCGGTACGTTTTAAACCCCTAACTGAGCAAGAAAAGATTCGTCGTCGTCAAAAAGGATTATGTTTATATTGCGGAAAACCTAAGCACACTGCTCAACATTGTCCAAAGAAACGACGCAACTATAAAATGAGTGGTACGACGGTCAAAGAAAACAACATGTCGGAAAACAGATTCGTCCAGCTACAATAGGGACCATGCAGTTGGAACCTTGTACAATTCCTAATGAAGGTCCTATCCTCTCCTCAGAACACTCTCCTTGTTTTATAATAGACTTATATTTAGGACCTAAGAATTACAAAGCCTCTGTTTTATTAGATTCGGGAGCCTCAGCATGTTTTTTAGATGAACAATTTGTTAAAAGTCGTAAAATACCTTTTGTACAGAAACCTAAACCAGTACATGTAGAAGTCATAGATCGTCGTCCCTTGTCTTTTGGAGATGTCACTCATGAAACTCATCCTATAAAAGTAACAATAGACGGTTATGATAGCTACATAGCTTTTAACATAATTAAATCTCCGTCCAATCCAATTATTTTAGATTTATCCTGGCTAGAAAAATATAACCCTCGAATAGATTGGAATTCGTATAAACTTGACTTTTCAGAGAGCATTATTAATAGTTCTACCAACCAAGTAAAAAATTATAAGTCTAGTATAGTAAAACTCGTACTGATAGGTGCAAAAGCATTTATACACGCAGCAAAAGAAGGATCAACTTTTGCTATTTATGCTGCACCTATTTCTGAAAACGTAAAGACTTCAAGTGGCATTCCAAGTCAATATCAGGAGTATCAAGACGTTTTTGAGAAAAAAAATATAGATATTCTTCCTGAGCATCGCCCATATGATTGTTCAATCGACCTCAAGGAAGGAACTCAGCCACCATTTGGACCAATTTACAGTTTATCGCAAGATGAGATGGCTGAACTCAAGACATATATTGACGAGAATTTAGCGAAGAATTTCATACGCCATTTAAAATCTCCAGTAGGAGCTCCAATTCTATTCAAAAAGAAAAAAGATGGATCTTTACGAATGTGTGTTGATTATCGAGGACTCAACAAGATCACAATCAAGAACAAGTATCTATTACCTTTGATATCAGGAGTCCTTGACCAGTTGAATCAAGCTAAGATCTATACAAAAATAGATCTAAGAGGAGCATATAATCTAGTACGGATCAAAGAAGGAGATGAA